>NC_141307.1:14437631-15046153 GCF_037954325.1 Fistularia commersonii
TGGTCAATCATTTTTTCAATACTAAATGATTTTCACTTTCCTTTGAACGTAAGTGACCTTAGACATTTTCGGTCAAAATTTTCATGAATCCATATACTGTGACATTTTACTAACTTTTCACTTTTCCTAATATTTTTCACTTTGTCAATCATTTTTTTAATACTTTTAGATTTTCACTTTCCTTTGAACGTAAGTGACCTTACACATTTTTGGTCAAAATTTTCATGAATACATATACTGTGACATTTTACTAACTTTTCACTTTTCCTAATATTTTTCACTTTGTCAATCATTTTTTCCATTCTTTAAGATTTTCATATTTTTTCCGATATTAGTTAACTTAGACATTTTTGGTTAAAATTTTCATGAATACACGTACTGTGAAACTTTACTAACTTTTCCCTTTTTCCTAATATTTTACACTTTGTCAATCATTTTTTCAATAATTTATGATTTTCACATTTTTTCGAACGTTAGTGACCTTAGATATTTTTGGTCAAAATTTTCATAAATACATGTACTGTGAAATTTTACAAACTTTTCACTTTTCCTAATATTGTTCACTTTGTCAGCATTTTTTTCAATACTTTATGATTTTCACATTTTTTTGAACGTTAGTGACCTTAGACATTTTTGGTCAAAATTTTCATAAATACATGTACTGTGACATTTTACAAACTTTTCACTTTTCCTAATAGTTTTCACTTTGTCAGCATTTTTTTCAATACTATATGATTTTCACATTTTTTCGAACGTTAGTGACCTTTGACATATTTGGTCAAAATTTTCATGAATTCATATACTTTGATATTTTACTAATTTTTCACTTTTCCCAAAATTTTTCACTTTATCAACCATTTTTTCAATACTTTATGATTTTCACATTTTTTGAACGTTAGTGACCTTAGACATTTTTGGTCAAATTTTCATGAATACATATACTCTGACATGTTACTAACTTTTCACTTTTCCTAACATTTTTCACTTTGTCAACCATTTTTTCAATACTTTATGATTTTCACATTCTTTTGAACGAAAGTGACCTCAGACATTTTTGGTCAAAATTTCATTCACATATGTACTCTGACATTTTACTAACTTTTAACTTTCCCAATATTTTTCACTTTGTCAACCATTTTTTCAAAACTTTATGATTTTCAAATTTTTTTGAACGTTAGTGACCTTAGACATTTTTGGCCAAAATTTTCATGAATAAATATACTGTGACATTTTACCAACTTTTCACTTTTCCTAATATTTTTCACTTTGTCAACCATTTTTTCAATACTTTATGATTTTCACATTTTTTCGAACGTTAGTGACCTTAGACATTTTCTGTCAAAATTTCATGAATACATATACTCTGACATGTTACTAACTTTTCACATTTAATTAACATCTGGAAGCATCTGGAAGTCTGCTTGAGGCCGGCTCTCAGCAGTTACTGTCCGGACTCTGCATCCCTGGCTAATTCCATTCAGTACAAGTCATCGGAGTAAGCTAATGACAAAAAAAATGTACAAAGTTGTATTGTGCAATATAGGTTGATGCAGTACTGCGAGGAACACCAGCATATACTGTACATATAAAAATGATTCTCAATATAATTGTTTTATGATTTTCACATTTTTTCTAACGTTAGTGACCTTTGACTTTTTTGGTCAAAATTTTCATGAATACATGTACTGTGATATTTTACTAATTTTTCACTTTTCCCAATATGTTTCACTTTGTCAGCAATTTTTTCAATACTTTATGATTTTCACATTTTTTTGAACGTTACTGACCTTAGACATTTTTGGTCAAAATTTTCCTTAATACATTTACTTTGACATTTTACAAACTTTTCACCTTTCCTAATATTTTTCACTTTGTCAACCATTTTTTCAATACTATATGATTTTCACATTTTTTTGAACGTTACTGACCTTTGACATTTTTGGTCAAAATTTTCATTAATACATATACTTTGACATTTTAAAAACTTTTCACTTTTCCTAGTATTTTTCACTTTGTCTACCATTTTATCAATACTTTATGATTTTCAGATATTTTTCCGATATTAGTTAACTTAGACATTTTATGGTTAAAATCTTCGTGAATACACGTACTGTGACACTTTACTAACTTTTCACTGTTCCTAATATTTTTCACATGGTCAATCATTTTTTCAATACTTTATGATTTTCACTTTGCTTTGAACGTAAGTGACCTTAGACATTTTTGGTCAAAATTTTCATGAATACATATACTGTGACATTTTACTAACTTTTCACTTTTCCTAATATTTTTCACTTTGTCAACCATTTTTTCAAAACTTTATGATTTTCAAATTTTTTTGAACGTTAGTGACCTTTGACATTTTTGGTCAAAATTTTCATTAATACATATACTTTGACATTTTACAAACTTTTCACTTTTCCTAGTATTTTTCACTTTGTCTACCATTTTATCAATACTTTATGATTTTCAGATATTTTTCTGATATTAGTTAACTTAGACATTTTATGGTTAAAATCTTCGTGAATACACGTACTGTGACACTTTACTAACTTTTCACTGTTCCTAATATTTTTCACATGGTCAATCATTTTTTCAATACTTTATGATTTTCACTTTGCTTTGAACGTAAGTGACCTTAGACATTTTTGGTCAAAATTTTCATGAATACATATACTGTGACATTTTACTAACTTTTCCCTTTTCCTAATATTTTTCACTTTGTCAACCATTTTTTCAAAACTTTATGATTTTCAAATTTTTTTGAACGTTAGTGACCTTAGACATTTTTGGTCAAAATTTTCATGAATAAATATACTGTGACATTTTACTATCTTTTCACTTTTCCTAATATTTTTCACTTTGTCAACCATTTTTTCAATACTTTATGATTTTCACATTTTTTCGAACGTTAGTGACCTTAGACATTTTCTGTCAAAATTTCATGAATACATATACTCTGACATGTTACTAACTTTTCACATTTAATTAACATCTGGAAGCATCTGGAAGTCTGCTTGAGGCCGGCTCTCAGCAGTTACTGTCCGGACTCTGCATTCCTGGCTAATTCCATTCAGTACAAGTCTTCGGAGTAAGCTAATGACAAAAAAAATGTACAAAGTTGTATTGTGCAATATAGGTTGATGCAGTACTGCGAGGAACACCAGCATATACTGTACATATAAAAATGATTCTCAATATAATTGTTTTATGATTTTCACATTTTTTCTAACGATAGTGACCTTTGACTTTTTTGGTCAAAATTTTCATGAATACATGTACTGTGATATTTTACTAATTTTTCACTTTTCCCAATATGTTTCACTTTGTCAGCAATTTTTTCAATACTTTATGATTTTCACATTTTTTTGAACGTTACTGACCTTTGACATTTTTGGTCAAAATTTTCATTAATACATATACTTTGACATTTTACAAACTTTTCACTTTTCCTAGTATTTTTCACTTTGTCTACCATTTTATCAATACTTTATGATTTTCAGATATTTTTCTGATATTAGTTAACTTAGACATTTTATGGTTAAAATCTTCGTGAATACACGTACTGTGACACTTTACTAACTTTTCACTGTTCCTAATATTTTTCACATGGTCAATCATTTTTTCAATACTTTATGATTTTCACTTTGCTTTGAACGTAAGTGACCTTAGACATTTTCGGTCAAAATTTTCATGAATCCATATACTGTGACATTTTACCAACTTTTCACTTTTCCTAATATTTTTCACTTTGTCAATCATTTTTTTAATACTTTTAGATTTTCACTTTCCTTTGAACGTAAGTGACCTTACACATTTTTGGTCAAAATTTTCATGAATACATGTACTGTGACATTTTACTAACTTTTCACTTTTCCTAATATTTTTCACTTTGTCAATCATTTTTTCAATACTTTAAGATTTTCAAATTTTTTCCGATATTAGTTAACTTAGACATTTTTGGTTAAAATTTTCATGAATACACGTACTTTGAAACTTTACTAACTTTTCCCTTTTCCTAATATTTTTCACTTTGTCAATCATTTTTTCAATAATTTATGATTTTCACATTTTTTTGAACGTTAGTGACCTTAGACATTTTTGGTCAAAATTTTCATAAATACATGTACTGTGACATTTTACAAACTTTTCACTTTTCCTAATAGTTTTCACTTTGTCAGCATTTTTTTCAATACTATATGATTTTCACATTTTTTCGAACGTTAGTCACCTTTGACATATTTGGTCAAAATTTTCATGAATTCATGTACTTTGATATTTTACTAATTTTTCACTTTTCCCAATATTTTTCACTTTGTCAACCATTTTTTCAATACTTGATGATTTTCACTTTCTTTTGAACGTAAGTGACCTTATACTTTTTTGGCCAAAATTTTCATGAACACATGTACTGTGACAATTTACTAACTTTTCATTTTTCCCAATATTTTTCACTTTGTCAACCATTTTTTCAATACTTAATGATTTTCACATTTTTTGAACATTCGTGACCTTTGACATTTTCGGTCAAAATTTTCATTAATACATATACTTTGACATTTTACAAACTTTTCATTTTTCCCAATATTTTTCACTTTGTCAGTCATTTTTTCGATACTTTATGATTTTCACTTTTTTTTGAACGTAAGTGACCTTAGACATTTTTGGACAAAATTTTCATGAACACATTTAATGTGACATGTTACTAACTTTTCCCAATATTTTTCACTTTTTCAACCATTTTTTCAATACTTTATGATTTTCACATTTTTTGAACGTTAGTGAAAAGTCAACCATTTTTTCAATACTATATGATTTTCACATTTTTTGAACGTTCGTGACCTTAGACATTTTTGGTCAAAATTTTCATTAATACATATACTTTGACATTTTACAAACTTTTCATTTTTCCTAATATTTTTCACTTTGTCAATCATTTTTTCAAAACTTGATGATTTTCACTTTCTTTTGAACGTAAGTGACCTCATACTTTTTTGGCCAAAATTTTCATGAACACATGTACTGTGACATTTTACTAACTTTTCATTTTTCCCAATATTTTTCACTTTGTCAACTATTTTTTCAATATTTTATGATTTTCACTTTACTTTGAACATAAGTGACCTTGGACATTTTTGGTCAAAATTTTCATGGACACATGTACTGTGACATTTTACAAACTTTTCACTTTTCCTAATATTTTTCACTCTTTCAATCATTTTTTCAATACTTTATAATTTTCACTTTCTTTTGAACGCAAATGACCTTAGACATTTTTGGTCAAAATTTTAATGAACACATGTAATGTGACATTTTACTAACTTTTCACTTTTCCTAAACTTTTCCCTTTGGTCAATCATTTTTTCAATACTTTATGATTTTCATATTTTTTCCGATATTTGTTAACTCAGACATTTTTGGTTAAAATTTTCGTGAATACACGTACTTTGACACTTTACTAACTTTTCACTTTTCCCAATATTTTTCACTTTGTCAACCATTTTTTCAATACTTTATGATTTTCACATTTTTTGAATGTTAGTGACCTTAGACATTTTCGGTAAAAATTTTCATGAATACTTATACTTTGACATTTTACTAACTTTTCCCTTTTCCTAATGTTTTTCACTTTGTCAATCATTTTTTCAATACTTTATTATTTTCACTTTCTTTTGAACGTAATTGACCTCAGACATTTTTGGTCAAAATTTCATGAACACATTTACTGTGACATTTTACTAACTTTTCACTTTTTGTAATATTTTTATCTTTGTCAATCATTTTTTCAATACTTTATGATTTTCACTTTCCTTTGAACCGAAGTGACCTTAGACATTTTGGGTCAAAATTTTAATGAACACATGTACTGTAACATTTTACTAACTTTTCATTTTTCCCAATATTTTTCACTTTGTCAACCATTTTTTCAATACTTTATGATTTTCACTTTCCTTTGAACGTAGGTGACCTTAGACATTTTTGGTCAAAATTTTCATGAATACATGTACTGTGACATTTTACTAACTTTTCACTTTTCCTAAACTTTTCCCCTTGGTCAATCATTTTTTCAATAATATATGATTTTATCATTTTTTTTAACGTTAGTGACCTTTGACATTTTTGGTCAAAATTTTCATTAATAAATATACTTTGACATTTTACAAACTTTTCATTTTTCCTAATATTTTTCACTTTGTCAATCATTTTTTCAATATTTTATGATTCTCACTTTACTTTGAACGTAAGTGATCTTGGACATTTTTGGTCAAAATTTTCATGGACACATGTACTGTGACATTTTACAAACTTTTCACTTTTCCTAATATTTTTTACTTTGTCAACCTTTTTTTTAATACTTTATGATTTTCATATTTTTTCCGATATTTGTTAACTCAGACATTTTTGGTTAAAATTTTCGTGAATACACGTACTTTAACACTTTACTAACTTTTCACTTTTCCCAATATTTTTCACTTTGTCAACCATTTTTTCAATACTTTATGATTTTCACATTTTTTGAACGTTAGTGACCTTAGACATTTTCGGTCAAAATTTTCATTAATACATAAACTTTGACATTTTACAAACTTTTCATTTTTCCTAATATTTTTCACTTTGTCAATCATTTTTTCAAAACTTGATGGTTTTCACTATCTTTTGAACATAAGTGACCTCAGACATTTTTGGTCCAAAGTTCATGAACACATGTACTGTGACATTTTACTAACTTTTCATTTTTCCCAATATTTTTCACTTTGTCAAACATTTTTTCAATACTTGATGATTTTCACATTTCTTTGAACGTAAGTGACATTCGACATTTTTGGTCAAAATTTTCATTACTACATATACTTTGACATTTTACAAACTTTTCATTTTTCCTAATATTTTTCACTTTTCAATCATTTTTTCAATACTTGATGATTTTCACATTTTTTGAACTTTCGTGACCTTTGACATTTTCGGTCAAAATTTTCATTAATACATATACTTTGACATTTTACAAACTTTTCATTTTTCCTAATATTTTTCACTTTGTCAATCATTTTTTCGATACTTTATGATTTTCACTTTTTTTTTAACGTAAGTGACCCTAGACATTTTCGGTCAAAATTTTCATGAATACATATACTTTGACATTTTCCTAATATTTTTCACTTTGTCAATCATTTTTTCAATATTTTATGATTTTAACATTACTTTGAACGTAAGTGATCTTGGACATTTTTGGTCAAAATTTTCATGGACACATGTACTGTGACATTTTACAAACTTTTCACTTTTCCTAATATTTTTCACTTTGTCAACCATTTTTTTAATACTTTATGATTTTGATATTTTTTCCGATATTTGTTAACTCAGACATTTTTGGTTAAAATTTTCGTGAATACACGTACTTTGACACTTTACTAACTTTTCACTTATCCCAATATTTTTCGCTTTGTCAACCATTTTGTCAATACTTTATGATTTTCACATTTTTTGAACGTTAGTGACCTTAGACATTTTCGGTAAAAATTTTCATGAATACTTATACTTTGACATTTTACTAACTTTTCACTTTTCCTAATGTTTTTCACTTTGTCAATCATTTTTTCAATACTTTATTATTTTCACTTTCTTTTTAACGTAATTGACCTCAGACATTCTTGGTCAAAATTTCATGAACACATGTACTGTGACATTTTACTAACTTTTCAGTTTTCGTAATATTTTTCACTTTGTCAATCATTTTTTCAATACTTTATGATTTTCACTTTCCTTTGAACCGAAGTGACCTTAGACATTTTGGGTCAAAATTTCATGAACACATGTACTGTGACATTTTACTTACTTTTCACTTTTCATAATATTTTTCACTTTGTCAACCATTTTTTCAATACTTTATGATTTTCACATTTTTTGAACGTTAGTGACCTTAGACATTTTCGGTCAAAATTTTCATTAATACATATACTTTGACATTTTACAAACTTTTCATTTTTCCTAATATTTTTCACTTTGTCAATCATTTTTTCAATACTTTATGATTTTCACTTTCCTTTGAACCTAAGTGACCTTAGACATTTTGGGTCGAAATTTTAATGAACACATGTACTGTAACATTTTACTAACTTTTCATTTTTCCCAATATTTTTCACTTTGTCAACCATTTTTTCAATACTTTATGATTTTCACTTTCCTTTGAACGTAGGTGACCTTAGACATTTTCGGTCAAAATTTTCATGAATACATGTACTGTGACATTTTACTAACTTTTCACTTTTCCTAAACTTTTCCCCTATGTCAATCATTTTTTCAATAGTATATGATTTTATCATTTTTTTTTAACGTTAGTGACCTTTGACATTTTTGGTCAAAATTTTCATTAATAAATATACTTTGACATTTTACAAACTTTTCATTTTTCCTAATATTTTTCACTTTGTCAATCATTTTTTCAATATTTTATGATTTTCACTTTACTTTGAACGTAAGTGTTCTAGAACATGTTTGGTCAAAATTTTCTTGGACACATGTACTGTGACATTTTACAAACTTTTCACTTTTCCTAATATTTTTCACTTTGTCAACCATTTTTTCAATAATTTATGATTTTCATATTTTTTCCGATATTTGTTAACTTAGACATTTTTGGTTAAAATTTTCGTGAATACATATACTTTGACATTTTACTAGCTTTTCACTTTTCCTAATATTTTTCACTTTTTCAATCATTTCTTCAATACTTTATGATTTTCACTTTCTTTTGAACGTAAATGACCTTAGACATTTTTGGTCAAAATTTTAATGAACACATGTAATGTGACATTTTACTAACTTTTCATTTTTCCTAAACTTTTCCCTTTGGTCAATCATTTTTTCAATACTATATGATTTTCACATTTTTTTGAACGTTAGTGACCTTTGACATTTTTGGTCAAAATTTTCATGAATACATATACTTTGACATTTTACAAACTTTTCATTTTTCCTAATATTTTTCACTGTCAAACATTTTTTCAATACTTGATGATTTTCACATTTCTTTGAACGTAAGTGACATTCGACATTTTTGGTCAAAATTTTCATTAATACATATACTTTGACATTTTACAAAGTTTTCATTTTTCCTAATATTTTTCACTTTTCAATCATTTTTTCAATACTTGATGATTTTCACATTTTTTGAACTTTCGTGACCTTTGACATTTTCGGTCAAAATTTTCATTAATACATATACTTTGACATTTTACAAAGTTTTCATTTTTCCTAATATTTTTCACTTTGTCAATCATTTTTTCGATACTTTATGATTTTCACTTTTTTTTGAACGTAAGTGACCCTAGACATTTTCGGTCAAAATTTTCATGAATACATATACTTTGACATTTTCCTAATATTTTTCACTTTGTCAACCATTTTTTCAATATTTTATGATTTTCACATTACTTTGAACGTAAGTGATCTTGGACATTTTTGGTCAAAATTTTCATGGACACATGTACTGTGACATTTTACAAACTTTTCACTTTTCCTAATATTTTTCACTTTGTCAACCATTTTTTTAATACTTTATGATTTTCATATTTTTTCCGATATTTGTTAACTTAGACATTTTTGGTTAAAATTTTCGTGAATACATATACTGTGACATTTTACTAGCTTTTCACTTTTCCTAATATTTTTCACTTTTTCAATCATTTTTTCAATACTTTATGATTTTCACTTTCTTTTGAACGTCAATGACCTTAGACATTTTTGGTCAAAATTTTAATGAACACATGTAATGTGACATTTTACTAACTTTTAATTTTTCCTAAACTTTTCCCTTTGGTCAATCATTTTTTCAATACTATATGATTTTCACATTTTTTTGAACGTTAGTGACCTTTGACATTTTTGGTCAAAATTTTCATGAATACATATACTTTGACATTTTACAAACATTTCATTTTTCCTAATATTTTTCACTTTTCAATCATTTTTTCAATACTTGATGATTTTCACATTTTTTGAACTTTCGTGACCTTTGACATTTTCGGTCAAAATTTTCATTAATACATATACTTTGACATTTTACAAACTTTTCATTTTTCCTAATATTTTTCATTTTGTCAATCATTTTTTCGATACTTTATGATTTTCACTTTTTTTTGAACGTAAGTGACCTCAGACATTTTTGGACAAAATTTTCATGAACACATTTACTGTGACATTTAACTAAATTTTCCCAATATTTTTCACTTTTTCAACCATTTTTTCAATACTTTATGATTTTCACATTTTTTGAACGTTAGTGAAAAGTCAACCATTTTTTCAATACTATATGATTTTCACATTTTTTTAACGTTCGTGACCTTAGACATTTTCGGTCAAAATTTTCATGAATACATATACTTTGACATTTTCCTAATATTTTTCACTTTGTCAATCATTTTTTCAATATTTTATGATTTTCACATTACTTTGAACGTAAGTGATCTTGGACATTTTTGGTCAAAATTTTCATGGACACATGTACTGTGACATTTTACAAACTTTTCACTTTTCCTAATATTTGTCACTTTGTCAACCATTTTTTTAATACTTTATGATTTTCATATTTTTTCCGATATTTGTTAACTCAGACATTTTCGGTAAAAATTTTCATGAATACTTATACTTTGACATTTTACAAACTTTTCACTTTTCCTAATGTTTTTCACTTTGTCAATCATTTTTTCAATACTTTATTATTTTCACTTTCTTTTGAACGTAATTGACCTCAGACATTTTTGGTCAAAATTTCATGAACACATGTAATGTGACATTTTACTAACTTTTCACTTTTCGTAATATTTTTCACTTTGTCAATCATTTTTTCAATACTTTATGATTTTCACTTTCCTTTGAACCGAAGTGACCTTAGACATTTTGGGTCAAAATTTCATGAAAACATGTACTGTGACATTTTACTTACTTTTCACTTTTCGTAATATTTTTCACTTTGTCAACCATTTTTTCAATACTTTCTGATTTTCACATTTTTTGAACGTTAGTGACCTTAGACATTTTCGGTCAAAATTTTCATTAATACATATACTTTGACATTTTACAAACTTTTCATTTTTCCTAATATTTTTCACTTTGTCAATCATTTTTTCAATACTTTATGGTTTTCACTTTCCTTTGAACCTAAGTGACCTTAGACATTCTGGGTCAAAATTTTAATGAACACATGTAATGTGACCTTTTACTAACTTTTTACTTTTCCTAAACTTTTCCCTTTGGTCAATCATTTTTTCAATACTTTATGATTTTCACATTTTTTTGAACGTTAGTGACCTTTGACATTTTTGGTCAAAATTTTCATGAATACATATACTTTGACATTTTACAAACTTTTCATTTTTCCTAATATTTTTCACTTTGTCAATCATTTTTTCAAAACTTGATGATTTTCACTTTCTTTTGAACGTAAGTGACCTCATATTTTTTTGGTCAAAATTTTCATGAACACATGTACTGTGACATTTTACTAACTTTTCATTTTTCCCAATATTTTTCACTTTGTGAACCATTTTTTCAATATTTTATGATTTTCACTTTGCTTTGAACATAAGTGACCTTGGACATTTTTGGTCAAAATTTTCATGGACACATGTATTTTGACATTTTACAAACTTTTCACTTTTCCTAATATTTTTCACCTTGTCAACCATTTTTTCAATACTTTATGATTTTCATATTTTTTCCGATATTTGTTAACTTAGACATTTTTGGTTAAAATTTTAGTGAATACATATTCTGTGACATTTTACTTACTTTTCACTTTTCGTAATATTTTTCACTTTGTCAATCATTTTTTCAATATTTTATGATTTTCACTTTACTTTGAACGTAAGTGATCTTGAACATGTTTGGTCAAAATTTTCATGGACACATGTACTGTGACATTTTACAAACTTTTCACTTTTCCTAATATTTTTCACTTTGTCAACCATTTTTTCAATACTTTATGATTTTCATATTTTTTCCGATATTTGTTAACTTAGACATTTTTGGTTAAAATTTTCGTGAATACATATTCTGTGACATTTTACTAGCTTTTCACTTTTCCTAATATTTTTCACTTTTTCAATCATTTTTTCAATACTTTATGATTTTCACTTTCTTTTGAACGTAAATGACCTTAGACATTTTTGGTCAAAATTTTAATGAACACATGTAATGTGACATTTTACTAACTTTTAATTTTTCCTAAACTTTTCCCTTTGGTCAATCATTTTTTCAATACTATATGATTTTCACATTTTTTTGAACGTTAGTGACCTTTGACATTTTTGGTCAAAATTTTCATGAATACATATACTTTGACATTTTACAAACTTTTCATTTTTCCTAATATTTTTCACTTTGTCAAACATTTTTTCAATACTTGATTATTTTCACATTTCTTTGAACGTAAGTGACATTCGACATTTTTGGTCAAAATTTTCATTAATACATATACTTTGACATTTTACAAAGTTTTCATTTTTCCTAATATTTTTCACTTTTCAATCATTTTTTCAATACTTGATGATTTTCACTTTCTTTTGAACGTAAGTGACCTCATATTTTTTTGGCCAAAATTTTCATGAACATATGTACTGTGACATATTACTAACTTTTCATTTTTCCCAATATTTTTCACTTTGTCAACCATTTTTTCAATATTTTATGATTTTCACTTTACTTTGAACATAAGTGACCTTGGACATTTTTGGTCAAAATTTTCATGGACACATGTACTGTGACTTTTTACAAACATTTCATTTTTCCTAATATTTTTCACTTTGTCAATCATTTTTTCGATACTTTATGATTTTCACTTTTTTTTGAACGTAAGTGACCGCAGACATTTTTGGACAAAATTTTCATGAACACATTTACTGTGACATTTAACTAAAGTTTCCCAATATTTTTCACTTTTTCAACCATTTTTTCAATACTTTATGATTTTCACATTTTTTGAACGTTAGTGAAAAGTCAACCATTTTTTCAATACTATATGATTTTCACATTTTTTTAACGTTCGTGACCTTAGACATTTTCGGTCAAAATTTTCATGAATACATATACTTTGACATTTTCCTAATATTTTTCACTTTGTCAATCATTTTTTCAATATTTTATGATTTTCACATTACTTTGAACGTAAGTGATCTTGGACATTTTTGGTCAAAATTTTCATGGACACATGTACTGTGACATTTTACAAACTTTTCACTTTTCCTAATATTTTTCACTTTGTCAACCATTTTTTCAATACTTTATGATTTTCACATTTTTTGAACGTTAGTGACCTTAGACATTTTCGGTAAAAATTTTCATGAATACTTATACTTTGACATTTTACTAACTTTTCACTTTTCCTAAAGTTTTTCACTTTGTCAATCATTTTTTCAATACTTTATTATTTTCACTTTCTTTTGAACGTAATTGACCTCAGACATTTTTGGTCAAAATTTCATGAACACATGTAATGTGACATTTTACTAACTTTTCACTTTTCGTAATATTTTTCACTTTGTCAATCATTTTTTCAATACTTTATGATTTTCACTTTCCTTTGAACCGAAGTGACCTTAGACATTTTGGGTCAAAATTTCATGAAAACATGTACTGTGACATTTTACTTACTTTTCACTTTTCGTAATATTTTTCACTTTGTCAACCATTTTTTCAATACTTTATGATTTTCACATTTTTTGAACGTTAGTGACCTTAGACATTTTCGGTCAAAATTTTCATTAATACATATACTTTGACATTTTACAAACTTTTCATTTTTCCTAATATTTTTCACTTTGTCAATCATTTTTTCAATACTTTATGGTTTTCACTTTCCTTTGAACCTAAGTGACCTTAGACATTCTGGGTCAAAATTTTAATGAACACATGTAATGTGACCTTTTACTAACTTTTTACTTTTCCTAAACTTTTCCCTTTGGTCAATCATTTTTTCAATACTTTATGATTTTCACATTTTTTTGAACGTTAGTGACCTTTGACATTTTTGGTCAAAATTTTCATGAATACATATACTTTGACATTTTACAAACTTTTCATTTTTCCTAATATTTTTCACTTTGTCAATCATTTTTTCAAAACTTGATGATTTTCAATTTCTTTTGAACGTAAGTGACCTCATATTTTTTTGGTCAAAATTTTCATGAACACATGTACTGTGACATTTTACTAACTTTTCATTTTTCCCAATATTTTTCACTTTGTGAACCATTTTTTCAATATTTTATGATTTTCACTTTGCTTTGAACATAAGTGACCTTGGACATTTTTGGTCAAAATTTTCATGAATACATATACTTTGACATTTTACTAACTTTTCATTTTTCCCAATATTTTTCACTTTGTGAACCATTTTTTCAATATTTTATGATTTTCACTTTGCTTTGAACATAAGTGACCTTGGACATTTTTGGTCAAAATTTTCATGGACACATGTATTTTGACATTTTACAAACTTTTCACTTTTCCTAATATTTTTCACCTTGTCAACCATTTTTTCAATACTTTATGATTTTCATATTTTTTCCGATATTTGTTAACTTTTCATTTTTCCCAATATTTTTCACTTTGTCAACCATTTTTTCAATACTATATGATTTTCACATTTTTTGAACGTTCGTGACCTTAGACATTTTTGGTCCAAATTTCATGAACACATGTAATGTGACATTTCAATAACTTTTTACTTTTTGTAATATTTTTCACTTTGTCCACCATTTTTTAAATACTTTATGATTTTCACTTTACTTTGAACGTAAGTGACATTGGACATTTTTGGTCAAAATTTTCATGGACACATGTAATGTGACATTTTACAAACTTTTCACTTTTCCTAATATTTTTCAATTTGTCCACCATTTTTTCAATACTTTATGATTTTCATATTTTTTCCGATATTTGTTAACTTAGACATTTTTGGTTAAAATTTTCGTGAATACACGTACTGTGACACTTTACTAACTTTTCACTTTGTCAACCATTTTTTCAATACTTTATGATTTTCATATTTTTTCCAATATTTGTTAACTTAGACATTTTCGGTCAAAATTTTCATGAATATATATACTGTGACATTTTACTTACTTTTCACTTTGTCAATCATTTTTTCAATATTTTATGATTTTCACATTTTTTGAACGTTCATGACCTTAGACATTTTCGGTCAAAATTTCATGAACACATGTACTGTGACATTTCACTAACTTTTTACTTTTCGTAATATTTTTCACTTTGTCCACCATTTTTTAAATACTTTATGATTTTCCCTTCCTTTGAACGCAAGTGACCTCAGACATTTTTGGTCAAAATTTTCATGAACACATGTACTGTGACATTTCACTAACTTTTTACTTTTCGTAATATTTTTCACTTTGTCCCCCATTTTATCAATACTTTATGATTTTCACTTTACTTTGAACGTCAGTGACCTTAGACATTTTCGGTAAAAATTTTCATGAATACTTATACTGTGACATTTTACTAACTTTTCACTTTTCCTAATATTTTTCACTTTGTCAATCATTTTTTCAATACTTTATGATTTTCACTTTCCTCTGAACGTAAGTGACCTTAGATATTTTATGTCAAAATTTCATGAACACATGTACTGTGACATTTCACTAACGTTTTACTTTTCGGAATATTTTTCACTTTGTCAATCATTTTTTAAATACTTTATGATTTTCACTTTCTTTTGAACGTAAGTGACCTCAGACATTTTTGGTCAAAATTTTCATGAATATATATACTGATACATTTTACTAACTTTTCATTTTTCCCAATATTTTTCACTTTGTCAACCATTTTTTCAATATTTTATGATTTTCACTTTCCTTTGAACGTAAGTGACCTTAGACATTTTTGGTCAAAATTTCATGAACACATGTACTGTGACATTTCACTAACTTTTCACTTTTCGTAATATTTTTCACATTTTTTGAACGTTAGTGACCTATGACATTTTTGGTCAAAATTTTCATGAATATGTATACAGTGACATTTTACTAACTTTTCACTTTTCCCAATATTTTTCACTTCGTCAACCATTTTTTCAATACTTTATGATTTTCATATTTTTTCCGATATTAGTTAACTTAGACATTTTTGGTTAAAATTTTCGTGAATACACGTACTGTGACACTTTACTAACTTTTCACTTTTCCCAATATTTTTCACTTTGTCCACAATTTTTTCAATACTTTATGATTTTCACATTTTTTTGAACTTTTAGTTACCTTTGACATTTTTGGTCAAAATTTTCATTAATACATATACTTTGACATTTTACAAACTTTTCATTTTTCCTAATATTTTTCACTTTGTCAATCATGTTTTCAATACTTTATGATTTTCACATTTTTTTGAACGTTAGTGACCTTAGACATTTTTGGTCAAAATTTTCGTAAATACATGTATTATGATATTTTACAAACTTTTCACTTTTCCTAATATTTTTCACTTTGTCAACCATTTTTTCAATACTTAATGATTTTCATATTTTTTCCGATATTAGTTAAGTTCGACATTTTTGGTTAAAATTTTCGTGAGTACATATACTGTGACAATTTACTAATTTTTCACTTTTCCCAATATTTTTCACTTCATCAACCACTTTTTCAATACTTTATGATTTTCACAGTTTTTCCAATATAAGTCACCTTACACATTTTTTTTCAAAATTTTCATGAATATACATGTATTATCACATTTTGCCATTTTTTTAGCTTTTCCAATAGTTTTTACATTTTCAATATTTTTCCAAAATTCATGTTTTTTACATTTTATTCCAATATAAGTGAACTTAGACATTTTTGGTTGAAATTTTTATGAATACATGTTCTGTGACATTTTACTGACTTTTCATTTTGCCCAATATTTCTCAGTTTGTCAACAATTTTTTCAATACTTAAAGATTTTCACATTTTTTCCAATATTAGTGACCTTAGACATTTTTGGTCAAAATTTTCATGACTATACATATTTTTCACATTCTGCCAATCTTTAAACTTTTCCCAATATTTTAACTTTGTCTACAATTTTCGTCATACCTTTCAATTTTTTTTTCCAATTTGATGCCCTTTGACAATTTTTTTCAAAATTTTCATGAATATTTTCATGAATATACATGAATAAACTATAAAGTATGTCAAAAGTTCAAAAAATGTCAAAGGTCACTAACATTGGAAAAAATGTGAAAATCATAAAGTATTGCTCCCGACAGAGAGCTGCGTTCCTCCAATACAAACCTACTAGCAGTACCTATAGCTCGCTCTAAGCGATCTCAGGCAAAACTGTTCTCAGTTCTACTACCTCAGTGGTGGAACAAACTTCTGGAAGCAACAAGACTAGCATCATCTATCTCAACCTTCAAGATACAGGTAAAAACTCTTCTCTTTCAGGACTTTTTACTGCGCTGATGCCCCAGATCAGGTCAGGCAGCAAGTTAGGCTATACAGTTTGTGTTTGTGTGTGTGTGCGTGTGCGTGTGCGTGTGCGTGTGTGTGTGTGTGTGTTTGTGTGTGTGTACGTTTGTGTATGTCTTTGTCAAAAAAAAAAAAAAAAAAAAAAATTACTAACCCAAGCTTACTGTTCTGTATATTTTCTGTACATCGTCTATTTGCAAGTGTATTTGCAGTCCCTATGTCCTCTATTGTAAGTCGCTTTGGATAAAAGCGTCTGCGTAATGTAATGTAATGTAATATTGAAAAAATTGTTGATAAAGTCAAAAATATTTGGAAAAGTGAAAAATTGGCAAAATATTACAATATAGATATCCATAATTTTTTTTTTTTTAAAAGTCGAATGTCAGTAAAATTGGAAACAAATGTGAAAACCATAAAGTTTGGAAAAAAATATTGAAAATGTAAAAAGTATTGGAAAACTAAAAAATTGGTAAACTGTGACAATATGGATATTCATAAATTAAAAAAAATGTCAAAAGTCATCAAATTGGAAAAAAAAAATGAAAATGACAAAAATTGTAGACAGAGTGAAAAATAATGGGAAAAGTTTAAAAATTGGCAGAATGTGAAAAATAAATGTAGTTATGAAAATTTTGACAAAAATGTTAAAGGTCACTAACAATGTAAAAAATGTGAAAATCATAAAGTACTGAAAAAATTGTTGACAAAGTGAAAAATATTTGAAAAAGTAAAAAAAATGTCAACATTGGCATATTCATAAAAATTTTGACAAAAATGTCAAAGGCCAGCTTCTTCTTCTTCTTTCGGCTTTTCCCGGCAGGGGTCACCACAGCGAGTCAACTTTCTCCATCTAACCCTATTCTCTGGATCCTCCTCTCTCACACCAACTACCTTCATATCCTCTCTCACTACGTCCATAAATTTTCTCTCTGGTCTTCCTCGAGACCTTTTGCCTAGCAACTCCAATTCCAGCGTCCGTCTACCAATATATTCTCCATCTGCCTCCTCTGCCCATGACCAAACCATCTCAGTCTGGCTTCTCCGATCTTCTCTCCAAAACATCTAACATGTGCTGTTCCTTTGATAGACTCATGTCTGATCCTCTCCATCCTGGTCCCTCCCAAAGAGAACCTCAACATCTTCATCTCTGCAAGCTCTAGTTCTGCCTGCTGTCTTTTGGTCATTGTAACAGTTTCTAGTGCAAACATCATCGCTGGTCTCACCACTGTCTTGCACACCTATCCTTTTATTCTGGCCGAAAGTCTTCTATCACATAGTACCCCTGACACTTTTCTCCACCCATTCCAACCTGCTTGGACCCGTCTCTTCACCTCTTTTTCACACTCTCCGTTGCTCTGGACTGTTGACCCTAAGTACCTGAAATCCTCCAGCTTCTTGAACTCCACTTCCTGTAGCATCACCGTTCCTCCCGAGTTCCTCTCATTCACACACATATATTCTGTCTTGCTGCGACTAACTTTCATTCCTCTCCTTTCCAGAGCATACTTCCACCTCTCTGGATTTTCCTCTACTTGTTGTCTGCTCTCACTACAGATCACAATGTCATCCGCAAACATCATGGTCCATGGGGATTCCTGTCTAACCTCATCTGTCATCACCATTGCGAACAAGAAGGGGCTCAGAGCTGAGCCCATGATGGAGTCCCACCTCCACCTTGAACTTCTCAGTTACCCCTACAGCACACCGTACCAGTGTCTCACAGCTAGCATACATGTCCTGCACCAGTCTAACATACTTCTCTGCCACTCCAGACTTCCTCATACAATACCAGAGCTAATACAAAGCTACAATACAATCGGTTCTGCAAATGAACTCTGTTTGAGAAAGAAAAGAGGATGGATTTTGTCTACAAATGATCCTAAATAATACTGCAGGTTTATCAGGTTATTATTGGCGTTTTTCATGTCTCGCAGCTGTTTGCTAGAAAGGCATTTATTGTGGCTACTGTCCGTTTGTGTGGCCAAGGGACCGGACTTTTGTTGTCCCGGTGTGTTCAGGAACTGATCAAGCAAGAATGGTTTATTCAAAGTCAGGAAATACACTTAGGAGATATCCCGGGCTAGAATGAATGTCACCCCGAGAGGATGGTTCACCCTCTGCACACCCTCTGAGACACGTCCAGCGGATGTGCAGGTGAGTAGGTTCTGGCCCCGAGCCGAGGAGGCGCCGTCATTTTATACCATCGCCTCAACGCTCAAGTTTATTTCCAAATAAGGACTTGTTTTACACACTCATGGAATTTGGGCACTTGGGGTGCCGGGCCGCGTCCCGGATAAAGCCGCGGGGTTCGCCATCGATTACGCTTTGGGGGTGTCAATGGAAGAGAACACAGTTGGGCATCCCTTTGTCGTCACGTGATGCTCTCGTGGGCGAATTTTAACACTACATGAGTTATCTATCTGCAATGCACCCCTCTTTATACTGCATTAGATGTTTTTTTTTTTTTTATAGCCATATACTAATTATTGGGGGGTGGATTGATTCGGAGCACTACTGAAGGCCTCGGTGTAAAATGCACGGCCCGCCACTGAGAATCCGCCTGAATCCGGTCACCATCAGGGGTACAGAAGTGGACATTGTGGACACCTACAAATACCTGGGTGTCCACTTGGACAATAAACTGGACTGTAAACACCAACGCCATCTTCAAGAAGGGTCAGAGCCGCCTGTCTTCACAGCTGGAGTCTGTGGTGCAGGTGTCAGAGAAGCTCCTCAGCATCATGGACAACGTCCATCACCCCCTGCATGGACACTGACGTCCTGTCAGAGCTCTTTCAGTCATAGATTGATACCACCAAGGAGCTCCACTGAACGCCACAGGAGGTCTTTCCTACCTGAGGCTATCAGACTTTTTAATTCCCCTTCCTTCTGCCAAAGGGAATCTTATAATCTTTGTACTTTTTAAGACCTTAAAACACTTGATAGCCTTAACCTTGACAATTGATATTTTATTGTTTTTCGTATTCTCCCTCCTCCCTACTATTATCTATTACTCTTATGTTTTTGCTTGACACTCTGGCACAGCAATTTCCTTCGGGATAAATAAAGTTGTTCTCATCATCTCATCTCTCTCATATATATATATATATATATATATATACTTTTTTTTATTTTTTGACGTAACTATTACACTGCTGTGAAAAAGGAATTTCCCCTATGGAGATGGATACTTGATTGGTAATTCCAAGCAGCTGAGAGCGTTTAGTAAATGCTAACTGGTTGCGGTCTGCTATTGGTCCCTGCCAGGGCGCTGGCCGTGACGCAACTTCCGGATGACGTCAGAACTCTGGAGAGCCAGCTGAGCGCTGCACGTCTCTTGACGGGAGAATTGCTTTTGTGAGGGGAGGCACAATTTCGGCTTGTCTTTCAGATCCAACGCGTTTGGAGCGCGCTTTTGGTCTTGTGTTTTGCTTTTTTTTTTTCTTCTCCATTTTTCTGTGATATAATTCTGCTTAGTGATGGGACGATGAAACCTCAAGGAGTGTGTTGACACACTAGACCAGGGGTCGGCAACCCGTGCGGCTCTTCCATCTTTACACTGCGGCTCCGAGTGGCTTGGTAAAATATATCATAAATATTTAATTGAAGAATATGTCATTCGTGTTAATTCCATTATTGTGATCTTAAAATATTAAATAAAATTATATTGTTTTTCGCCGCTCAAAATAACGTCACACCGGCGGAAGCCGGTAGACCCGCCAGCCGGTAAAGTCCCGATTTGCAGATGCTGTGCGCAGGAGTTCAGGAGCAGAAGTCCTATGAACCAGGTAAAATAAATATTAAGATATGTTGCAAATATTTATTTTTTGTTTACTGACAGTGTTTTTTTTTGCCCCCGATTTATTTTTAAAATTCAGGTCAAGGCTCCGCTCAACGCTCTGAAAGCCCAAAGCTCAAAATGACTTCATTACATAAATAAAATTTAATTTTCTCCGTAATACTTTGTGATTTTCAGAAGCAGCACACTTGTTTATACAAAGTATAGAGCGCGATTTCAGTGAAAGAAACCTAAAGATAGGACTAGTCAATGAAATCTTTGTGAGTGAAGCTCCAGCTGTATTTCCGGCTTTAGTTTCATCGGGGAGAAGACTTGTTTCAGGTGTGGAAGTTAAAATCAGGCTTTTTGTTTCAAGCTCGCTTACGTGCTGAAAGTCGCAAAACGGTGAGTTTTGAACTTAAGAGCGGGAATTGTGTGAACTCAGCAAATGTCTACCATCTGTGCTTGTCTTTTTGTCCCTGTCCATAAAAGGGTATCGACAGTTCCCGCTGAGATTTCCAGCTTTGTTACACCCCCGACTGTTTGGGCTTAGAATGCTCTTGCCACGTTCCGACACTGGATGTGCAAAGTTGGAGCCTCTCTGACCTTGAACTTTGCCAAATGAGTTCGGTAAAGCCACCGTCGCTTGGGTAAGAGTGTCTGTTTTTGAAGGAACAAATAAATGGATGTCTACACTTGACTCACACACTCTAGCTTCTTTTCTGCAGCTGAGGATTTGCAAGAAGAATCCCTGGAATCACCATGAGGCAGAATGGCGTGCCTCACTTGGGCGCTCTTTGCAGCTGTTTTATGATCGCTCAGCACAAGAAACTAATTCCCAACATGCAGTGGTTGCCAAAAACACTGTACATTCCAAATTAATAGTGCTTAAACATTTTAATAGTGACATAGAATTAAATGAAATCACTGATAAGTATAACCCTTTAATTCCTTTTTTTCCATTTTAGATTTTTCTCCAAGATTGCCAAGTGAGCCATAGCCTCGACTGCCTCCAAGGACTACACGTCACTGGTGTGTGTATACATACTACATGTATATACATATGTGTGTGTGTGTGTATATGTAGGTATGCAAGGAAAAAGGAAAAGCCCAAAGGATGGAGATGTTTCCATATACATAAAGTGTGGGTGCACTTCTTGCTCATCTTCATAACAAACAGGACACATATGTATGTATGTATGTATACACATGACCATCTCAGCCACCACGCCTGAGGAGACACCAACCTGTGGAGGAGCAAAAGGCCGTCTGACTGCGACTCAACATTTCCTTTGCAGTGTTCACAAGTCAACTGTTAACTGAAATAAAGTGAGACTGAATATAAAACAAAATGTGTTTTCTTTATAGAATGAGTCATGACTTGTGAGGGATACTCATGTTCAAGACAAACATCCAAAGTAATCACTGGAACTGAAATAAGTTCATCACTTTATTTTACAACACTAGTAAGAGCTCAGGTCAGGACACACATATGCACATATACACTGCTCGGAAAAAAAAGGGAACACTCAAATAACATGTCATAGATCAGAATGAAAGAGCTATTGCTATGAAATGAATTTAACTGAATTTGAAGAATTCCTCTTCCCTCAGCCGCAGGGAATCTTCAAATCTTTGTACTTAAGACCTTCAAACACTTGATAGCCTTAACCTTGACACTTTATATTTCATTGTATTTCTTATTCTCCCTCCTTCCTACTATTATCTATTACTGTTATGTTTTTGCTTGAAACTCTGGCACAACAATTTCCTTCGGTATAAATAAAGTTGTTCTCATCTCAAATACTTTATTCTTTACATAGTTCAAAGTGCTGAGAACAAAGTCACACCACGATATCGTATATGTCAAATATAACATCCGCACAAATCACAGTCGGGCGGCTCGGTGGCGCAGCGGTTAGAGCTGTCGCCTCACAGCAAAGCAACCCGGGTTCAAGCCCCACATCAACCACTGTGTGTGGTTGCCTCTGTGTGGAGTTGGCATGTTCTCCCCGTGTCCGCGTGGGTTCTCTCCTTCCTCCCACTGGCCAAAAGCATGCATTTAAGTTCATCGGCAACTCTAAAGTCTCCCTACGCATGAATGTTGTGTGACTGGCCCTGCTCCAATGCAGGGCGGCCCTATAGGCTGAGAGATGGGCGCCAGCCACCCCGAGCCACCCGCCCAGGCGGGACGCTCACGTGTGACTGTGGCCCCGATACAAAAGGAAACATTTACTTTTTACAACTAAAATACACATCACACACGCAACAAAAATACCAAAAACAAACTTTATTCAACATTTTACATACATTACATTACATTTCAATCATTTCATCATTGAAATTATCTTTAAACTTCAGACACCAAACACGAAAAACAACATATTTTACTTGCAATCCTACCCTCAGTAACCCTGAGTAATGCTTGCTACTCTATCACTCTCAACTTTGACATACATATTGCTGGGAAAAAAAAAAAAAAAAAAAAAACAATAACCCACAACCCTCCAGACACACCAACAAAATGACTAACTTCACACCGTCACACCAACATTTACATAAACTGTCTCTTTCACAGCTCCGATTGATGAGAAACAATGATTTCCCACCACTCAATGCCAAGTGCTGGGGAGATAAACTTGCCCACTTTACCATTTCAAACTTTACCGCACTTTCGGTCCTCCTTCAATCCATCCATAAATATCCTCTTCCAAACCCTACATTGCTCTGCACTGTTGACAAGCGTACTTAGAATCCTTCTCACTGTCATTCACACACACATGTATTCTGTCTTTTGACAGCAAACCTTCACACTTCTGCTTGTTCCCTGGTCCCACTACACATCACAACCTAATCTGGGATTGTGTTGTCAAAATGCACACTCACATGCAAATACCTTGGAAACGTTTTGGCTACACACTGCTCCACAACGTCACTTCAGCACTTGCAGCATTTACATTCAATTGTCATCGATCCTTTTAGAATTGAACGTCAACAAGTCTGTCCTGAACTGACCACAGATAGCGAAGAAGCTCGATGCTAATGCTACTAGCCTCTCATCTGCTGTCCGCCGACGTCTCACCTTTGAAAGAAACAAAATTACGGTTACAAATTTCACTACCTCTCTCTGAGAGTTTGCTTTGTGTATCCGTTCATCGAACTGTAGCAATTTCATCAGGAAACACGTTGAAACGTGTTCGTCTCACGCGGGCGTTCCGTTCCACTGCTACTGCTAGCTCGCTCGGCTCCACTTCCGGTCCACGCGCTGGCCGCGCCCCTTATTTATAGGCTCGGTCGGAATAAATGCGTCATTTCCCGTGCCGAATTATTTGGACAAATGTTTGTTTGTATGTTTAAATTCCAAAGTGAAATGGAAAAAGTAGACATTGAATTGAGCTCATTCATTGTGACGAGGCAAATGTTCTGCTCGGTCAATTATTTTGAACAATTAAACGAAGGTTTAACTCATGGACACGTTTTGCAAATAGTATTATAGGAACCAACAAAATGGGATAACTTAGCAGCCACAGTCATAGTTGAGGATAAAGAACTTTCTTTTACTTCATAGACAGTGAGGAAATATGTATGTAGCTATGACTGAACCAGGAGTTATGACGGTCCTACATGAACGGTAAGAGTCAGACTGCCTGCCTGTCGGAACGAATGAACCACAAAAAGCATTTTCTCCTGTCTGATCAATAACAATGCGTTGTTCAGATTAACACTTAAACCCTGTTTGATGGTTTTAAAATGAAAACACAATATATGGAAAGACTGACCGGATTTCAATACATGTATGTAGGTATTCATGTGTGTATATATGTCTGTGTGTGTATACATGTATGATAATATATATATGTAGGTATATATGTGTCTATATATGTAAGAATGTTTCTTTAAATACACTGCTCAAAAAAATAAAGGGAACACTTAAAAAAACACATCCTAGATCTAAATGAATGAAATAGTCTTCTGAAATACTTTGCTCTTTACACAGTTGAATGTGCTGACAACAAAATCACACAAAAATGATCAATGGAAATCAATTGTATCAACCATGGAGGTCTGGATTAGGAATCACACTCAAAATTAAAGTGTAAAAACAAACTCCAGGCTGATCCAACTTTGATGTAATGTCCTTAAAACAAGTCCAAATGAATCTGTGTTGCCTCCTGAGTGGACACTATGATTTCACACAAGTGTGATTGACTTGGAGTTACATTGTGTTGTTCAAGTGTTCCCTTTATTTTTTTGAGCAGTATATGTACGTATATATACACAAACATGTACGTACGTGCTCCTCTTTTTCAGACTCATCTTCTGCTGGCGGGGAAGAAACCCGTGGTGTCGGCTTGGGCCGCAAACTCCTCCTCCTTCCTCGTTCGACCAACGGTTCCCTGCATCTTGTTGTAAATGGGCAGTACTTTTACCAATAGATGACGCTACTGCTCTATCATCATGCCACTTCTGCTCGGACGTGTCCAGTGAAGAACGGACATTCTGCGAGGATATGCCTTTAACCTTTAATGAAAATTGTGACAAAAATGTCAAAGTTCACTAACATTGGAAAAATGATGAAAATCCTAAAGTATTGAAAAAATTGTTGTTAACAAAGTGAAAAATATTGGGAATAGTGAAAAATTGGAAAAATGTCAAAATATGTATGTTCAT
This sequence comes from Fistularia commersonii, assembly GCF_037954325.1. Classification (NCBI taxonomy): domain Eukaryota; kingdom Metazoa; phylum Chordata; class Actinopteri; order Syngnathiformes; family Fistulariidae; genus Fistularia; species Fistularia commersonii. The sequence continues at coordinate 14,463,540 of NC_141307.1, forward strand.
AAAAATTTCTACAAAAAATATCAAAGTAAGTAAATTTGGAAAAAATGTGAAAACCATAATGTATTGAAATAATTGTTGACAAAGTGAAAAACATTCCGAAAAGTTAAATATTGGCAAAATGTGACAATATAGATATTCATGAACATTTTGACAAAAAATGTCAAACATCATTAACATTGGGAAATAAGTGAAAATTGCAAAGTATGATGTAAATTGTTGATAAAGTGAAAAATGTTTGGAAAATTGAAAATTGGAAAAAATTCAATAATACTTATATTCATGAAAATTTTGACAAAAAATGTCAAAGGTCAGTAAAATTGGAAAAAAAAAGTGAAAACCATAAAGTATTGAAAATATTGTTGACAAAGTGAAAAATATCGGGAAAAGTGAAACATTGGTAAAATATTACCATAGAGATATTCATGAACATTTTGACAAAATATACCAAAAGTCAGTTAATTGGAAGAAATGTGAAAATGATCAAGTATGGTTGTTTCTTCAGAGGTGGGTGAGTAACACACCTTCCAGATTTTGTTGGAAATCGAATGTATAATCCCGCTGCACCGAGGACGAGTCGTGACGACACCACGCAGACGGAGAGAGAACAAGGAGTTGATACGCTGCTGATTTTTCAGCTTTTCCCACTTGCAAAGCATGTAGAGGTCTAATTTTTATCACGGGTACTCCTTTAACCGTGAGTGACGGAATCCAAAAGAAAAATCCAGAAAAAGACATTGTATGATTCGAAGTAATTCATTTGCATTTTATTGCAAGACACCAGAAAAACAAAAGTTAATATTTGTTCCAGAGAGCTTTATTGGCAATGACAGAGATCATAAGTTTCCTGTAGTTCTTGAGCAGGTTTGCACACACTGCAGCAGGGATTCTGGCCCATTCCTCCATCCAGACCTTCTCCAGATCCTTCAGGTTTCGGGGCAGTCGCTGGGCAATATGGACTTTCAGCTCCTGATGTCCTTTCACAGCTCTCTGGTCTTGGCCATTGTGGAGAGGTTAGAATTTGTTTGATTGAGTGTGTCCAGGTGTGCTCTATACAGGTAACGAGTTCAAGCTGGTGCCGTGAAGCCAGGTCATGAGTGGAGAACAGGAGGGCCTCTCAAAGAAGAACTCATAGATCTATGAGAGCCACAATTCTCACTGGCTGGTAGGTGATCAAATACTTATTTCATGCAGTAAAATGCAGAGCTTCTTCTTTCGGCTTTTCCCTTCAGGTGTCGCCACAGCGAGTCGGCTTTCTCCATCTAACCCTATTCTCTGGATCCTCCTCTCTCACACCAACTACCTTCATATCCTCTCTCACTACGTCCATAAATCTTCTCTTTGGTCTTCCTCCAGACCTCTTGCCTGGCAGCTCCAATTCCAGCATCCGTCAGAATCAGAATCAGAATCATTTATTAATGGCCACACAACAGCGTTGGTGGAATTAGTTTTGGGTACAGCGCATAATGCTCACATCTCTCCTGTGTCAGTTCCATTGTCAACAATACATACAGAAAATCATGATCAGCAGACACGATACATCAAGACATTGATTGATTCAGAGTCCGTATAGCGATTGGGAAAAAGCTGTTTTTGAATCTGACAGATTTGGTTGTGAGACCTGTAGCGCGTCCCGGAGGGCATGAGTGTGAACAGGTGACGTGCAGGGTGTGTGTGGTCTGAAGTGAGTTTGACTGAACGTTGTGTGATGCGTCTTTGATACAGAGTGTGTGTGGAAGGGAGAGTGTGAGCCATGATTCTAGATGATTTATTGATGATGCGTGAGCGACTATCCAAGTTACCATACCAGACCATTATTGATGAGGTCAGGATACTTTCAATTATGGCTGTGTAGAGCTGGCGGAGGGTATTGTGTCTCACATTGGATTTTTTTTAGTTGTCTGAGGAAAAAACTGTCTTTTGTTGGCTTTTTTGTAAACTTCCTCTGAGTGCTGTTTGAATCTTAGTGTATTATTGATGTGTGTCCCAAGAAATTTGAATGAGTGTGTGATGGCTGTAGGATCAGAGTTGATGGAGATGGGTGTTTTGGGTGGGCGAGCGGGAGAAATCAATGATCGGTTCTTTTGTTTTTGATGCGTTTAGCTGCAGGTTGTTGTTCTGGCACCAGGTGACTGCCTGGGTGACCTGCTCTCCATAGTGTTTCTCATTATTTTCAGTGACGAGTCCAATTATTGTGGCGTCGTCTGCATATTTGAGGATGGATACTGAACTGTGTGAGGATGTGAGCGTGTTTGCGTACAAAGAACACAACCAGAGTACAAACAAATAAAATCATATTGAAATCTACTGGGATAAAATCCCTTCTACAACAATAATGGTAGTGAAATGTGTTGTGTTTGTATCAGTTCGGACACATCGACTGCTTACTTTGAGGTTTTCACTGTGAATTTGATACAAGAGCTGCAAACAGTTGTGTCCACAAGAAAGTTAATGTTCCTTGGTCTTTTATTCTGTGAAAAACTTGAAAAGGGTTATTTGGTTATTACTTACTTCATAAATAGTGTTATTTATTTCATGAATAATGTTATTTGTTTTCTGATTTTTTTTTTTTTTCTCCCTGTCAAGATCCCAGAAAGGGTTAATTTTGGCTATGTGTGGCTTTCTGGAAAACAATAAATGTTTACGTTTCGACACCTCTGCGATCGTCACACTTTTTGTTACAAACAGGCCCGGCCCCCCGTCAGAGAAGGGAAAAGTTATTTGGCCCTCGCAGGAAAAAGTTTGGTCTAGAGGAAGACCAAAGAGAACATTGATGAACATAGCGCGAAGATATGAAGGTAGTTGGTGTGTGAGAGGAGGATGCAGTCGATTCCCTGTGGCGACTCCTGAAGGGAAAAGCCCAGAGGGGGGAGAAGAAGAAGAATGTAGATATCTATCCATATGTATGTGTATATGCATATGTTTGTGTGTATGTATATATATATATATATATACATAAACACAAACACACAGATGTATGTGTTTATATATGTATGTAAATATGTATACATGTGAATTTATGTATGTGTATATACATTTGTATATGTGAGTATGTCAATATGTATGTGTGTATGCATGCACGTATGTGTGCATGAATGCATGCGTGCATGGAGGCGTGTATGAATGTGTGCATGTTCGTATGCAAGTCTGCATGCATCAATGCATGAGTGCAAAAGTGCATGCATATGTGTGCGCATGCGTGTGTGCGCTTGTGCGTGCGTTTTTGTGTGAGTGCATGCGTGCAGACACACATTCACTCATGCAGGCATGTTTGAATGAAATATGTGTTTATAATTATGCGTGTGTGTGGGGGGGGGGGTGTATTTATGTGATGTTTTAATATGTATGTATTTATATAGGTGTGTATGCAAATGTGTTTGTATACATTTGTGTGTGTCAATGTATGTACGTATGAATGTAAGTGTGTTTGCATACATGTATCGATGAATGTGAGTTTAGAGAAGTATATACATGTATGTCTGTATATATATGTATGTGTTCACAGATGTATGTATGTATGTATGTATGTGCTCATACATGTATGTATGGGAACTGTGCACTGACTAAGGGAGCAGTTGAAGATGTTAGTGAATATTGGGCCTCGCTGGTGTGCACAATGATTCAGGACTACCGAACTGCATGTTTTGTTTTGTCTTTCCTTATTGCAGCCCTAAGTTGGTATTTGGCTGCCCTGTGTTGCCCCATGTCTCCCTCAGTGAAGGCACCGCATGTTTTCCTGCGTAATGCCTGAATGTCCTTTGTAAACCACGGCTTGTTATTGCCATGGATTTTCGCAGGTTTGATGGGAATGCACGTCCCGACGCAGAAGTTGATGTATGACATCACTGTGTCTGTCAGCTCGTCCAAACTGTCCGCAGCTGTGCGAAATACGTCCCAATCAGTCCATTCGAGGCAGCCTCTGAGCGTGTCGATAGCCGCTCTCGACCAGCACTGGACAACTTTGGATTGTACGCAGTGGGATTTAAGTTTTTGCCTGTATTTTGGGACGAGCAGCAGCGTGGCGTGGTCCGACCTGCCCAGCGGTGCCCTCGGAAAACACCGGTACGCATCGCTTATGGCAGGGGTGCCCAGTGCGTCGAACGCGATCGACCGGTCGATCGCATGGCATTGAAAAAATAAGGATGATGATTTTCCGGACTTCCTCATTACCGCTGTATTATACACCAACAAGCATTATGTGCATACATGCTCAACATGAAAGAGATAATGGATGTGGCAACAAAGATCGCCTGTTCTATTCGGGCCAGATCTGTTCAAAGACGGCAGTTCCGTGCACAACTGGAGAAGGCTGAGTGCGACCACTCAGAGTCGCTGTTGCACACCGACGTGAGATGGCTAAGTCGGGGGAAATTCCTGCAAAGATTTCGAGAGCTGTTGCCGGAGATCGAGGAGTTTTTTTTTCCGTGAAGGTAATGCCGTGCAGATAATGGCCAACTAAATGAGCATCAGTGGCTGCTGGACTTGGCATTTTGAACCGATCTGACCAACATGCTGAATGACCTTAATCTCGAGCTGCAAGGAAAGGACAAAACGGTGATCAATATGACCAGCTCAGTTAATGCTTTCAAACAGGACCGTGCACGCTACATAAAGCAAATTGACAGTTGTCCGTCAGAGTTCGACAGACACTTTCAAGACTTTGCTGTACTCGAGCCGGTCGCTACATTCATGTGCTACCCTTGCCAGGAAGATGCTGAGGTTGTTTCACTGGCGTCAAAAGTTGCAACCCTGTTTCACCTGAACTCCTCTGGAGTGGAGGATGAGATTCTGACACTTCAAGTCGACGTTCAGCTGAAGGCCAGAGCTCATGGACAATTCTGGAACTTACTCACAGAGGACAAGCACCCCAACATCAGAAAATGTGCTTCCTTCTTGACTGCATTATTTGGCTCCACTTATTTATGTGAGTCAGCTTTTTCCCACAGGAAGATCATGAAGTCAAAGTACCGTTCCACCATGACTGATGAGCATCTGGAAGTCTGCTTGAGGCCGGCTCTCGGCAGTTACTGTCCGGAGTCTGCATCCCTGGCTAATTCCATTCAGTGCAAGTCATCGGAGTAAGGTAATGACAAAAAAAATGTACAAAGTTGTATTGTGCAATATAGGTTGATGCAGTACTGCGAGGAACACCAGCATATACTGTACATATAAAAATGATTCTCAATATATTCATAAATAATGTGTTTTGCATTTTTAGTGGGCGGTAGATCATTTTGACCCCTGGCTTATGGGAACGTAGCAGTGCTCGAGGATGTTGGCGCCTCTGCTTGGACAGGTAACTTGCTGGATATCGTTTGGAAGCTCTTTCGACAGACTGGCATGGTTGAAGTCGCCTACCACAATGACAGCCGTGTCGGGATTGGAGTTCTCAACTGAGGAGATGTAGGTTGCTAGCTCTGTTGTGGCTACGTTAGCATTTGCCGATGGTGGGCTTTAAACACCAATCAGAACAACAGAAGCAAACTCCCTGGGAAGATAGTGTGGTCTGCATTTCACAGCATTGTATTCCAGATTAGGACTGCAGAAGCTGTTAAGCACTGCGGTGTTACTGCACCATCTGCCGTGGCGTCTACCAATATATTCTCTATCCCTCCTCTGTCCATGACCCAACCATCTCAGTCTGGCTTCTCTGACCTTCTCTCCAAAACATCAAACATGTGCTGTTCCTCTGATAGACTCATTCCTGGTCCTCTCCATCCTGGTCACTCCCAAAGGGAACCTCAACATCTTCATCTCTGCAAGCTCTAGTTCTGCCTGCTGTCTTTTGGGCATTGTAGCAGTTTCTAGTCCATACATCATCGCTGGTCTCACCACTGTCTTGTACACCTTTCCCTTTATTCTGGCTGAAAGTCTTCTATCACATAGTACCCCTGACACTTTTCTCCACCCATTCCAACCTGCTTGGACCCGTCTCTTCACCTCTTTTCTCTTCTACCTGTCTCCCTGATAACACTAGCTGTAGTTGTCCAATCACCTGGAAGCTGAGCCTGACCACCCAGACCCTTTCTCAACTCCTCCCTGAAAACCATGCAACACTCCTCCCTTTTCAGCTTCCACCACTTTGTCCTCTGCTCTGCCTTTGTCCTCTTCATCTCTCTTTCAGGTTACCTCGTCTATACAAGATGTAGTCTACCTGCGTGCTCCTACCTCCGCTCTTATAAGTTACCCTATGTTCCTGTTTTTTCTGGAAAAAGGTGTTCACTACAGCCATTTCCATCGTTTTTGCAAATTCTACCACCATCTGTCCCTCTGCATTCCTATCATGGATACCAAATCTCCCAATCACTTCTTCAAAAAAAAAGGTATTTGGTCGTCGCAGGACAAAGTTTGGTCTAGAGGAAGACCAAAGAGAATATTTACGAACATAGTGCAAAGATATGAAGGTAGTTGGTGTGAGAAAGGAGGATGCAGCGAATCCTTGTCTTTGATAGAGAAGGTAGATTCCCTGTGGCGACTCCTGAAAGGAAAAGCCCAAATAAAATATTGAAAGGAAATATCCCAATATTTTTCTATAAGTCAACCATTTTTTCAAAACTTTATGATTTTCACATTCTTTTGAACGAAAGTGACCTTAGACATTTTTGGTCAAAATTTCATGAACACATGTACTGTGACATTTTACTAACTTTTAACTTTCCCAATATTTTTCATTTTGTCAACCATTTTTTCAAAACTTTATGATTTTCAAATTTTTTTGAACGTTAGTGACCTTAGACATTTTCGGTCAAAATTTTCATGAATAAATATACTGTGACATTTTACTAACTTTTCACTTTTCCTAATATTTTTCACTTTGTCAACCATTTTTTCAATACTTTATGATTTTCACATTTTTTCGAACGTTAGTGACCTTTGACATTTTTGGTCAAAACTTTCATGAATACATGTACTGTGACATTTTTTTCACTTTTCCCAATACTTTTTCACTTTGTCAGCATTTTTTTCAATACTTTCTGATTTTCACATTTTTTCGAACGTTAGTGACCTTAGACATTTTCTGTCAAAATTTCAGGAATACATATACTCTGACATGTTACTAACTTTTCACATTTGATTAGCATCTGGAAGCATCTGGAAGTCTGCTTGAGGCCGGCTCTCAGCAGTTACTGTCCGGACTCTGCATCCCTGGCTAATTCCATTCAGTACAAGTCATCGGAGTAAGGTAATGACAAAAAAAATGTACAAAGTTGTATTGTGCAATATAGGTTGATGCAGTACTGCGAGGAACACCAGCATATACTGTACATATAAAAATGATTCTCAATATAATTGCTTTATGATTTTCACATTTTTTCTAACGTTAGTGACCTTTGACTTTTTTGGTCAAAATTTTCATGAATACATGTACTGTGATATTTTACTAATTTTTCACTTTTCCTAATATTTTTCACTTTGTCAACCATTTTTTCAATACTATATGATTTTCACATTTTTTTGAACGTTAGTGACCTTTGACATTTTTGGTCAAAATTTTCATTAATACATATACTTTGACATTTTACAAACTTTTCACTTTTCCTAGTATTTTTCACTTTGTCTACCATTTTATCAATACTTTATGATTTTCATATTTTTTTCCGATATTAGTTAACTTAGACATTTTATGGTTAAAATCTTCGTGAATACACGTACTGTGACACTTTACTAACTTTTCACTGTTCCTAATATTTTACACATGGTCAATCATTTTTTCAATACTTTATGATTTTCACTTTCCTTTGAACGTAAGTGACCTTAGACATTTTCGGTCAAAATTTTCATGAATCCATATACTGTGACATTTTACTAACTTTTCACTTTTCCTAATATTTTTCACTTTGTCAATCTTTTTTTTAATACTTTTAGATTTTCACTTTCCTTTGAACGTAAGTGACCTTACACATTTTTGGTAGAAATTTTCATGAATACATGTACTGTGACATTTTACTAACTTTTCACTTTTCCTAATATTTTTCACTTTGTCAATCATTTTTTCAATACTTTAAGATTTTCATATTTTTTCCGATATTAGTTAACTTAGACATTTTTGGTTAAAATTTTCATGAATACACGTACTGTGACATTTTACAAACTTTTCACTTTTCCTAATAGTTTTCACTTTGTCAGCATTTTTTTCAATACTATATGATTTTCACATTTTTTCGAACGTTAGTGACCTTTGACATATTTGGTCAAAATTTTCATGAATTCATGTACTTTGATATTTTACTAATTTTTCACTTTTCCCAATATTTTTCACTTTGTCAACCATTTTTTCAATACTTTATGATTTTCACATTTTTTTGAACGTTAGTGACCTTAGACATTTTTGGTCAAAATTTTCATAAATACATGTACTGTGACATTTTACAAACTTTTCACTTTTCCTAATAGTTTTCACTTTGTCAGCATTTTTTTCAATACTATATGATTTTCACATTTTTTCGAACGTTAGTGACCTTTGACATATTTGGTCAAAATTTTCATGAATACATGTACTTTGATATTTTACTAATTTTTCACTTTTCCCAATATTTTTCACTTTTTCAACCATTTTTTCAATACTTTATGATTTTCACATTTTTTGAACGTTAGTGACCTTAGACATTTTTGGTCAAATTTTCATGAATACATATACTCTGAAATGTTACTAACTTTTCACTTTTCCTAATATTTTTCACTTTGTCAACCATTTTTTCAATACTTTATGATTTTCACATTCTTTTGAACGAAAGTGACCTTAGACATTTTTGGTCAAAATTTTCATAAATACATGTACTGTGACATTTTACAAACTTTTCACTTTTCCTAATAGTTTTCACTTTGTCAGCATTTTTTTCAATACTATATGATTTTCACATTTTTTCGAACGTTAGTGACCTTTGACATATTTGGTCAAAATTTTCATGAATACATGTACTTTGATATTTTACTAATTTTTCACTTTTCCCAATATTTTTCACTTTTTCAACCATTTTTTCAATACTTTATGATTTTCACATTTTTTGAACGTTAGTGACCTTAGACATTTTTGGTCAAATTTTCATGAATACATATACTCTGAAATGTTACTAACTTTTCACTTTTCCTAATATTTTTCACTTTGTCAACCATTTTTTCAATACTTTATGATTTTCACATTCTTTTGAACGAAAGTGACCTTTGACATTTTTGGTCAAAACTTTCATGAATACATGTACTGTGACATTTTTTTCACTTTTCCCAATATTTTTCACTTTGTCAGCATTTTTTTCAATACTTTCTGATTTTCACATTTTTTCGAACGTTAGTGACCTTAGACATTTTCTGTCAAAATTTCATGAATACATATACTCTGACATGTTACTAACTTTTCACATTTGATTAACATCTGGAAGCATCTGGAAGTCTGCTTGAGGCCGGCTCTCAGCAGTTACTGTCCGGACTCTGCATCCCTGGCTAATTCCATTCAGTACAAGTCATCGGAGTAAGGTAATGACAAAAAAAATGTACAAAGTTGTATTGTGCAATATAGGTTGATGCAGTACTGCGAGGAACACCAGCATATACTGTACATATAAAAATGATTCTCAATATAATTGTTTTATGATTTTCACATTTTTTCTAACGTTAGTGACCTTTGACTTTTTTGGTCAAAATTTTCATGAATACATGTACTGTGATATTTTACTAATTTTTCACTTTTCCCAATATGTTTCACTTTGTCAGCAATTTTTTCAATACTTTATGATTTTCACATTTTTTTGAACGTTACTGACCTTAGACATTTTTGGTCAAAATTTTCCTTAATACATTTACTTTGACATTTTACAAACTTTTCACTTTTCCTAATATTTTTCACTTTGTCAACCATTTTTTCAATACTATATGATTTTCACATTTTTTTGAACGTTAGTGACCTTTGACATTTTTGGTCAAAATTTTCATTGATACATATACTTTGACATTTTACAAACTTTTCACTTTTCCTAATAGTTTTCACTTTGTCAGCATTTTTTTCAATACTATATGATTTTCACATTTTTTCGAACGTTAGTGACCTTAGACATTTTCTGTCAAAATTTCATGAATACATATACTCTGACATGTTACTAACTTTTCACATTTGATTAGCATCTGGAAGCATCTGGAAGTCTGCTTGAGGCCGGCTCTCAGCAGTTACTGTCCGGACTCTGCATCCCTGGCTAATTCCATTCAGTACAAGTCATCGGAGTAAGGTAATGACAAAAAAAATGTACAAAGTTGTATTGTGCAATATAGGTTGATGCAGTACTGCGAGGAACACCAGCATATACTGTACATATAAAAATGATTCTCAATATAATTGCTTTATGATTTTCACATTTTTTCTAACGTTAGTGACCTTTGACTTTTTTGGTCAAAATTTTCATGAATACATGTACTGTGATATTTTACTAATTTTTCACTTTTCCTAATATTTTTCACTTTGTCAACCATTTTTTCAATACTATATGATTTTCACATTTTTTTGAATGTTAGTGACCTTTGACATTTTTGGTCAAAATTTTCATTAATACATATACTTTGACATTTTACAAACTTTTCACTTTTCCTAGTATTTTTCACTTTGTCTACCATTTTATCAATACTTTATGATTTTCATATTTTTTTCCGATATTAGTTAACTTAGACATTTTATGGTTAAAATCTTCGTGAATACACGTACCTTGACACTTTACTAACTTTTCACTGTTCCTAATATTTTTCACATGGTCAATCATTTTTTCAATACTTTATGATTTTCACTTTCCTTTGAACGTAAGTGACCTTACACATTTTTGGTCAAAATTTTCATGAATACATGTACTGTGACATTTTCCTAACTTTTCACTTTTCCTAATATTTTTCACTTTGTCAATCATTTTTTCAATACTTTAAGATTTTCATATTTTTTCCGATATTAGTTAACTTAGACATTTTTGGTTAAAATTTTCATGAATACACGTACTGTGAAACTTTACTAACTTTTCCCTTTTCCTAATATTTTACACTTTGTCAATCATTTTTTCAATAATTTATGATTTTCACATTTTTTTGAACGTTAGTGACCTTAGACATTTTTGGTCAAAATTTTCATAAATACATGTACTGTGACATTTTACAAACTTTTCACTTTTCCTAATAGTTGTCACTTTGTCAGCATTTTTTTCAATACTATGTGATTTTCACATTTTTTCGAACGTTAGTGACCTTTGACATATTTGGTCAAAATTTTCATGAATTCATGTACTTTGATATTTTACTAATTTTTCACTTTTCCCAATATTTTTCACTTTGTCAACCATTTTTTCAATACTTTATGATTTTCACATTTTTTTGAACGTTAGTGACCTTAGACATATTTGTTCAAAATTTTCATAAATACATGTACTGTGACATTTTACAAACTTTTCACTTTTCCTAATAGTTTTCACTTTGTCAGCATTTTTTTCAATACTATATGATTTTCACATTTTTTCGAACGTTAGTGACCTTTGACATATTTGGTCAAAATTTTCATGAATTCATGTACTTTGATATTTTACTAATTTTTCACTTTTCCCAATATTTTTCACTTTGTCAACCATTTTTCAATACTTTATGATTTTCACATTTTTTGAACGTTAGTGACCTTAGACATTTTCGGTAAAAATTTTCATGAATACTTATACTTTGACATTTTACAAACTTTTCACTTTTCCTAATAGTTTTCACTTTGTCAGCATTTTTTTCAATACTATATGATTTTCACATTTTTTCGAACGTTAGTGACCTTAGACATTTTCTGTCAAAATTTCATGAATACATATACTCTGACATGTTACTAACTTTTCACATTTGATTAGCATCTGGAAGCATCTGGAAGTCTGCTTGAGGCCGGCTCTCAGCAGTTACTGTCCGGACTCTGCATCCCTGGCTAATTCCATTCAGTACAAGTCATCGGAGTAAGGTAATGACAAAAAAAATGTACAAAGTTGTATTGTGCAATATAGGTTGATGCAGTACTGCGAGGAACACCAGCATATACTGTACATATAAAAATGATTCTCAATATAATTGCTTTATGATTTTCACATTTTTTCTAACGTTAGTGACCTTTGACTTTTTTGGTCAAAATTTTCATGAATACATGTACTGTGATATTTTACTAATTTTTCACTTTTCCTAATATTTTTCACTTTGTCAACCATTTTTTCAATACTATATGATTTTCACATTTTTTTGAATGTTAGTGACCTTTGACATTTTTGGTCAAAATTTTCATTAATACATATACTTTGACATTTTACAAACTTTTCACTTTTCCTAGTATTTTTCACTTTGTCTACCATTTTATCAATACTTTATGATTTTCATATTTTTTTCCGATATTAGTTAACTTAGACATTTTATGGTTAAAATCTTCGTGAATACACGTACCTTGACACTTTACTAACTTTTCACTGTTCCTAATATTTTTCACATGGTCAATCATTTTTTCAATACTTTATGATTTTCACTTTCCTTTGAACGTAAGTGACCTTACACATTTTTGGTCAAAATTTTCATGAATACATGTACTGTGACATTTTCCTAACTTTTCACTTTTCCTAATATTTTTCACTTTGTCAATCATTTTTTCAATACTTTAAGATTTTCATATTTTTTCCGATATTAGTTAACTTAGACATTTTTGGTTAAAATTTTCATGAATACACGTACTGTGAAACTTTACTAACTTTTCCCTTTTCCTAATATTTTACACTTTGTCAATCATTTTTTCAATAATTTATGATTTTCACATTTTTTTGAACGTTAGTGACCTTAGACATTTTTGGTCAAAATTTTCATAAATACATGTACTGTGACATTTTACAAACTTTTCACTTTTCCTAATAGTTGTCACTTTGTCAGCATTTTTTTCAATACTATGTGATTTTCACATTTTTTCGAACGTTAGTGACCTTTGACATATTTGGTCAAAATTTTCATGAATTCATGTACTTTGATATTTTACTAATTTTTCACTTTTCCCAATACTTTTTCACTTTGTCAGCATTTTTTTCAATACTTTCTGATTTTCACATTTTTTCGAACGTTAGTGACCTTAGACATTTTCTGTCAAAATTTCAGGAATACATATACTCTGACATGTTACTAACTTTTCACATTTGATTAGCATCTGGAAGCATCTGGAAGTCTGCTTGAGGCCGGCTCTCAGCAGTTACTGTCCGGACTCTGCATCCCTGGCTAATTCCATTCAGTACAAGTCATCGGAGTAAGGTAATGACAAAAAAAATGTACAAAGTTGTATTGTGCAATATAGGTTGATGCAGTACTGCGAGGAACACCAGCATATACTGTACATATAAAAATGATTCTCAATATAATTGCTTTATGATTTTCACATTTTTTCTAACGTTAGTGACCTTTGACTTTTTTGGTCAAAATTTTCATGAATACATGTACTGTGATATTTTACTAATTTTTCACTTTTCCTAATATTTTTCACTTTGTCAACCATTTTTTCAATACTATATGATTTTCACATTTTTTTGAACGTTAGTGACCTTTGACATTTTTGGTCAAAATTTTCATTAATACATATACTTTGACATTTTACAAACTTTTCACTTTTCCTAGTATTTTTCACTTTGTCTACCATTTTATCAATACTTTATGATTTTCATATTTTTTTCCGATATTAGTTAACTTAGACATTTTATGGTTAAAATCTTCGTGAATACACGTACTGTGACACTTTACTAACTTTTCACTGTTCCTAATATTTTACACATGGTCAATCATTTTTTCAATACTTTATGATTTTCACTTTCCTTTGAACGTAAGTGACCTTAGACATTTTCGGTCAAAATTTTCATGAATCCATATACTGTGACATTTTACTAACTTTTCACTTTTCCTAATATTTTTCACTTTGTCAATCTTTTTTTTAATACTTTTAGATTTTCACTTTCCTTTGAACGTAAGTGACCTTACACATTTTTGGTAGAAATTTTCATGAATACATGTACTGTGACATTTTACTAACTTTTCACTTTTCCTAATATTTTTCACTTTGTCAATCATTTTTTCAATACTTTAAGATTTTCATATTTTTTCCGATATTAGTTAACTTAGACATTTTTGGTTAAAATTTTCATGAATACACGTACTGTGACATTTTACAAACTTTTCACTTTTCCTAATAGTTTTCACTTTGTCAGCATTTTTTTCAATACTATATGATTTTCACATTTTTTCGAACGTTAGTGACCTTTGACATATTTGGTCAAAATTTTCATGAATTCATGTACTTTGATATTTTACTAATTTTTCACTTTTCCCAATATTTTTCACTTTGTCAACCATTTTTTCAATACTTTATGATTTTCACATTTTTTTGAACGTTAGTGACCTTAGACATTTTTGGTCAAAATTTTCATAAATACATGTACTGTGACATTTTACAAACTTTTCACTTTTCCTAATAGTTTTCACTTTGTCAGCATTTTTTTCAATACTATATGATTTTCACATTTTTTCGAACGTTAGTGACCTTTGACATATTTGGTCAAAATTTTCATGAATACATGTACTTTGATATTTTACTAATTTTTCACTTTTCCCAATATTTTTCACTTTTTCAACCATTTTTTCAATACTTTATGATTTTCACATTTTTTGAACGTTAGTGACCTTAGACATTTTTGGTCAAATTTTCATGAATACATATACTCTGAAATGTTACTAACTTTTCACTTTTCCTAATATTTTTCACTTTGTCAACCATTTTTTCAATACTTTATGATTTTCACATTCTTTTGAACGAAAGTGACCTTAGACATTTTTGGTCAAAATTTTCATAAATACATGTACTGTGACATTTTACAAACTTTTCACTTTTCCTAATAGTTTTCACTTTGTCAGCATTTTTTTCAATACTATATGATTTTCACATTTTTTCGAACGTTAGTGACCTTTGACATATTTGGTCAAAATTTTCATGAATACATGTACTTTGATATTTTACTAATTTTTCACTTTTCCCAATATTTTTCACTTTTTCAACCATTTTTTCAATACTTTATGATTTTCACATTTTTTGAACGTTAGTGACCTTAGACATTTTTGGTCAAATTTTCATGAATACATATACTCTGAAATGTTACTAACTTTTCACTTTTCCTAATATTTTTCACTTTGTCAACCATTTTTTCAATACTTTATGATTTTCACATTCTTTTGAACGAAAGTGACCTTTGACATTTTTGGTCAAAACTTTCATGAATACATGTACTGTGACATTTTTTTCACTTTTCCCAATATTTTTCACTTTGTCAGCATTTTTTTCAATACTTTCTGATTTTCACATTTTTTCGAACGTTAGTGACCTTAGACATTTTCTGTCAAAATTTCATGAATACATATACTCTGACATGTTACTAACTTTTCACATTTGATTAACATCTGGAAGCATCTGGAAGTCTGCTTGAGGCCGGCTCTCAGCAGTTACTGTCCGGACTCTGCATCCCTGGCTAATTCCATTCAGTACAAGTCATCGGAGTAAGGTAATGACAAAAAAAATGTACAAAGTTGTATTGTGCAATATAGGTTGATGCAGTACTGCGAGGAACACCAGCATATACTGTACATATAAAAATGATTCTCAATATAATTGTTTTATGATTTTCACATTTTTTCTAACGTTAGTGACCTTTGACTTTTTTGGTCAAAATTTTCATGAATACATGTACTGTGATATTTTACTAATTTTTCACTTTTCCCAATATGTTTCACTTTGTCAGCAATTTTTTCAATACTTTATGATTTTCACATTTTTTTGAACGTTACTGACCTTAGACATTTTTGGTCAAAATTTTCCTTAATACATTTACTTTGACATTTTACAAACTTTTCACTTTTCCTAATATTTTTCACTTTGTCAACCATTTTTTCAATACTATATGATTTTCACATTTTTTTGAACGTTAGTGACCTTTGACATTTTTGGTCAAAATTTTCATTGATACATATACTTTGACATTTTACAAACTTTTCACTTTTCCTAATAGTTTTCACTTTGTCAGCATTTTTTTCAATACTATATGATTTTCACATTTTTTCGAACGTTAGTGACCTTAGACATTTTCTGTCAAAATTTCATGAATACATATACTCTGACATGTTACTAACTTTTCACATTTGATTAGCATCTGGAAGCATCTGGAAGTCTGCTTGAGGCCGGCTCTCAGCAGTTACTGTCCGGACTCTGCATCCCTGGCTAATTCCATTCAGTACAAGTCATCGGAGTAAGGTAATGACAAAAAAAATGTACAAAGTTGTATTGTGCAATATAGGTTGATGCAGTACTGCGAGGAACACCAGCATATACTGTACATATAAAAATGATTCTCAATATAATTGCTTTATGATTTTCACATTTTTTCTAACGTTAGTGACCTTTGACTTTTTTGGTCAAAATTTTCATGAATACATGTACTGTGATATTTTACTAATTTTTCACTTTTCCTAATATTTTTCACTTTGTCAACCATTTTTTCAATACTATATGATTTTCACATTTTTTTGAATGTTAGTGACCTTTGACATTTTTGGTCAAAATTTTCATTAATACATATACTTTGACATTTTACAAACTTTTCACTTTTCCTAGTATTTTTCACTTTGTCTACCATTTTATCAATACTTTATGATTTTCATATTTTTTTCCGATATTAGTTAACTTAGACATTTTATGGTTAAAATCTTCGTGAATACACGTACCTTGACACTTTACTAACTTTTCACTGTTCCTAATATTTTTCACATGGTCAATCATTTTTTCAATACTTTATGATTTTCACTTTCCTTTGAACGTAAGTGACCTTACACATTTTTGGTCAAAATTTTCATGAATACATGTACTGTGACATTTTCCTAACTTTTCACTTTTCCTAATATTTTTCACTTTGTCAATCATTTTTTCAATACTTTAAGATTTTCATATTTTTTCCGATATTAGTTAACTTAGACATTTTTGGTTAAAATTTTCATGAATACACGTACTGTGAAACTTTACTAACTTTTCCCTTTTCCTAATATTTTACACTTTGTCAATCATTTTTTCAATAATTTATGATTTTCACATTTTTTTGAACGTTAGTGACCTTAGACATTTTTGGTCAAAATTTTCATAAATACATGTACTGTGACATTTTACAAACTTTTCACTTTTCCTAATAGTTGTCACTTTGTCAGCATTTTTTTCAATACTATGTGATTTTCACATTTTTTCGAACGTTAGTGACCTTTGACATATTTGGTCAAAATTTTCATGAATTCATGTACTTTGATATTTTACTAATTTTTCACTTTTCCCAATATTTTTCACTTTGTCAACCATTTTTTCAATACTTTATGATTTTCACATTTTTTTGAACGTTAGTGACCTTAGACATATTTGTTCAAAATTTTCATAAATACATGTACTGTGACATTTTACAAACTTTTCACTTTTCCTAATAGTTTTCACTTTGTCAGCATTTTTTTCAATACTATATGATTTTCACATTTTTTCGAACGTTAGTGACCTTTGACATATTTGGTCAAAATTTTCATGAATTCATGTACTTTGATATTTTACTAATTTTTCACTTTTCCCAATATTTTTCACTTTGTCAACCATTTTTCAATACTTTATGATTTTCACATTTTTTGAACGTTAGTGACCTTAGACATTTTCGGTAAAAATTTTCATGAATACTTATACTTTGACATTTTACAAACTTTTCACTTTTCCTAATAGTTTTCACTTTGTCAGCATTTTTTTCAATACTATATGATTTTCACATTTTTTCGAACGTTAGTGACCTTAGACATTTTCTGTCAAAATTTCATGAATACATATACTCTGACATGTTACTAACTTTTCACATTTGATTAGCATCTGGAAGCATCTGGAAGTCTGCTTGAGGCCGGCTCTCAGCAGTTACTGTCCGGACTCTGCATCCCTGGCTAATTCCATTCAGTACAAGTCATCGGAGTAAGGTAATGACAAAAAAAATGTACAAAGTTGTATTGTGCAATATAGGTTGATGCAGTACTGCGAGGAACACCAGCATATACTGTACATATAAAAATGATTCTCAATATAATTGCTTTATGATTTTCACATTTTTTCTAACGTTAGTGACCTTTGACTTTTTTGGTCAAAATTTTCATGAATACATGTACTGTGATATTTTACTAATTTTTCACTTTTCCTAATATTTTTCACTTTGTCAACCATTTTTTCAATACTATATGATTTTCACATTTTTTTGAATGTTAGTGACCTTTGACATTTTTGGTCAAAATTTTCATTAATACATATACTTTGACATTTTACAAACTTTTCACTTTTCCTAGTATTTTTCACTTTGTCTACCATTTTATCAATACTTTATGATTTTCATATTTTTTTCCGATATTAGTTAACTTAGACATTTTATGGTTAAAATCTTCGTGAATACACGTACCTTGACACTTTACTAACTTTTCACTGTTCCTAATATTTTTCACATGGTCAATCATTTTTTCAATACTTTATGATTTTCACTTTCCTTTGAACGTAAGTGACCTTACACATTTTTGGTCAAAATTTTCATGAATACATGTACTGTGACATTTTACTAACTTTTCACTTTTCCTAATATTTTTCACTTTGTCAATCATTTTTTCAATACTTTAAGATTTTCATATTTTTTCCGATATTAGTTAACTTAGACATTTTTGGTTAAAATTTTCATGAATACACGTACTGTGAAACTTTACTAACTTTTCCCTTTTCCTAATATTTTACACTTTGTCAATCATTTTTTCAATAATTTATGATTTTCACATTTTTTTGAACGTTAGTGACCTTAGACATTTTTGGTCAAAATTTTCATAAATACATGTACTGTGACATTTTACAAACTTTTCACTTTTCCTAATAGTTGTCACTTTGTCAGCATTTTTTTCAATACTATGTGATTTTCACATTTTTTCGAACGTTAGTGACCTTTGACATATTTGGTCAAAATTTTCATGAATTCATGTACTTTGATATTTTACTAATTTTTCACTTTTCCCAATATTTTTCACTTTGTCAACCATTTTTTCAATACTTTATGATTTTCACATTTTTTTGAACGTTAGTGACCTTAGACATATTTGTTCAAAATTTTCATAAATACATGTACTGTGACATTTTACAAACTTTTCACTTTTCCTAATAGTTTTCACTTTGTCAGCATTTTTTTCAATACTATATGATTTTCACATTTTTTCGAACGTTAGTGACCTTTGACATATTTGGTCAAAATTTTCATGAATTCATGTACTTTGATATTTTACTAATTTTTCACTTTTCCCAATATTTTTCACTTTGTCAACCATTTTTTCAATACTTTATGATTTTCACATTTTTTGAACGTTAGTGACCTTAGACATTTTCGGTAAAAATTTTCATGAATACTTATACTTTGACATTTTACAAACTTTTCACTTTTCCTAATAGTTTTCACTTTGTCAGCATTTTTTTCAATACTATATGATTTTCACATTTTTTCGAACGTTAGTGACCTTTGACATATTTGGTCAAAATTTTCATGAATTCATGTACTTTGATATTTTACTAATTTTTCACTTTTCCCAATATGTTTCACTTTGTCAGCAATTTTTTCAATACTTTATGATTTTCACATTTTTTTGAACGTTACTGACCTTAGACATTTTTGGTCAAAATTTTCCTTAATACATTTACTTTGACATTTTACAAACTTTTCACTTTTCCTAATATTTTTCACTTTGTCAACCATTTTTTCAATACTATATGATTTTCACATTTTTTTGAACGTTAGTGACCTTTGACATTTTTGGTCAAAATTTTCATTGATACATATACTTTGACATTTTACAAACTTTTCACTTTTCCTAATAGTTTTCACTTTGTCAGCATTTTTTTCAATACTATATGATTTTCACATTTTTTCGAACGTTAGTGACCTTAGACATTTTCTGTCAAAATTTCATGAATACATATACTCTGACATGTTACTAACTTTTCACATTTGATTAGCATCTGGAAGCATCTGGAAGTCTGCTTGAGGCCGGCTCTCAGCAGTTACTGTCCGGACTCTGCATCCCTGGCTAATTCCATTCAGTACAAGTCATCGGAGTAAGGTAATGACAAAAAAAATGTACAAAGTTGTATTGTGCAATATAGGTTGATGCAGTACTGCGAGGAACACCAGCATATACTGTACATATAAAAATGATTCTCAATATAATTGCTTTATGATTTTCACATTTTTTCGAACGTTAGTGACCTTTGACTTTTTTGGTCAAAATTTTCATGAATACATGTACTGTGATATTTTACTAATTTTTCACTTTTCCTAATATTTTTCACTTTGTCAACCATTTTTTCAATACTATATGATTTTCACATTTTTTTGAATGTTAGTGACCTTTGACATTTTTGGTCAAAATTTTCATTAATACATATACTTTGACATTTTACAAACTTTTCACTTTTCCTAGTATTTTTCACTTTGTCTACCATTTTATCAATACTTTATGATTTTCATATTTTTTTCCGATATTAGTTAACTTAGACATTTTATGGTTAAAATCTTCGTGAATACACGTACCTTGACACTTTACTAACTTTTCACTGTTCCTAATATTTTTCACATGGTCAATCATTTTTTCAATACTTTATGATTTTCACTTTCCTTTGAACGTAAGTGACCTTAGACATTTTCGGTCAAAATTTTCATGAATCCATATACTGTGACATTTTACTAACTTTTCACTTTTCCTAATATTTTTCACTTTGTCAATCTTTTTTTTAATACTTTTAGATTTTCACTTTCCTTTGAACGTAAGTGACCTTACACATTTTTGGTCAAAATTTTCATGAATACATGTACTGTGACATTTTACTAACTTTTCACTTTTCCTAATATTTTTCACTTTGTCAATCATTTTTTCAATACTTTAAGATTTTCATATTTTTTCCGATATTAGTTAACTTAGACATTTTTGGTTAAAATTTTCATGAATACACGTACTGTGAAACTTTACTAACTTTTCCCTTTTCCTAATATTTTACACTTTGTCAATCATTTTTTCAATAATTTATGATTTTCACATTTTTTTGAACGTTAGTGACCTTAGACATTTTTGGTCAAAATTTTCATAAATACATGTACTGTGACATTTTACAAACTTTTCACTTTTCCTAATAGTTGTCACTTTGTCAGCATTTTTTTCAATACTATGTGATTTTCACATTTTTTCGAACGTTAGTGACCTTTGACATATTTGGTCAAAATTTTCATGAATTCATGTACTTTGATATTTTACTAATTTTTCACTTTTCCCAATATTTTTCACTTTGTCAACCATTTTTTCAATACTTTATGATTTTCACATTTTTTTGAACGTTAGTGACCTTAGACATATTTGTTCAAAATTTTCATAAATACATGTACTGTGACATTTTACAAACTTTTCACTTTTCCTAATAGTTTTCACTTTGTCAGCATTTTTTTCAATACTATATGATTTTCACATTTTTTCGAACGTTAGTGACCTTTGACATATTTGGTCAAAATTTTCATGAATTCATGTACTTTGATATTTTACTAATTTTTCACTTTTCCCAATATTTTTCACTTTGTCAACCATTTTTTCAATACTTTATGATTTTCACATTTTTTGAACGTTAGTGACCTTAGACATTTTCGGTCAAAATTTTCATGAATACTTATACTTTGACATTTTACAAACTTTTCACTTTTCCTAATAGTTTTCACTTTGTCAGCATTTTTTTCAATACTATATGATTTTCACATTTTTTCGAACGTTAGTGACCTTTGACATATTTGGTCAAAATTTTCATGAATTCATGTACTTTGATATTTTACTAATTTTTCACTTTTCCCAATATTTTTCACTTTGTCAACCATTTTTTCAATACTTTATGATTTTCACATTTTTTGAACGTTAGTGACCTTAGACATTTTTGGTCAAATTTTCATGAATACATGTACTGTGACATTTTTTTCACTTTTCCCAATACTTTTTCACTTTGTCAACCATTTTTTCAATACTTTATGATTTTCACATTTTTTCGAACGTTAGTGACCTTAGACATTTTCTGTCAAAATTTCATGAATACATATACTCTGACATGTTACTAACTTTTCACATTTGATTAGCATCTGGAAGCATCTGGAAGTCTGCTTGAGGCCGGCTCTCAGCAGTTACTGTCCGGACTCTGCATCCCTGGCTAATTCCATTCAGTACAAGTCATCGGAGTAAGGTAATGACAAAAAAAATGTACAAAGTTGTATTGTGCAATATAGGTTGATGCAGTACTGCGAGGAACACCAGCATATACTGTACATATAAAAATGATTCTCAATATAATTGTTTTATGATTTTCACATTTTTTCTAACGTTAGTGACCTTTGACTTTTTTGGTCAAAATTTTCATGAATACATGTACTGTGATATTTTACTAATTTTTCACTTTTCCTAATATTTTTCACTTTGTCAACCATTTTTTCAATACTATATGATTTTCACATTTTTTTGAATGTTAGTGACCTTTGACATTTTTGGTCAAAATTTTCATTAATACATATACTTTGACATTTTACAAACTTTTCACTTTTCCTAGTATTTTTCATTTTGTCTACCATTTTATCAATACTTTATGATTTTCATATTTTTTTCCGATATTAGTTAACTTAGACATTTTATGGTTAAAATCTTCGTGAATACACGTACTGTGACACTTTACTAACTTTTCACTGTTCCTAATATTTTTCACATGGTCAATCATTTTTTCAATACTTTATGATTTTCACTTTCCTTTGAACTTAAGTGACCTTAGACATTTTCGGTCAAAATTTTCATGAATCCATATACTGTGACATTTTACTAACTTTTCACTTTTCCTAATATTTTTCACTTTGTCAATCTTTTTTTTAATACTTTTAGATTTTCATATTTTTTCCGATATTAGTTAACTTAGACATTTTTGGTTAAAATTTTCATGAATACACGTACTGTGAAACTTTACTAACTTTTCACTTTTCCTAATAGTTTTCACTTTGTCAGCATTTTTTTCAATACTATATGATTTCCACATTTTTTCGAACGTTAGTGACCTTTGACATATTTGGTCAAAATTTTCATGAATTCATGTACTTTTTTTTTTTACTAATTTTTCACTTTTCCCAATATTTTTCACTTTGTCAACCATTTTTTCAATACTTTATGATTTTCACATTTTTTTTGAACGTTAGTGACCTCAGACATTTTTGGTCAAAATTTTCATAAATACATGTACTGTGACATTTTACAAACTTTTCACTTTTCCTAATAGTTTTCACTTTGTCAGCATTTTTTTCAATACTATATGATTTTCACATTTTTTCGAACGTTAGTGACCTTTGACATATTTGGTCAAAATTTTCATGAATTCATGTACTTTGATATTTTACTAATTTTTCACTTTTCCCAATATTTTTCACTTTTTCAACCATTTTTTCAATACTTTATGATTTTCACATTTTTTGAACGTTAGTGACCTTAGACATTTTTGGTCAAATTTTCATGAATACATATACTCTGACATGTTACTAACTTTTCACTTTTCCTAATATTTTTCACTTTGTCAACCATTTTTTCAATACTTTATGATTTTCACATTCTTTTGAACGAAAGTGACCTTTGACATTTTTGGTCAAAACTTTCATGAATACATGTACTGTGACATTTTTTTCACTTTTCCCAATATTTTTCACTTTGTCAGCATTTTTTTCAATACTTTATGATTTTCACATTTTTTCGAACGTTAGTGACCTTAGACATTTTCTGTCAAAATTTCATGAATACATATACTCTGACATGTTACTAACTTTTCACATTTGATTAACATCTGGAAGCATCTGGAAGTCTGCTTGAGGCCGGCTCTCAGCAGTTACTGTCCGGACTCTGCATCCCTGGCTAATTCCATTCAGTACAAGTCATCGGAGTAAGCTAATGACAAAAAAAATGTACAAAGTTGTATTGTGCAATATAGGTTGATGCAGTACTGCGAGGAACACCAGCATATACTGTACATATAAAAATGATTCTCAATATAATTGTTTTATGATTTTCACATTTTTTCTAACGTTAGTGACCTTTGACTTTTTTGGTCAAAATTTTAATGAATACATGTACTGTGATATTTTACAAATTTTTCACTTTTCCCAATATGTTTCACTTTGTCAGCAATTTTTTCAATACTTTATGATTTTCACATTTTTTTGAACGTTACTGACCTTAGACATTTTTGGTCAAAATTTTCCTTAATACATTTACTTTGACATTTTACAAACTTTTCACTTTTCCTAATATTTTTCACTTTGTCAACCATTTTTTCAATACTATATGATTTTCACATTTTTTTGAACGTTAGTGACCTTTGATATTTTTGGTCAAAATTTTCATTAATACATATACTTTGACATTTTACAAACTTTTCACTTTTCCTAGTAGTTTTCACTTTGTCTACCATTTTATCAATACTTTATGATTTTCATATTTTTTTCCGATATTAGTTAACTTAGACATTTTATGGTTAAAATCTTCGTGAATACACGTACTGTGACACTTTACTAACTTTTCACTGTTCCTAATATTTTTCACATGGTCAATCATTTTTTCAATACTTTATGATTTTCACTTTCCTTTGAACGTAAGTGACCTTAGACATTTTCGGTCAAAATTTTCATGAATCCATATACTGTGACATTTTACTAACTTTTCACTTTTCCTAATATTTTTCACTTTCTCAATCTTTTTTTTAATACTTTTAGATTTTCATTCTCCTTTGAACGTAAGTGACCTTACACATTTTTGGTCAAAATTTTCATGAATACATGTACTGTGACATTTTACTAACTTTTCACTTTTCCTAATATTTTTCACTTTGTCAATCATTTTTTCAATACTTTAAGATTTTCATATTTTTTCCGATATTAGTTAACTTAGACATTTTTGGTTAAAATTTTCATGAATACACGTACTGTGAAACTTTACTAACTTTTCCCTTTTCCTAATATTTTACACTTTGTCAATCATTTTTTCAATAATTTATGATTTTCACATTTTTTTGAACGTTAGTGACCTTAGACATTTTTGGTCAAAATTTTCATAAATACATGTACTGTGACATTTTACAAACTTTTCACTTTTCCTAATAGTTTTCACTTTGTCAGCATTTTTTTCAATACTATATGATTTTCACATTTTTTCGAACGTTAGTGACCTTTGACATATTTGGTCAAAATTTTCATGAATTCATGTACTTTGATATTTTACTAATTTTTCACTTTTCCCAATATTTTTCACTTTGTCAACCATTTTTTCAATACTTTATGATTTTCACATTTTTTTGAACGTTAGTGACCTTAGACATTTTTGGTCAAAATTTTCATAAATACATGTACTGTGACATTTTACAAACTTTTCACTTTTCCTAATAGTTTTCACTTTGTCAGCATTTTTTTCAATACTATATGATTTTCACATTTTTTCGAACGTTAGTGACCTTTGACATATTTGGTCAAAATTTTCATGAATTCATATACTTTGATATTTTACTAATTTTTCACTTTTCCCAATATTTTTCACTTTGTCAACCATTTTTTCAATACTTTATGATTTTCACATTTTTTGAACGTTAGTGACCTTAGACATTTTTTGGTCAAATTTTCATGAATACATGTACTCTGACATGTTACTAACTTTTCACTTTTCCTAATATTTTTCACTTTGTCAACCATTTTTTCAATACTTTATGATTTTCACATTCTTTTGAACGAAAGTGACCTTTGACATTTTTGGTCAAAACTTTCATGAATACATGTACTGTGACATTTTTTTCACTTTTCCCAATATTTTTCACTTTGTCAGCATTTTTTTCAATACTTTCTGATTTTCACATTTTTTCGAACGTTAGTGACCTTAGACATTTTCTGTCAAAATTTCATGAATACATATACTCTGACATGTTACTAACTTTTCACATTTGATTAACATCTGGAAGCATCTGGAAGTCTGCTTGAGGCCGGCTCTCAGCAGTTACTGTCCGGACTCTGCATCCCTGGCTAATTCCATTCAGTACATGTCATCGGAGTAAGCTAATGACAAAAAAAATGTACAAAGTTGTATTGTGCAATATAGGTTGATGCAGTACTGCGAGGAACACCAGCATATACTGTACATATAAAAATGATTCTCAATATAATGTTTTATGATTTTCACATTTTTTCTAACGTTAGTGACCTTTGACTTTTTTGGTCAAAATTTTCATGAATACATGTACTGTGATATTTTACTAATTTTTCACTTTTCCCAATATGTTTCACTTTGTCAGCAATTTTTTCAATACTTTATAATTTTCACATTTTTTTGAACGTTACTGACCTTAGACATTTTTGGTCAAAATTTTCCTTAATACATTTACTTTGACATTTTACAAACTTTTCACTTTTCCTAATATTTTTCACTTTGTCAACCATTTTTTCAATACTATATGATTTTCACATTTTTTTGAACGTTAGTGACCTTTGACATTTTTGGTCAAAATTTTCATTAATACATATACTTTGACATTTTACAAACTTTTCACTTTTCCTAGTAGTTTTCACTTTGTCTACCATTTTATCAATAGTTTATGATTTTCATATTTTTTTCCGATATTAGTTAACTTAGACATTTTATGGTTAAAATCTTCGTGAATACACGTACTGTGACACTTTACTAACTTTTCACTGTTCCTAATATTTTTCACATGGTCAATCATTTTTTCAATACTTTATGATTTTCACTTTCCTTTGAACGTAAGTGACCTTAGACATTTTCGGTCAAAATTTTCATGAATCCATATACTGTGACATTTTACTAACTTTTCACTTTTCCTAATATTTTTCACTTTGTCAATCATTTTTTCAATACTTTAAGATTTTCACTTTCCTTTGAACGTAAGTGACCTTAGACATTTTCGGTCAAAATTTTCATGAATCCATATACTGTGACATTTTACTAACTTTTCACTTTTCCTAATATTTTTCACTTTCTCAATCTTTTTTTTAAGTGACCTTAGACATTTTCGGTCAAATTTTCATGAATACATATACTCTGAAATGTTACTAACTTTTCACTTTTCCTAATATTTTTCACTTTGTCAATCATTTTTTCAATACTTTAAGATTTTCATATTTTTTCCGACATTAGTTAACTTAGACATTTTTGGTTAAAATTTTCATGAATACATGTACTGTGAAACTTTACTAACTTTTCCCTTTTCCTAATATTTTACACTTTGTCAATCATTTTTTCAATAATTTATGATTTTCACATTTTTTTGAACGTTAGTGACCTTAGACATTTTTGGTCAAAATTTTCATAAATACATGTACTGTGACATTTTACAAACTTTTCACTTTTCCTAATAGTTTTCACTTTGTCAGCATTTTTTTCAATACTATATGATTTTCACATTTTTTCGAACGTTAGTGACCTTAGACATATTTGGTCAAAATTTTCATGAATTCATGTACTTTGTTTTTTTACTAATTTTTCACTTTTCCCAATATTTTTCACTTTGTCAACCATTTTTTCAATACTTTATGATTTTCACATTTTTTTTGAACGTTAGTGACCTCAGACATTTTTGGTCAAAATTTTCATAAATACATGTACTGTGACATTTTACAAACTTTTCACTTTTCCTAATAGTTTTCACTTTGTCAGCATTTTTTTCAATACTATATGATTTTCACATTTTTTCGAACGTTAGTGACCTTTGACATATTTGGTCAAAATTTTCATGAATTCATGTACTTTGATATTTTACTAATTTTTCACTTTTCCCAATATTTTTCACTTTTTCAACCATTTTTTCAATACTTTATGATTTTCACATTTTTTGAACGTTAGTGACCTTAGACATTTTTGGTCAAATTTTCATGAATACATGTACTGTGACATTTTACTAACTTTTCACTTTTCCTAATATTTTTCACTTTGTCAATCATTTTTTCAATACTTTAAGATTTTCATATTTTTTCCGATATTAGTTAACTTAGACATTTTTGGTTAAAATTTTCATGAATACACGTACTGTGACATTTTACAAACTTTTCACTTTTCCTAATAGTTTTCACTTTGTCAGCATTTTTTTCAATACTATATGATTTTCACATTTTTTCGAACGTTAGTGACCTTTGACATATTTGGTCAAAATTTTCATGAATTCATGTACTTTGTTTTTTTACTAATTTTTCACTTTTCCCAATATTTTTCACTTTGTCAACCATTTTTTCAATACTTTATGATTTTCACATTTTTTTTGAACGTTAGTGACCTCAGACATTTTTGGTCAAAATTTTCATAAATACATGTACTGTGACATTTTACAAACTTTTCACTTTTCCTAATAGTTTTCACTTTGTCAGCATTTTTTTCAATACTATATGATTTTCACATTTTTTCGAACGTTAGTGACCTTTGACATATTTGGTCAAAATTTTCATGAATTCATGTACTTTGATATTTTACTAATTTTTCACTTTTCCCAATATTTTTCACTTTGTCAACCATTTTTTCAATACTTTATGATTTTCACATTTTTTGAACGTTAGTGACCTTAGACATTTTTGGTCAAATTTTCATGAATACATGTACTCTGACATGTTACTAACTTTTCACTTTTCCTAATATTTTTCACTTTGTCAACCATTTTTTCAATACTTTATGATTTTCACATTCTTTTGAACGAAAGTGACCTTTGACATTTTTGGTCAAAACTTTCATGAATACATGTACTGTGACATTTTTTTCACTTTTCCCAATATTTTTCACTTTGTCAGCATTTTTTTCAATACTTTATGATTTTCACATTTTTTCGAACGTTAGTGACCTTAGACATTTTCTGTCAAAATTTCATGAATACATATACTCTGACATGTTACTAACTTTTCACATTTGATTAACATCTGGAAGCATCTGGAAGTCTGCTTGAGGCCGGCTCTCAGCAGTTACTGTCCGGACTCTGCATCCCTGGCTAATTCCATTCAGTACAAGTCATCGGAGTAAGCTAATGACAAAAAAAATGTACAAAGTTGTATTGTGCAATATAGGTTGATGCAGTACTGCGAGGAACACGAGCATATACTGACCATATAAAAATGATTCTCAATATATTTGTTTTATGATTTTCACATTTTTTCTAACGTTAGTGACCTTTGACTTTTTTGGTCAAAATTTTCATGAATACATGTACTGTGATATTTTACTAATTTTTCACTTTTCCCAATATGTTTCACTTTGTCAGCAATTTTTTCAATACTTTATGATTTTCACATTTTTTTGAATGTTACTGACCTTAGACATTTTTGGTCAAAATTTTCCTTAATACATTTACTTTGACATTTTACAAACTTTTCACTTTTCCTAATATTTTTCACTTTGTCAACCATTTTTTCAATACTATATGATTTTCACATTTTTTTGAACGTTAGTGACCTTTGACATTTTTGGTCAAAATTTTCATTAATACATATACTTTGACATTTTACAAACTTTTCACTTTTCCTAGTAGTTTTCACTTTGTCTACCATTTTATCAATACTTTATGATTTTCATATTTTTTTCCGATATTAGTTAACTTAGACATTTTATGGTTAAAATCTTCGTGAATACACGTACTGTGACACTTTACTAACTTTTCACTGTTCCTAATATTTTTCACATGGTCAATCATTTTTTCAATACTTTATGATTTTCACTTTCCTTTGAACGTAAGTGACCTTAGACATTTTCGGTCAAAATTTTCATGAATCCATATACTGTGACATTTTACTAACTTTTCACTTTTCCTAATATTTTTCACTTTGTCAAACTTTTTTTTAATACTTTTAGATTTTCACTCTCCTTTGAACGTAAGTGACCTTACACATTTTTGGTCAAAATTTTCATGAATACATGTACTGTGACATTTTACTAACTTTTCACTTTTCCTAATATTTTTCACTTTGTCAATCATTTTTTCAATACTTTAAGATTTTCATATTTTTTCCGATATTAGTTAACTTAGACATTTTTGGTTAAAATTTTCATGAATACACGTACTGTGAAACTTTACTAACTTTTCCCTTTTCCTAATATTTTACACTTTGTCAATCATTTTTTCAATAATTTATGATTTTCACATTTTTTTGAACGTTAGTGACCTTAGACATTTTTGGTCAAAATTTTCATAAATACATGTACTGTGACATTTTACAAACTTTTCACTTTTCCTAATAGTTTTCACTTTGTCAGCATTTTTTTCAATACTATATGATTTTCACATTTTTTCGAACGTTAGTGACCTTTGACATATTTGGTCAAAATTTTCATGAATTCATGTACTTTGTTTTTTTTACTAATTTTTCACTTTTCCCAATATTTTTCACTTTGTCAACCATTTTTTCAATACTTTATGATTTTCACATTTTTTTTGAACGTTAGTGACCTCAGACATTTTTGGTCAAAATTTTCATAAATACATGTACTGTGACATTTTACAAACTTTTCACTTTTCCTAATAGTTTTCACTTTGTCAGCATTTTTTTCAATACTATATGATTTTCACATTTTTTCGAACGTTAGTGACCTTTGACATATTTGGTCAAAATTTTCATGAATTCATGTACTTTGATATTTTACTAATTTTTCACTTTTCCCAATATTTTTCACTTTTTCAACCATTTTTTCAATACTTTATGATTTTCACATTTTTTGAACGTTACTGACCTTAGACATTTTTGGTCAAATTTTCATGAATACATGTACTGTGACATTTTACTAACTTTTCACTTTTCCTAATATTTTTCACTTTGTCAATCATTTTTTCAATACTTTAAGATTTTCATATTTTTTCCGATATTAGTTAACTTAGACATTTTTGGTTAAAATTTTCATGAATACACGTACTGTGACATTTTACAAACTTTTCACTTTTCCTAATAGTTTTCACTTTGTCAGCATTTTTTTCAATACTATATGATTTTCACATTTTTTCGAACGTTAGTGACCTTTGACATATTTGGTCAAAATTTTCATGAATTCATGTACTTTGTTTTTTTACTAATTTTTCACTTTTCCCAATATTTTTCACTTTGTCAACCATTTTTTCAATACTTTATGATTTTCACATTTTTTTTGAACGTTAGTGACCTCAGACATTTTTGGTCAAAATTTTCATAAATACATGTACTGTGACATTTTACAAACTTTTCACTTTTCCTAATAGTTTTCACTTTGTCAGCATTTTTTTCAATACTATATGATTTTCACATTTTTTCGAACGTTAGTGACCTTTGACATATTTGGTCAAAATTTTCATGAATTCATGTACTTTGATATTTTACTAATTTTTCACTTTTCCCAATATTTTTCACTTTGTCAACCATTTTTTCAATACTTTATGATTTTCACATTTTTTGAACGTTAGTGACCTTAGACATTTTTGGTCAAATTTTCATGAATACATGTACTCTGACATGTTACTAACTTTTCACTTTTCCTAATATTTTTCACTTTGTCAACCATTTTTTCAATACTTTATGATTTTCACATTCTTTTGAACGAAAGTGACCTTTGACATTTTTGGTCAAAACTTTCATGAATACATGTACTGTGACATTTTTTTCACTTTTCCCAATATTTTTCACTTTGTCAGCATTTTTTTCAATACTTTATGATTTTCACATTTTTTCGAACGTTAGTGACCTTAGACATTTTCTGTCAAAATTTCATGAATACATATACTCTGACATGTTACTAACTTTTCACATTTGATTAACATCTGGAAGCATCTGGAAGTCTGCTTGAGGCCGGCTCTCAGCAGTTGCTGTCCGGACTCTGCATCCCTGGCTAATTCCATTCAGTACAAGTCATCGGAGTAAGCTAATGACAAAAAAAATGTACAAAGTTGTATTGTGCAATATAGGTTGATGCAGTACTGCGAGGAACACCAGCATATACTGACCATATAAAAATGATTCTCAATATAATTGTTTTATGATTTTCACATTTTTTCTAACGTTAGTGACCTTTGACTTTTTTGGTCAAAATTTTCATGAATACATGTACTGTGATATTTTACTAATTTTTCACTTTTCCCAATATGTTTCACTTTGTCAGCAATTTTTTCAATACTTTATGATTTTCACATTTTTTTGAATGTTACTGACCTTAGACATTTTTGGTCAAAATTTTCCTTAATACATTTACTTTGACATTTTACAAACTTTTCACTTTTCCTAATATTTTTCACTTTGTCAACCATTTTTTCAATACTATATGATTTTCACATTTTTTTGAACGTTAGTGACCTTTGACATTTTTGGTCAAAATTTTCATTAATACATATACTTTGACATTTTACAAACTTTTCACTTTTCCTAGTAGTTTTCACTTTGTCTACCATTTTATCAATACTTTATGATTTTCATATTTTTTTCCGATATTAGTTAACTTAGACATTTTATGGTTAAAATCTTCGTGAATACACGTACTGTGACACTTTACTAACTTTTCACTGTTCCTAATATTTTTCACATGGTCAATCATTTTTTCAATACTTTATGATTTTCACTTTCCTTTGAACGTAAGTGACCTTAGACATTTTCGGTCAAAATTTTCATGAATCCATATACTGTGACATTTTACTAACTTTTCACTTTTCCTAATATTTTTCACTTTGTCAAACTTTTTTTTAATACTTTTAGATTTTCACTCTCCTTTGAACGTAAGTGACCTTACACATTTTTGGTCAAAATTTTCATGAATACATGTACTGTGACATTTTACTAACTTTTCACTTTTCCTAATATTTTTCACTTTGTCAATCATTTTTTCAATACTTTAAGATTTTCATATTTTTTCCGATATTAGTTAACTTAGACATTTTTGGTTAAAATTTTCATGAATACACGTACTGTGAAACTTTACTAACTTTTCCCTTTTCCTAATATTTTACACTTTGTCAATCATTTTTTCAATAATTTATGATTTTCACATTTTTTTGAACGTTAGTGACCTTAGACATTTTTGGTCAAAATTTTCATAAATACATGTACTGTGACATTTTACAAACTTTTCACTTTTCCTAATAGTTTTCACTTTGTCAGCATTTTTTTCAATACTATATGATTTTCACATTTTTTCGAACGTTAGTGACCTTTGACATATTTGGTCAAAATTTTCATGAATTCATGTACTTTGTTTTTTTTACTAATTTTTCACTTTTCCCAATATTTTTCACTTTGTCAACCATTTTTTCAATACTTTATGATTTTCACATTTTTTTTGAACGTTAGTGACCTCAGACATTTTTGGTCAAAATTTTCATAAATACATGTACTGTGACATTTTACAAACTTTTCACTTTTCCTAATAGTTTTCACTTTGTCAGCATTTTTTTCAATACTATATGATTTTCACATTTTTTCGAACGTTAGTGACCTTTGACATATTTGGTCAAAATTTTCATGAATTCATGTACTTTGATATTTTACTAATTTTTCACTTTTCCCAATATTTTTCACTTTGTCAACCATTTTTTCAATACTTTATGATTTTCACATTTTTTGAACGTTAGTGACCTTAGACATTTTTGGTCAAATTTTCATGAATACATGTACTCTGACATGTTACTAACTTTTCACTTTTCCTAATATTTTTCACTTTGTCAACCATTTTTTCAATACTTTATGATTTTCACATTCTTTTGAACGAAAGTGACCTTTGACATTTTTGGTCAAAACTTTCATGAATACATGTACTGTGACATTTTTTTCACTTTTCCCAATATTTTTCACTTTGTCAGCATTTTTTTCAATACTTTATGATTTTCACATTTTTTCGAACGTTAGTGACCTTAGACATTTTCTGTCAAAATTTCATGAATACATATACTCTGACATGTTACTAACTTTTCACATTTGATTAACATCTGGAAGCATCTGGAAGTCTGCTTGAGGCCGGCTCTCAGCAGTTACTGTCCGGACTCTGCATCCCTGGCTAATTCCATTCAGTACAAGTCATCGGAGTAAGCTAATGACAAAAAAAATGTACAAAGTTGTATTGTGCAATATAGGTTGATGCAGTACTGCGAGGAACACCAGCATATACTGACCATATAAAAATGATTCTCAATATAATTGTTTTATGATTTTCACATTTTTTCTAACGTTAGTGACCTTTGACTTTTTTGGTCAAAATTTTCATGAATACATGTACTGTGATATTTTACTAATTTTTCACTTTTCCCAATATGTTTCACTTTGTCAGCAATTTTTTCAATACTTTATGATTTTCACATTTTTTTGAATGTTACTGACCTTAGACATTTTTGGTCAAAATTTTCCTTAATACATTTACTTTGACATTTTACAAACTTTTCACTTTTCCTAATATTTTTCACTTTGTCAACCATTTTTTCAATACTATATGATTTTCACATTTTTTTGAACGTTAGTGACCTTTGACATTTTTGGTCAAAATTTTCATTAATACATATACTTTGACATTTTACAAACTTTTCACTTTTCCTAGTAGTTTTCACTTTGTCTACCATTTTATCAATACTTTATGATTTTCATATTTTTTTCCGATATTAGTTAACTTAGACATTTTATGGTTAAAATCTTCGTGAATACACGTACTGTGACACTTTACTAACTTTTCACTGTTCCTAATATTTTTCACATGGTCAATCATTTTTTCAATACTTTATGATTTTCACTTTCCTTTGAACGTAAGTGACCTTAGACATTTTCGGTCAAAATTTTCATGAATCCATATACTGTGACATTTTACTAACTTTTCACTTTTCCTAATATTTTTCACTTTGTCAAACTTTTTTTTAATACTTTTAGATTTTCACTCTCCTTTGAACGTAAGTGACCTTACACATTTTTGGTCAAAATTTTCATGAATACATGTACTGTGACATTTTACTAACTTTTCACTTTTCCTAATATTTTTCACTTTGTCAATCATTTTTTCAATACTTTAAGATTTTCATATTTTTTCCGATATTAGTTAACTTAGACATTTTTGGTTAAAATTTTCATGAATACACGTACTGTGAAACTTTACTAACTTTTCCCTTTTCCTAATATTTTACACTTTGTCAATCATTTTTTCAATAATTTATGATTTTCACATTTTTTTGAACGTTAGTGACCTTAGACATTTTTGGTCAAAATTTTCATAAATACATGTACTGTGACATTTTACAAACTTTTCACTTTTCCTAATAGTTTTCACTTTGTCAGCATTTTTTTCAATACTATATGATTTTCACATTTTTTCGAACGTTAGTGACCTTTGACATATTTGGTCAAAATTTTCATGAATTCATGTACTTTGTTTTTTTTACTAATTTTTCACTTTTCCCAATATTTTTCACTTTGTCAACCATTTTTTCAATACTTTATGATTTTCACATTTTTTTTGAACGTTAGTGACCTCAGACATTTTTGGTCAAAATTTTCATAAATACATGTACTGTGACATTTTACAAACTTTTCACTTTTCCTAATAGT
Source organism: Fistularia commersonii (assembly GCF_037954325.1). Lineage (NCBI taxonomy): Eukaryota > Metazoa > Chordata > Actinopteri > Syngnathiformes > Fistulariidae > Fistularia > Fistularia commersonii. The sequence continues at coordinate 14,499,212 of NC_141307.1, forward strand.
TTTCACTTTGTCAGCATTTTTTTCAATACTATATGATTTTCACATTTTTTCGAACGTTAGTGACCTTTGACATATTTGGTCAAAATTTTCATGAATTCATGTACTTTGATATTTTACTAATTTTTCACTTTTCCCAATATTTTTCACTTTTTCAACCATTTTTTCAATACTTTATGATTTTCACATTTTTTGAACGTTAGTGACCTTAGACATTTTTGGTCAAATTTTCATGAATACATGTACTGTGACATTTTACTAACTTTTCACTTTTCCTAATATTTTTCACTTTGTCAATCATTTTTTCAATACTTTAAGATTTTCATATTTTTTCTGATATTAGTTAACTTAGACATTTTTGGTTAAAATTTTCAGGAATACACGTACTGTGACATTTTACAAACTTTTCACTTTTCCTAATAGTTTTCACTTTGTCAGCATTTTTTTCAATACTATATGATTTTCACATTTTTTCGAACGTTAGTGACCTTTGACATATTTGGTCAAAATTTTCATGAATTCATGTACTTTGTTTTTTTACTAATTTTTCACTTTTCCCAATATTTTTCACTTTGTCAACCATTTTTTCAATACTTTATGATTTTCACATTTTTTTTGAACGTTCGTGACCTCAGACATTTTTGGTCAAAATTTTCATAAATACATGTACTGTGACATTTTACAAACTTTTCACTTTTCCTAATAGTTTTCACTTTGTCAGCATTTTTTTCAATACTATATGATTTTCACATTTTTTCGAACGTTAGTGACCTTTGACATATTTGGTCAAAATTTTCATGAATTCATGTACTTTGATATTTTACTAATTTTTCACTTTTCCCAATATTTTTCACTTTTTCAACCATTTTTTCAATACTTTATGATTTTCACATTTTTTGAACGTTAGTGACCTTAGACATTTTTGGTCAAATTTTCATGAATACATGTACTCTGACATGTTACTAACTTTTCACTTTTCCTAATATTTTTCACTTTGTCAACCATTTTTTCAATACTTTATGATTTTCACATTCTTTTGAACGAAAGTGACCTTTGACATTTTTGGTCAAAACTTTCATGAATACATGTACTGTGACATTTTTTTCACTTTTCCTAATATTTTTCACTTTGTCAACCATTTTTTCAATACTTTATGATTTTCACATTCTTTTGAACGAAAGTGACCTCAGACATTTTTGGTCAAAATTTCATTCACATATGTACTCTGACATTTTACTAACTTTTAACTCTCCCAATATTTTTCACTTTGTCAACCATTTTTTCAAAACTTTATGATTTTCAAATTTTTTTGAACGTTAGTGACCTTAGACATTTTTGGCCAAAATTTTCATGAATAAATATACTGTGACATTTTACCAACTTTTCACTTTTCCTAATATTTTTCACTTTGTCAACCATTTTTTCAATACTTTATGATTTTCACATTTTTTCGAACGTTAGTGACCTTAGACATTTTCTGTCAAAATTTCATGAATACATATACTCTGACATGTTACTAACTTTTCACATTTAATTAACATCTGGAAGCATCTGGAAGTCTGCTTGAGGCCGTCTCTCAGCAGTTACTGTCCGGACTCTGCATCCCTGGCTAATTCCATTCAGTACAAGTCATCGGAGTAAGCTAATGACAAAAAAAATGTACAAAGTTGTATTGTGCAATATAGGTTGATACAGTACTGCGAGGAACACCAGCATATACTGTACATATAAAAATGATTCTCAATATAATTGTTTTATGATTTTCACATTTTTTCTAACGTTAGTGACCTTTGACTTTTTTGGTCAAAATTTTAATGAATACATGTACTGTGATATTTTACTAATTTTTCACTTTTCCCAATATGTTTCACTTTGTCAGCAATTTTTTCAATACTTTATGATTTTCACATTTTTTTGAACGTTACTGACCTTAGACATTTTTGGTCAAAATTTTCCTTCATACATTTACTTTGACATTTTACAAACTTTTCACTTTTCCTAATATTTTTCACTTTGTCAACCATTTTTTCAATACTATATGATTTTCACATTTTTTTGAACGTTAGTGACCTTTGATATTTTTGGTCAAAATTTTCATTAATACATATACTTTGACATTTTACAAACTTTTCACTTTTCCTAGTAGTTTTCACTTTGTCTACCATTTTATCAATACTTTATGATTTTCATATTTTTTTCCGATATTAGTTAACTTAGACATTTTATGGTTAAAATATTCGTGAATACACGTACTGTGACACTTTACTATCTTTTCACTGTTCCTAATATTTTTCACATGGTCAATCATTTTTTCAATACTTTATGATTTTCACTTTCCTTTGAACGTAAGTGACCTTAGACATTTTCGGTCAAAATTTTCATGAATCCATATACTGTGACATTTTACTAACTTTTCACTTTTCCTAATATTTTTCACTTTCTCAATCTTTTTTTTAATACTTTTAGATTTTCACTCTCCTTTGAACATAAGTGACCTTACACATTTTTGGTCAAAATTTTCATGAATACATGTACTGTGACATTTTACTAACTTTTCACTTTTCCTAATATTTTTCACTTTGTCAATCATTTTTTCAATACTTTAAGATTTTCATATTTTTTCCGATATTACTTAACTTAGACATTTTTGGTTAAAATTTTCATGAATACACGTACTGTGAAACTTTACTAACTTTTCCCTTTTCCTAATATTTTACACTTTGTCAATCATTTTTTCAATAATTTATGATTTTCACATTTTTTTGAACGTTAGTGACCTTAGACATTTTTGGTCAAAATTTTCATAAATACATGTACTGTGACATTTTACAAACTTTTCACTTTTCCTAATAGTTTTCACTTTGTCAGCATTTTTTTCAATACTATATGATTTTCACATTTTTTCGAACGTTAGTGACCTTTGACATATTTGGTCAAAATTTTCATGAATTCATGTACTTTGATATTTTACTAATTTTTCACTTTTCCCAATATTTTTCACTTTGTCAACCATTTTTTCAATACTTTATGATTTTCACATTTTTTTGAACGTTAGTGACCTTAGACATTTTTGGTCAAAATTTTCATAAATACATGTACTGTGACATTTTACAAACTTTTCACTTTTCCTAATAGTTTTCACTTTGTCAGCATTTTTTTCAATACTATATGATTTTCACATTTTTTCGAACGTTAGTGACCTTTGACATATTTGGTCAAAATTTTCATGAATTCATATACTTTGATATTTTACTAATTTTTCACTTTTCCCAATATTTTTCACTTTGTCAACCATTTTTTGAATACTTTATGATTTTCACATTTTTTGAACGTTAGTGACCTTAGACATTTTTGGTCAAATTTTCATGAATACATGTACTCTGACATGTTACTAACTTTTCACTTTTCCTAATATTTTTCACTTTGTCAACCATTTTTTCAATACTTTATGATTTTCACATTCTTTTGAACGAAAGTGACCTTTGACATTTTTGGTCAAAACTTTCATGAATACATGTACTGTGACATTTTTTTCACTTTTCCTAATATTTTTCACTTTGTCAACCATTTTTTCAATACTTTATGATTTTCACATTCTTTTGAACGAAAGTGACCTCAGACATTTTTGGTCAAAATTTCATTCACATATGTACTCTGACATTTTACTAACTTTTAACTTTCCCAATATTTTTCACTTTGTCAACCATTTTTTCAAAACTTTATGATTTTCAAATTTTTTTGAACGTTAGTGACCTTAGACATTTTTGGCCAAAATTTTCATGAATAAATATACTGTGACATTTTACCAACTTTTCACTTTTCCTAATATTTTTCACTTTGTCAACCATTTTTTCAATACTTTATGATTTTCACATTTTTTCGAACGTTAGTGACCTTAGACATTTTCTGTCAAAATTTCATGAATACATATACTCTGACATGTTACTAACTTTTCACATTTAATTAACATCTGGAAGCATCTGGAAGTCTGCTTGAGGCCGGCTCTCAGCAGTTACTGTCCGGACTCTGCATCCCTGGCTAATTCCATTCAGTACAAGTCATCGGAGTAAGCTAATGACAAAAAATATGTACAAAGTTGTATTGTGCAATATAGGTTGATACAGTACTGCGAGGAACACCAGCATATACTGTACATATAAAAATGATTCTCAATATAATTGTTTTATGATTTTCACATTTTTTCTAACGTTAGTGACCTTTGACTTTTTTGGTCAAAATTTTCATGAATACATGTACTGTGATATTTTACTAATTTTTCACTTTTCCCAATATGTTTCACTTTGTCAGCAATTTTTTCAATACTTTATGATTTTCACATTTTTTTGAACGTTACTGACCTTAGACATTTTTGGTCAAAATTTTCCTTAATACATTTACTTTGACATTTTACAAACTTTTCACCTTTCCTAATATTTTTCACTTTGTCAACCATTTTTTCAATACTATATGATTTTCACATTTTTTTGAACGTTAGTGACCTTTGACATTTTTGGTCAAAATTTTCATTAATACATATACTTTGACATTTTACAAACTTTTCACTTTTCCTAGTATTTTTCACTTTGTCTACCATTTTATCAATACTTTATGATTTTCAGATATTTTTCCGATATTAGTTAACTTAGACATTTTATGGTTAAAATCTTCGTGAATACACGTACTGTGACACTTTACTAACTTTTCACTGTTCCTAATATTTTTCACATGGTCAATCATTTTTTCAATACTTTATGATTTTCACTTTGCTTTGAACGTAAGTGACCTTAGACATTTTCGGTCAAAATTTTCATGAATCCATATACTGTGACATTTTACTAACTTTTCACTTTTCCTAATATTTTTCACTTTGTCAATCATTTTTTTAATACTTTTAGATTTTCACTTTCCTTTGAACGTAAGTGACCTTACACATTTTTGGTCAAAATGTTCATGAATACATATACTGTCACATTTTACTAACTTTTCACTTTTCCTAATATTTTTCACTTTGTCTACCATTTTATCAATACTTTATGATTTTCAGATATTTTTCCGATATTAGTTAACTTATACATTTTATGGTTAAAATCTTCGTGAATACACGTACTGTGACACTTTACTAACTTTTCACTGTTCCTAATATTTTTCACATGGTCAATCATTTTTTCAAAACTTTATGATTTTCACTTTGCTTTGAACGTAAGTGACCTTAGACATTTTCGGTCAAAATTTTCATGAATCCATATACTGTGACATTTTACTAACTTTTCACTTTTCCTAATAGTTTTCACTTTGTCAACCATTTTTTCAATACTTTATGATTTTCACATTTTTTCGAACGTTAGTGACCTTAGACATTTTCTGTCAAAATTTCATGAATACATATACTCTGACATGTTACTAACTTTTCACATTTAATTAACATCTGGAAGCATCTGGAAGTCTGCTTGAGGCCGGCTCTCAGCAGTTACTGTCCGGACTCTGCATTCCTGGCTAATTCCATTCAGTACAAGTCTTCGGAGTAAGCTAATGACAAAAAAAATGTACAAAGTTGTATTGTGCAATATAGGTTGATGCAGTACTGCGAGGAACACCAGCATATACTGTACATATAAAAATGATTCTCAATATAATTGTTTTATGATTTTCACATTTTTTCTAACGTTAGTAACCTTTGACTTTTTTGGTCAAAATTTTCATGAATACATGTACTGTGATATTTTACTAATTTTTCACTTTTCCCAATATGTTTCACTTTGTCAGCAATTTTTTCAATACTTTATGATTTTCACATTTTTTTGAACGTTACTGACCTTAGACATTTTTGGTCAAAATTTTCCTTAATACATTTACTTTGACATTTTACAAACTTTTCACTTTTCCTAATATTTTCCACTTTGTCAACCATTTTTTCAATACTATATGATTTTCACATTTTTTTGAACGTTAGTGACCTTTGACATTTTTGGTCAAAATTTTCATTAATACATATACTTTGACATTTTACAAACTTTTCACTTTTCCTAGTATTTTTCACTTTGTCTACCATTTTATCAATACTTTATGATTTTCAGATATTTTTCCGATATTAGTTAACTTAGACATTTTATGGTTAAAGTCTTCGTGAATACATGTACTGTGACACTTTACTAACTTTTCACTGTTCCTAATATTTTTCACATGGTCAATCATTTTTTCAATACTTTATGATTTTCACTTTGCTTTGAACGTAAGTGACCTTAGACATTTTCGGTCAAAATTTTCATGAATCCATATACTGTGACATTTTACCAACTTTTCACTTTTCCTAATATTTTTCACTTTGTCAATCATTTTTTTAATACTTTTAGATTTTCACTCTCCTTTGAACGTAAGTGACCTTACACATTTTTGGTCAAAATTTTCATGAATACATATACTGTGACATTTTACTAACTTTTCACTTTTCCTAATATTTTTCACTTTGTCAATCATTTTGTCAATACTTTAAGATTTTCAAATTTTTTCTGATATTAGTTAACTTAGACATTTTTGGTTAAAATTTTCATGAATACACGTACTTTGAAACTTTACTAACTTTTCCCTTTTCCTAATATTTTTCACTTTGTCAATCATTTTTTCAATAATTTATGATTTTCACATTTTTTTGAACGTTAGTGACCTTAGACATTTTTGGTCAAAATTTTCATAAATACATGTACTGTGACATTTTACAAACTTTTCACTTTTCCTAATAGTTTTCACTTTGTAAGCATTTTTTTCAATACTATATGATTTTCACATTTTTTCGAACGTTAGTCACCTTTGACATATTTGGTCAAAATTTTCATGAATTCATGTACTTTGATATTTTACTAATTTTTCACTTTTCCCAATATTTTTCACTTTGTCAACCATTTTTTCAATACTTTATGATTTTCACATTTTTTGAACGTTAGTGACCTTAGACATTTTTGGTCAAATTTTCATGAATACATATACTCTGACATGTTATTAACTTTTAACTTTTCCTAATATTTTTCACTTTGTCAACCATTTTTTCAATACTTTATGATTTTCATATTTTTTCCGATATTAGTTAACTCAGACATTTTTAGTTAAAATTTTCGTGAATACACGTATTGTGACATTTTACTAAATTTTCACTTTTCCTAATATTTTTCACTTTGTCAATCATTTTTTCAATACTTTGATTTTCACTTTTTTTTGAACGTAAGTGACCTTTGACATTTTTGGTCAAAATTTCATGAACACATGTACTGTGACATTTTAGTAACTTTTCACTTTTCATAATATTTTTCACTTTGTCAATCGTTTTTTCTATACTATTTGATTTTCACATTTTTTTTAACGTTAGTGACCTTTGACATTTTTGGTCAAAATTTTCATTAACACATATACTTTGACATTTTACAAACTTTTCATTTTTCCTAATATTTTTTAGTTTGTCAACCATTTTTTCAAAACTTCATGATTTTCACTTTACTTTGAACGTAAGTGACCTTGGACATTTTTGGTCAAAATTTTAATGAATACATATACTGTGACATTTTACTGAATTTTCACATTGTCAATCATTTTTTCAATATTTTATGATTTTCACTTTCTTTTGAACGTAAGTGACCTTATACATTTTCTGGTCAAAATTTTCATGAACACATGTACTGTGACATTTTACTAACTTTTCATTTTTCCCAATATTTTTCACTTTGTCAACCATTTTTTCAATACTTTATGATTTTCACCTTTTTTTGAACGTTAGTGACCTTAGACATTTTCGGTCAAAATTTCATGAACACATGTACTTTGACATTTCACTAACTTTTTACTTTTCATAATATTTTTCACTTTGTCCACCATTTTTTCAATACTTTATGATTTTCACATTTTTTGAACGTTTTCTGACCTTAGACAATTTCGCTCAAAATTTTCATGAATACATATACTGTGACATTTTACTAACTTTTAACTTTGTCAATCATTTTTTCAATATTTTATGATTTTCACTTTACTTTGAACGTAAGTGACCTTGGTCATTTTTGGTCAAAATTTTCATGGACACATGTGATTTGACATTTTACAAACTTTTCACTTTTCGTAATATTTTTCACTTTGTCAATCATTTTTTCAATACTTTATGATTTTCACTTTCTTTTGAACGTAAGTGACCTTATACATTTTTGGTCAAAATTTTCATGAACACATGTACTGTGACATTTTACTAACTTTTCATTTTTCCCAATATTTTTCACTTTGTCAACCATTTTTTCAATCCTATATGATTTTCATATTTTTTCTGATATTAGTGACCTTGACATTTTCGGTCAAAATTTTAATGAATACATATACTGTGACATTTTACTAGCTTTTCACTTTTCCTAATATTTTTCACTTTTTTGATCATATTTTCAATACTTTATGATTTTCACTTTCTTTTGAACGTAAGTGACCTTATACATTTTTGGTCAAAATTTTAATGAACACATGTAATGTGACATTTTACTAACTTTTCACTTTTCCTAAACTTTTCCCTTTGGTCAATCATTTTTTCAATACTATATGATATTCACATTTTTTTGAACGTTAGTGACCTTCGACATTTTTGGTCAAAATTTTCATGAATACATATACTTTGACATTTTTACAAACTTTTCATTTTTCCTAATATTTTTCACTTTGTCAAACATTTTTTCAATACTTGATATTTTTCACTTTCTTTGAACATAAGTGACATTCGACATTTTTTGTCAAAATTTTCATTAATACATGTACTTTGACATTTTACAAACTTTTCATTTTTCCCAATATTTTTCACTTTTCAATCATTTTTTCAATACTTGATGATTTTCGCTTTCTTTTGAACGTAAGTGACCTTATACTTTTTTGGCCAAAATTTTCATGAACACATGTACTGTGACAATTTACTAACTTTTCATTTTTCCCAATATTTTTCACTTTGTCAACCATTTTTTCAATACTTAATGATTTTCACATTTTTTGAACATTCGTGACCTTTGACATTTTCGGTCAAAATTTTCATTAATACATATACTTTGACATTTTACAAACTTTTCATTTTTCCCAATATTTTTCACTTTGTCAATCATTTTTTCGATACTTTATGATTTTCACTTTTTTTTGAACGTAAGTGACCTTAGACATTTTTGGACAAAATTTTCATGAACACATTTACTGTGACATTTAACTAACTTTTCCCAATATTTTTCACTTTTTCAACCATTTTTTTCAATACTTTATGATTTTCACATTTTTTGAACGTTAGTGAAAAGTCAACCATTTTTTCAATACTATATGATTTTCACATTTTTTCGAACGTTAGTCACCTTTGACATATTTGGTCAAAATTTTCATGAATTCATGTACTTTGATATTTTACTAATTTTTCACTTTTCCCAATATTTTTCACTTTGTCAACCATTTTTTCAATACTTTATGATTTTCACATTTTTTGAACGTTAGTGACCTTAGACATTTTTGGTCAAATTTTCATGAATACATATACTCTGACATGTTATTAACTTTTAACTTTTCCTAATATTTTTCACCTTGTCAACCATTTTTTCAATACTTTATGATTTTCATATTTTTTCCGATATTAGTTAACTTAGACATTTTTAGTTAAAATTTTCGTGAATACACGTACTGTGACATTTTAGTAACTTTTCACTTTTCATAATATTTTTCACTTTGTCAATCGTTTTTTCTATACTATATGATTTTCACATTTTTTTGAACGTAAGTGACCTTTGACATTTTTGGTCAAAATTTCATGAACACATGTACTGTGACATTTTAGTAACTTTTCACTTTTCATAATATTTTTCACTTTGTCAATCGTTTTTTCTATACTATATGATTTTCACATTTTTTTGAACGTTAGTGACCTTTGACATTTTTGGTCAAAATTTTCATTAACACATATACTTTGACATTTTACAAACTTTTCATTTTTCCTAATATTTTTTACTTTGTCAACAATTTTTTCAAAACTTCATGATTTTCACTTTACTTTGAACGTAAGTGACCTTGGACATTTTTGGTCAAAATTTTAATGAATACATATACTGTGACATTTTACTGAATTTTCACATTGTCAATCATTTTTTCAATATTTTATGATTTTCACTTTCTTTTGAACGTAAGTGACCTTAGACATTTTCGGTCAAAATTTCATGAACACATGTACTTTGACATTTCACTAACTTTTTACTTTTCATAATATTTTTCACTTTGTCCACCATTTTTTCAATACTTTATGATTTTCACATTTTTTGAACGTTTTCTGACCTTAGACAATTTCGCTCAAAATTTTCATGAATACATATACTGTGACATTTTACTAACTTTTCACTTTGTCAATCATTTTTTCAATATTTAATGATTTTCACTTTACTTTGAACGTAAGTGACCTTGGTCATTTTTGGTCAAAATTTTCATGGACACATGTGATTTGACATTTTACAAACTTTTCACTTTTCGTAATATTTTTCACTTTGTCAATCATTTTTTCAATACTTTATGATTTTCACTTTCTTTTGAACGTAAGTGACCTTATACATTTTTGGTCAAAATTTTCATGAACACATTTACTGTGACATTTTACTAACTTTTCATTTTTCCCAATATTTTTCACTTTGTCAACCATTTTTTCAATACTATATGATTTTCATATTTTTTCCGATATTAGTGACCTTGACATTTTCGGTCAAAATTTTAATGAATACATATACTGTGACATTTTACTAGCTTTTCACTTTTCCTAATATTTTTCACTTTTTTGATCATTTTTTCAATACTTTATGATTTTCACTTTCTTTTGAACGTAAGTGACCTTATACATTTTTGGTCAAAGTTTTAATGAACACATGTAATGTGACATTTTACTAACTTTTCACTTTTCCTAAACTTTTCCCTTTGGTCAATCATTTTTTCAATACTATATGATATTCACATTTTTTTGAACGTTAGTGACCTTCGACATTTTTGGTCAAAATTTTCATGAATACATATACTTTGACATTTTTACAAACTTTTCATTTTTCCTAATATTTTTCACTTTGTCAAACATTTTTTCAATACTTGATGATTTTCACTTTCTTTGAACGTAAGTGACATTCGACATTTTTTGTCAAAATTTTCATTAATACATGTACTTTGACATTTTACAAACTTTTCATTTTTCCTAATATTTTTCACTTTTCAATCATTTTTTCAATACTTGATGATTTTCACTTTCTTTTGAACGTTATTGACCTTATACTTTTTTGGCCAAAATTTTCATGAACACATGTACTGTGACAATTTACTAACTTTTCATTTTTCCCAATATTTTTCACTTTGTCAACCATTTTTTCAATACTTAATGATTTTCACATTTTTTGAACATTCGTGACCTTTGACATTTTCGGTCAAAATTTTCATTAATACATATATTTTGACATTTTACAAACTTTTCATTTTTCCCAATATTTTTCACTTTGTCAATCATTTTTTCGATACTTTATGATTTTAACTTTTTTTTGAACGTAAGTGACCTTAGACATTTTTGGACAAAATTTTCGTGAACACATTTACTGTGACATTTAACTAACTTTTCCCAATATTTTTCACTTTTTCAACCATTTTTTCAATACTTTATGATTTTCACATTTTTTGAACGTTAGTGAAAAGTCAACCATTTTTTCAATACTATATGATTTTCACATTTTTTGAACGTTCGTGACCTTAGACATTTTTGGTCAAATTTTTCATTAATACATATACTTTGACATTTTACAAACTTTTCATTTTTCCTAATATTTTTCACTTTGTCAATCATTTTTTCAAAACTTGATGATTTTCACTTTCTTTTGAACGTAAGTGACCTCATACTTTTTTGGCCAAAATTTTCATGAACACATGTACTGTGACATTTTACTAACTTTTCATTTTTCCCAATATTTTTCACTTTGTCAACTATTTTTTCAATATTTTATGATTTTCACTTTACTTTGAACATAAGTGACCTTGGACATTTTTGGTCAAAATTTTCATGGACACATGTACTGTGACATTTTACAAACTTTTCACTTTTCCTAATATTTTTCACTTTTTCAATCATTTTTTCAATACTTTATGATTTTCACTTTCTTTTGAACGCAAATGACCTTAGACATTTTTGGTCAAAATTTTAATGAACACATGTAATGTGACATTTTACTAACTTTTCACTTTTCCTAAACTTTTCCCTTTGGTCAATCATTTTTTCAATACTTTATGATTTTCACATTTTTTTGAACGTTAGTGACCTTTGACATTTTTGGTCAAAATTTTCATGAATACATATACTTTGACATTTTACAAATTTTTCATTTTTCCTAATATTTTTCACTTTGTCAATCATTTTTTCGATACTTTATGATTTTCAGTTTTTTTTTAACGTAAGTGACCTTAGACATTTTTGGACAAAATTTTCATGAACATATTTACTGTGACATTTTACTAACTTTTCCCAATATTTTTCACTTTTTCAACCATTTTTTAAATACTTTATGATTTTTACATTTTTTGAACGTTAGTGAAAAGTCAACCATTTTTTCAATACTATATGATTTTCACATTTTTTGAACGTTCGTGACCTTAGACATTTTCGGTCAAAATTTTCATTAATACATATACTTTGACATTTTACAAACTTTTCATTTTTCCTAATATTTTTCACTTTGTCAATCCTTTTTTCAATACTTTATGATTTTCACTTTCTTTTGAACGTACATGACCTTAGACATTTTTGGTCAAAATTTCATGAACACATGTACTTTGACATTTCACTAACTTTTTACTTTTCATAATATTTTTCACTTTGTCCACCATTTTTTCAATACTTTATGATTTTCACATTTTTTGAACGTTTTCTGACCTTAGACAATTTCGCTCAAAATTTTCATGAATACATATACTGTGACATTTTACTAACTTTTCACTTTGTCAATCATTTTTTCAATATTTTATGATTTTCACTTTACTTTGAACGTAAGTGACCTTGGTCATTTTTGGTCAAAATTTTCATGGACACATGTGATTTGACATCTTACAAACTTTTCACTTTTTCGTAATATTTTTTACTTTGTCAATCATTTTTTCAATACTTTATGATTTTCACTTTCTTTTGAACGTAAGTGACCTTATACATTTTTGGTCAAAATTTTCATGAACACATTTACTGTGACATTTTACTAACTTTTCATTTTTCCCAATATTTTTCACTTTGTCAACCATTTTTTCAATACTATATGATTTTCATATTTTTTCCGATATTAGTGACCTTGACATTTTCGGTCAAAATTTTAATGAATACATATACTGTGACATTTTACTAGCTTTTCACTTTTCCTAATATTTTTCACTTTTTTGATCATTTTTTCAATACTTTATGATTTTCACTTTCTTTTGAACGTAAGTGACCTTATACATTTTTGGTCAAAGTTTTAATGAACACATGTAATGTGACATTTTACTAACTTTTCACTTTTCCTAAACTTTTCCCTTTGGTCAATCATTTTTTCAATACTATATGATATTCACATTTTTTTGAACGTTAGTGACCTTCGACATTTTTGGTCAAAATTTTCATGAATACATATACTTTGACATTTTTACAAACTTTTCATTTTTCCTAATATTTTTCACTTTGTCAAACATTTTTTCAATACTTGATGATTTTCACTTTCTTTGAACGTAAGTGACATTCGACATTTTTTGTCAAAATTTTCATTAATACATGTACTTTGACATTTTACAAACTTTTCATTTTTCCTAATATTTTTCACTTTTCAATCATTTTTTCAATACTTGATGATTTTCACTTTCTTTTGAACGTTATTGACCTTATACTTTTTTGGCCAAAATTTTCATGAACACATGTACTGTGACAATTTACTAACTTTTCATTTTTCCCAATATTTTTCACTTTGTCAACCATTTTTTCAATACTTAATGATTTTCACATTTTTTGAACATTCGTGACCTTTGACATTTTCGGTCAAAATTTTCATTAATACATATACTTTGACATTTTACAAACTTTTCATTTTTCCCAATATTTTTCACTTTGTCAATCATTTTTTCGATACTTTATGATTTTCACTTTTTTTTGAACGTAAGTGACCTTAGACATTTTTGGACAAAATTTTCGTGAACACATTAACTGTGACATTTAACTAACTTTTCCCAATATTTTTCACTTTTTCAACCATTTTTTCAATACTTTATGATTTTCACATTTTTTGAACGTTAGTGAAAAGTCAACCATTTTTTCAATACTATATGATTTTCACATTTTTTGAACGTTCGTGACCTTAGACATTTTTGGTCAAAATTTTCATTAATACATATACTTTGACATTTTACAAACTTTTCATTTTTCCTAATATTTTTCACTTTGTCAATCATTTTTTCAAAACTTGATGATTTTCACTTTCTTTTGAACGCAAATGACCTTAGACATTTTTGGTCAAAATTTTAATGAACACATGTAATGTGACATTTTACTAACTTTTCACTTTTCCTAAACTTTTCCCTTTGGTCAATCATTTTTTCAATACTATATGATTTTCACATTTTTTTGAACGTTAGTGACCTTTGACATTTTTGGTCAAAATTTTCATGAATACATATACTTTGACATTTTACAAACTTTTCATTTTTCCTAATATTTTTCACTTTGTCAAACATTTTTTCAATACTTGATGATTTTCACATTTCTTTGAACGTAAGTGATATTCGACATTTTTGGTCAAAATTGTCATTAATACATATACTTTGACATTTTACAAACTTTTCATTTTTCCTAATATTTTTCACTTTGTCAATCATTTTTTCGATATTTTATGATTTTCAGTTTTTTTTTAACGTAAGTGACCTTAGACATTTTTTGGACAAAATTTTCATGAACATATTTACTGTGACATTTTACCAACTTTTCCCAATATTTTTCACTTTTTCAACCATTTTTTCAATACTTTATGATTTTCACATTTTTTGAACGTTAGTGAAAAGTCAACCATTTTTTCAATACTATATGATTTTCACATTTTTTGAACGTTCGTGACCTTAGACATTTTCGGTCAAAATTTTCATGAATACATATACTTTGACATTTTCCTAATATTTTTCACTTTGTCAATCATTTTTTCAATATTTTATGATTTTCACATTACTTTGAACGTAAGTGATCTTGGACATTTTTGGTCATCATTTTCATGGACACATCTACTGTGACATTTTACAAACTTTTCACTTTTCCTAATATTTTTCACTTTGTCAACCATTTTTTTAATACTTTATGATTTTCATATTTTTTCCGATATTTGTTAACTCAGACATTTTTGGTTAAAATTTTCGTGAATACACGTACTTTGACACTTTACTAACTTTTCACTTTTCCCAATATTTTTCACTTTGTCAACCATTTTTTCAATACTTTATGATTTTCACATTTTTTGAACGTTAGTGACCTTAGACATTTTCGGTAAAAATTTTCATGAATACTTATACTTTGACATTTTACAAACTTTTCATTTTTCCTAATATTTTTCACTTTGTCAATCATTTTTTCGATACTTTATGATTTTCAGTTTTTTTTTAACGTAAGTGACCTTAGACATTTTTGGACAAAATTTTCATGAACATATTTACTGTGACATTTTACTAACTTTTCCCAATATTTTTCACTTTTTCAACCATTTTTTAAATACTTTATGATTTTCACATTTTTTGAACGTTAGTGAAAAGTCAACCATTTTTTCAATACTATATGATTTTCACATTTTTTGAACGTTCGTGACCTTAGACATTTTCGGTCAAAATTTCATGAACACATGTACTTTGACATTTCACTAACTTTTTACTTTTCATAATATTTTTCACTTTGTCCACCATTTTTTCAATACTTTATGATTTTCACATTTTTTGAACGTTTTCTGACCTTAGACAATTTCGCTCAAAATTTTCATGAATACATATACTGTGACATTTTACTAACTTTTCACTTTGTCAATCATTTTTTCAATATTTTATGATTTTCACTTTACTTTGAACGTAAGTGACCTTGGTCATTTTTGGTCAAAATTTTCATGGACACATGTGATTTGACATTTTACAAACTTTTCACTTTTCGTAATATTTTTCACTTTGTCAATCATTTTTTCAATACTTTATGATTTTCACTTTCTTTTGAACGTAAGTGACCTTATACATTTTTGGTCAAAATTTTCATGAACACATTTACTGTGACATTTTACTAACTTTTCATTTTTCCCAATATTTTTCACTTTGTCAACCATTTTTTCAATACTATATGATTTTCATATTTTTTCCGATATTAGTGACCTTGACATTTTCGGTCAAAATTTTAATGAATACATATACTGTGACATTTTACTAGCTTTTCACTTTTCCTAATATTTTTCACTTTTTTGATCATTTTTTCAATACTTTATGATTTTCACTTTCTTTTGAATGTAAGTGACCTTATACATTTTTGGTCAAAGTTTTAATGAACACATGTAATGTGACATTTTACTAACTTTTCACTTTTCCTAAACTTTTCCCTTTGGTCAATCATTTTTTCAATACTATATGATATTCACATTTTTTTGAACGTTAGTGACCTTCGACATTTTTGGTCAAAATTTTCATGAATACATATACTTTGACATTTTTACAAACTTTTCATTTTTCCTAATATTTTTCACTTTGTCAAACATTTTTTCAATACTTGATGATTTTCACTTTCTTTGAACGTAAGTGACATTCGACATTTTTTGTCAAAATTTTCGATAATACATATACTTTGACATTTTACAAACTTTTCATTTTTCCTAATATTTTTCACTTTTCAATCATTTTTTCAATACTTGATGATTTTCACTTTCTTTTGAACGTTATTGACCTTATACTTTTTTGGCCAAAATTTTCATGAACACATGTACTGTGACAATTTACTAACTTTTCATTTTTCCCAATATTTTTCACTTTGTCAACCATTTTTTCAATACTTAATGATTTTCACATTTTTTGAACATTCCTGACCTTTGACATTTTCGGTCAAAATTTTCATTAATACATATACTTTGACATTTTACAAACTTTTCATTTTTCCCAATATTTTTCACTTTGTCAATCATTTTTTCGATACTTTATGATTTTCACTTTTTTTTGAACGTAAGTGACCTTAGACATTTTTGGACAAAATTTTCGTGAACACATTTACTGTGACATTTAACTAACTTTTCCCAATATTTTTCACTTTTTCAACCATTTTTTCAATACTTTATGATTTTCACATTTTTTGAACGTTAGTGAAAAGTCAACCATTTTTTCAATACTATATGATTTTCACATTTTTTGAACGTTCGTGACCTTAGACATTTTTGGTCAAAATTTTCATTAATACATATACTTTGACATTTTACAAACTTTTCATTTTTCCTAATATTTTTCACTTTGTCAATCATTTTTTCAAAACTTGATGATTTTCACTTTCTTTTGAACGTAAGTGACCTCATACTTTTTTGGCCAAAATTTTCATGAACACATGTACTGTGACATTTAACTAACTTTTCATTTTTCCCAATATTTTTCACTTTGTCAACTATTTTTTCAATATTTTATGATTTTCACTTTACTTTGAACGTACATGACCTTAGACATTTTTGGTCAAAATTTTAATGAACACATGTAATGTGACATTTTACTAACTTTTCACTTTTCCTAAACTTTTCCCTTTGGTCAATCATTTTTTCAATACTATATGATTTTCACATTTTTTTGAACGTTAGTGACCTTTGACATTTTTGGTCAAAATTTTCATGAATACATATACTTTGACATTTTACAAACTTTTCATTTTTCCTAATATTTTTCACTTTGTCAAACATTTTTTCAATACTTGATGATTTTCACATTTCTTTGAACGTAAGTGACATTCGACATTTTTGGTCAAAATTGTCATTAATACATATACTTTGACATTTTACAAACTTTTCATTTTTCCTAATATTTTTCACTTTGTCAATCATTTTTTCGATACTTTATGATTTTCAGTTTTTTTTTAACGTAAGTGACCTTAGACATTTTTTGGACAAAATTTTCATGAACATATTTACTGTGACATTTTACTAACTTTTCCCAATATTTTTCACTTTTTCAACCATTTTTTCAATACTGTATGATTTTCACATTTTTTGAACGTTAGTGAAAAGTCAACCATTTTTTCAATACTATATGATTTTCACATTTTTTGAACGTTCGTGACCTTAGACATTTTCGGTCAAAATTTTCATGAATACATATACTTTGACATTTTCCTAATATTTTTCACTTTGTCAATCATTTTTTCAATATTTTATGATTTTCACATTACTTTGAACGTAAGTGATCTTGGACATTTTTGGTCATCATTTTCATGGACACATGTACTGTGACATTTTACAAACTTTTCACTTTTCCTAATATTTTTCACTTTGTCAACCATTTTTTTAATACTTTATGATTTTCATATTTTTTCCGATATTTGTTAACTCAGACATTTTTGGTTAAAATTTTCGTGAATACACGTACTTTGACACTTTACTAACTTTTCACTTTTCCCAATATTTTTCACTTTGTCAACCATTTTTTCAATACTTTATGATTTTCACATTTTTTGAACGTTAGTGACCTTAGACATTTTCGGTAAAAATTTTCATGAATACTTATACTTTGACATTTTACTAACTTTTCCTATTCCTAATGTTTTTCACTTTGCTAATCATTTTTTCAATACTTTATTATTTTCACTTTCTTTTGAACGTAATTGACCTCAGACATTTTTGGTCAAAATTTCATGAACACATTTACTGTGACATTTTACTAACTTTTCACTTTTTGTAATATTTTTCACTTTGTCAATCATTTTTTCAATACTTTATGATTTTCACTTTCCTTTGAACCGAAGTGACCTTAGACATTTTGGGTCAAAATTTTAATGAACACATGTACTGTAACATTTTACTAACTTTTCATTTTTCCCAATATTTTTCACTTTGTCAACCATTTTTTCAATACTTTATGATTTTCACTTTCCTTTGAACGTAGGTGACCTTAGACATTTTTGGTCAAAATTTTAATGAACACATGTAATGTGACATTTTACTAACTTTTCACTTTTCCTAAACTTTTCCCTTTGGTCAATCATTTTTTCAATACTTTATGATTTTCACATTTTTTTGAACGTTAGTGACCTTTGACATTTTTGGTCAAAATTTTCATGAATACATATACTTTGACATTTTACAAATTTTTCATTTTTCCTAATATTTTTCACTTTGTCAATCATTTTTTCGATACTTTATGATTTTCAGTTTTTTTTTAACGTAAGTGACCTTAGACATTTTTGGACAAAATTTTCATGAACATATTTACTGTGACATTTTACTAACTTTTCCCAATATTTTTCACTTTTTCAACCATTTTTTAAATACTTTATGATTTTTACATTTTTTGAACGTTAGTGAAAAGTCAACCATTTTTTCAATACTATATGATTTTCACATTTTTTGAACGTTCGTGACCTTAGACATTTTCGGTCAAAATTTTCATTAATACATATACTTTGACATTTTACAAACTTTTCATTTTTCCTAATATTTTTCACTTTGTCAATCCTTTTTTCAATACTTTATGATTTTCACTTTCTTTTGAACGTACATGACCTTAGACATTTTTGGTCAAAATTTCATGAACACATGTACTTTGACATTTCACTAACTTTTGACTTTTCATAATATTTTTCACTTTGTCCACCATTTTTTCAATACTTTATGATTTTCACATTTTTTGAACGTTTTCTGACCTTAGACAATTTCGCTCAAAATTTTCATGAATACATATACTGTGACATTTTACTAACTTTTCACTTTGTCAATCATTTTTTCAATATTTTATGATTTTCACTTTACTTTGAACGTAAGTGACCTTGGTCATTTTTGGTCAAAATTTTCATGGACACATGTGATTTGACATCTTACAAACTTTTCACTTTTTCGTAATATTTTTCACTTTGTCAATCATTTTTTCAATACTTTATGATTTTCACTTTCTTTTGAACGTAAGTGACCTTATACATTTTTGGTCAAAATTTTCATGAACACATTTACTGTGACATTTTACTAACTTTTCATTTTTCCCAATATTTTTCACTTTGTCAACCATTTTTTCAATACTATATGATTTTCATATTTTTTCCGATATTAGTGACCTTGACATTTTCGGTCAAAATTTTAATGAATACATATACTGTGACATTTTACTAGCTTTTCACTTTTCCTAATATTTTTCACTTTTTTGATCATTTTTTCAATACTTTATGATTTTCACTTTCTTTTGAACGTAAGTGACCTCATACATTTTTGGTCAAAGTTTTAATGAACACATGTAATGTGACATTTTACTAACTTTTCACTTTTCCTAAACTTTTCCCTTTGGTCAATCATTTTTTCAATACTATATGATATTCACATTTTTTTGAACGTTAGTGACCTTCGACATTTTTGGTCAAAATTTTCATGAATACATATACTTTGACATTTTTACAAACTTTTCATTTTTCCTAATATTTTTCACTTTGTCAAACATTTTTTCAATACTTGATGATTTTCACTTTCTTTGAACGTAAGTGACATTCGACATTTTTTGTCAAAATTTTCATTAATACATGTACTTTGACATTTTACAAACTTTTCATTTTTCCTAATATTTTTCACTTTTCAATCATTTTTTCAATACTTGATGATTTTCACTTTCTTTTGAACGTTATTGACCTTATACTTTTTTGGCCAAAATTTTCATGAACACATGTACTGTGACAATTTACTAACTTTTCATTTTTCCCAATATTTTTCACTTTGTCAACCATTTTTTCAATACTTAATGATTTTCACATTTTTTGAACATTCGTGACCTTTGACATTTTCGGTCAAAATTTTCATTAATACATATACTTTGACATTTTACAAACTTTTCATTTTTCCCAATATTTTTCACTTTGTCAATCATTTTTTCGATACTTTATGATTTTCACTTTTTTTTGAACGTAAGTGACCTTAGACATTTTTGGACAAAATTTTCGTGAACACATTTACTGTGACATTTAACTAACTTTTCCCAATATTTTTCACTTTTTCAACCATTTTTTCAATACTTTATGATTTTCACATTTTTTGAACGTTAGTGAAAAGTCAACCATTTTTTCAATACTATATGATTTTCACATTTTTTGAACGTTCGTGACCTTAGACATTTTTGGTCAAAATTTTCATTAATACATATACTTTGACATTTTACAAACTTTTCATTTTTCCTAATATTTTTCACTTTGTCAATCATTTTTTCAAAACTTGATGATTTTCACTTTCTTTTGAACGCAAATGACCTTAGACATTTTTGGTCAAAATTTTAATGAACACATGTAATGTGACATTTTACTAACTTTTCACTTTTCCTAAACTTTTCCCTTTGGTCAATCATTTTTTCAATACTATATGATTTTCACATTTTTTTGAACGTTAGTGACCTTTGACATTTTTGGTCAAAATTTTCATGAATACATATACTTTGACATTTTACAAACTTTTCATTTTTCCTAATATTTTTCACTTTGTCAAACATTTTTTCAATACTTGATGATTTTCACATTTCTTTGAACGTAAGTGATATTCGACATTTTTGGTCAAAATTGTCATTAATACATATACTTTGACATTTTACAAACTTTTCATTTTTCCTAATATTTTTCACTTTGTCAATCATTTTTTCGATATTTTATGATTTTCAGTTTTTTTTTAACGTAAGTGACCTTAGACATTTTTTGGACAAAATTTTCATGAACATATTTACTGTGACATTTTACCAACTTTTCCCAATATTTTTCACTTTTTCAACCATTTTTTCAATACTTTATGATTTTCACATTTTTTGAACGTTAGTGAAAAGTCAACCATTTTTTCAATACTATATGATTTTCACATTTTTTGAACGTTCGTGACCTTAGACATTTTCGGTCAAAATTTTCATGAATACATATACTTTGACATTTTCCTAATATTTTTCACTTTGTCAATCATTTTTTCAATATTTTATGATTTTCACATTACTTTGAACGTAAGTGATCTTGGACATTTTTGGTCATCATTTTCATGGACACATCTACTGTGACATTTTACAAACTTTTCACTTTTCCTAATATTTTTCACTTTGTCAACCATTTTTTTAATACTTTATGATTTTCATATTTTTTCCGATATTTGTTAACTCAGACATTTTTGGTTAAAATTTTCGTGAATACACGTACTTTGACACTTTACTAACTTTTCACTTTTCCCAATATTTTTCACTTTGTCAACCATTTTTTCAATACTTTATGATTTTCACATTTTTTGAACGTTAGTGACCTTAGACATTTTCGGTAAAAATTTTCATGAATACTTATACTTTGACATTTTACAAACTTTTCATTTTTCCTAATATTTTTCACTTTGTCAATCATTTTTTCGATACTTTATGATTTTCAGTTTTTTTTTAACGTAAGTGACCTTAGACATTTTTGGACAAAATTTTCATGAACATATTTACTGTGACATTTTACTAACTTTTCCCAATATTTTTCACTTTTTCAACCATTTTTTAAATACTTTATGATTTTCACATTTTTTGAACGTTAGTGAAAAGTCAACCATTTTTTCAATACTATATGATTTTCACATTTTTTGAACGTTCGTGACCTTAGACATTTTCGGTCAAAATTTTCATTAATACATATACTTTGACATTTTACAAACTTTTCATTTTTCCTAATATTTTTCACTTTGTCAATCCTTTTTTCAATACTTTATGATTTTCACTTTCTTTTGAACGTACATGACCTTAGACATTTTTGGTCAAAATTTCATGAACACATGTACTTTGACATTTCACTAACTTTTTACTTTTCATAATATTTTTCACTTTGTCCACCATTTTTTCAATACTTTATGATTTTCACATTTTTTGAACGTTTTCTGACCTTAGACAATTTCGCTCAAAATTTTCATGAATACATATACTGTGACATTTTACTAACTTTTCACTTTGTCAATCATTTTTTCAATATTTTATGATTTTCACTTTACTTTGAACGTAAGTGACCTTGGTCATTTTTGGTCAAAATTTTCATGGACACATGTGATTTGACATTTTACAAACTTTTCACTTTTCGTAATATTTTTCACTTTGTCAATCATTTTTTCAATACTTTATGATTTTCACTTTCTTTTGAACGTAAGTGACCTTATACATTTTTGGTCAAAATTTTCATGAACACATTTACTGTGACATTTTACTAACTTTTCATTTTTCCCAATATTTTTCACTTTGTCAACCATTTTTTCAATACTATATGATTTTCATATTTTTTCCGATATTAGTGACCTTGACATTTTCGGTCAAAATTTTCATGAATACATATACTTTGACATTTTTACAAACTTTTCATTTTTCCTAATATTTTTCACTTTGTCAAACATTTTTTCAATACTTGATGATTTTCACTTTCTTTGAACGTAAGTGACATTCGACATTTTTTGTCAAAATTTTCGATAATACATATACTTTGACATTTTACAAACTTTTCATTTTTCCTAATATTATTCACTTTTCAATCATTTTTTCAATACTTGATGATTTTCACTTTCTTTTGAACGTTATTGACCTTATACTTTTTTGGCCAAAATTTTCATGAACACATGTACTGTGACAATTTACAAACTTTTCATTTTTCCCAATATTTTTCACTTTGTCAACCATTTTTTCAATACTTAATGATTTTCACATTTTTTGAACATTCCTGACCTTTGACATTTTCGGTCAAAATTTTCATTAATACATATACTTTGACATTTTACAAACTTTTCATTTTTCCCAATATTTTTCACTTTGTCAATCATTTTTTCAATACTTTATGATTTTCACTTTTTTTTGAACGTAAGTGACCTTAGACATTTTTGGACAAAATTTTCGTGAACACATTTACTGTGACATTTAACTAACTTTTCCCAATATTTTTCACTTTTTCAACCATTTTTTCAATACTTTATGATTTTCACATTTTTTGAACGTTAGTGAAAAGTCAACCATTTTTTCAATACTATATGATTTTCACATTTTTTGAACGTTCGTGACCTTAGACATTTTTGGTCAAAATTTTCATTAATACATATACTTTGACATTTTACAAACTTTTCATTTTTCCTAATATTTTTCACTTTGTCAATCATTTTTTCAAAACTTGATGATTTTCACTTTCTTTTGAACGTAAGTGACCTCATACTTTTTTGGCCAAAATTTTCATGAACACATGTACTGTGACATTTTACTAACTTTTCATTTTTCCCAATATTTTTCACTTTGTCAACTATTTTTTCAATATTTTATGATTTTCACTTTACTTTGAACATAAGTGACCTTGGACATTTTTGGTCAAAATTTTCATGGACACATGTACTGTGACATTTTACAAACTTTTCACTTTTCCTAATATTTTTCACTTTTTCAATCATTTTTTCAATACTTTATGATTTTCACTTTCTTTTGAACGCAAATGACCTTAGACATTTTTGGTCAAAATTTTAATGAACACATGTAATGTGACATTTAACTAACTTTTCACTTTTCCTAAACTTTTCCCTTTGGTCAATCATTTTTTCAATACTTTATGATTTTCACATTTTTTTGAACGTTAGTGACCTTTGACATTTTTGGTCAAAATTTTCATGAATACATATACTTTGACATTTTACAAACTTTTCATTTTTCCTAATATTTTTTACTTTGTCAATCATTTTTTCGATACTTTATGATTTTCAGTTTTTTTTTAACGTAAGTGACCTTAGACATTTTTGGACAAAATTTTCATGAACATATTTACTCTGACATTTTACTAACTTTTCCCAATATTTTTCACTTTTTCAACCATTTTTTAAATACTTTATGATTTTCACATTTTTTGAACGTTAGTGAAAAGTCAACCATTTTTTCAATACTATATGATTTTCACATTTTTTGAACGTTCGTGACCTTAGACATTTTCGGTCAAAATTTTCATGAATACATATACTTTGACATTTTACAAACTTTTCATTTTTCCTAATATTTTTCACTTTGTCAATCCTTTTTTCAATACTTTATGATTTTCACTTTCTTTTGAACGTACATGACCTTAGACATTTTTGGTCAAAATTTTAATGAACACATGTAATGTGACATTTTACTAACTTTTCACTTTTCCTAAACTTTTCCCTTTGGTCAATCATTTTTTCAATACTATATGATTTTCACATTTTTTTGAACGTTAGTGACCTTTGACATTTTTGGTCAAAATTTTCATGAATACATATACTTTGACATTTTACAAACTTTTCATTTTTCCTAATATTTTTCACTTTGTCAAACATTTTTTCAATACTTGATGATTTTCACATTTCTTTGAACGTAAGTGACATTCGACATTTTTGGTCAAAATTGTCATTAATACATATACTTTGACATTTTACAAACTTTTCATTTTTCCTAATATTTTTCACTTTGTCAATCATTTTTTCGATACTTTATGATTTTCAGTTTTTTTTTAACGTAAGTGACCTTAGACATTTTTTGGACAAAATTTTCATGAACATATTTACTATGACATTTTACTAACTTTTCCCAATATTTTTCACTTTTTCAACCATTTTTTCAATACTGTATGATTTTCACATTTTTTGAACGTTAGTGAAAAGTCAACCATTTTTTCAATACTATATGATTTTCACATTTTTTGAACGTTCGTGACCTTAGACATTTTCGGTCAAAATTTTCATGAATACATATACTTTGACATTTTCCTAATATTTTTCACTTTGTCAATCATTTTTTCAATATTTTATGATTTTCACATTACTTTGAACGTAAGTGATCTTGGACATTTTTGGTCATCATTTTCATGGACACATGTACTGTGACATTTTACAAACTTTTCACTTTTCCTAATATTTTTCACTTTGTCAACCATTTTTTTAATACTTTATGATTTTCATATTTTTTCCGATATTTGTTAACTCAGACATTTTTGGTTAAAATTTTCGTGAATACACGTACTTTGACACTTTACTAACTTTTCACTTTTCCCAATATTTTTCACTTTGTCAACCATTTTTTCAATACTTTATGATTTTCACATTTTTTGAACGTTAGTGACCTTAGACATTTTCGGTAAAAATTTTCATGAATACTTATACTTTGACATTTTACTAACTTTTCCTATTCCTAATGTTTTTCACTTTGTCAATCATTTTTTCAATACTTTATTATTTTCACTTTCTTTTGAACGTAATTGACCTCAGACATTTTTGGTCAAAATTTCATGAACACATTTACTGTGACATTTTACTAACTTTTCACTTTTTGTAATATTTTTCACTTTGTCAATCATTTTTTCAATACTTTATGATTTTCACTTTCCTTTGAACCGAAGTGACCTTAGACATTTTGGGTCAAAATTTTAATGAACACATGTACTGTAACATTTTACTAACTTTTCATTTTTCCCAATATTTTTCACTTTGTCAACCATTTTTTCAATACTTTATGATTTTCACTTTCCTTTGAACGTAGGTGACCTTAGACATTTTTGGTCAAAATTTTCATGAATACATGTACTGTGACATTTTACTAACTTTTCACTTTTCCTAAACTTTTCCCCTTGGTCAATCATTTTTTCAATAATATATGATTTTATCATTTTTTTTAACGTTAGTGACCTTTGACATTTTTGGTCAAAATTTTCATTAATAAATATACTTTGACATTTTACAAACTTTTCATTTTTCCTAATATTTTTCACTTTGTCAATCATTTTTTCAATATTTTATGATTCTCACTTTACTTTGAACGTAAGTGATCTTGGACATTTTTGGTCAAAATTTTCATGGACACATGTACTGTGACATTTTACAAACTTTTCACTTTTCCTAATATTTTTCACTTTCTCAACCATTTTTTTAATACTTTATGATTTTCATATTTTTTCCGATATTTGTTAACTTAGACATTTTTGGTTAAAATTTTCGTGAATACACGTACTTTAACACTTTACTAACTTTTCACTTTTCCCAATATTTTTCACTTTGTCAACCATTTTTTCAATACTTTATGATTTTCACATTTTTTGAACGTTAGTGACCTTAGACATTTTCGGTCAAAATTTTCATTAATACATATACTTTGACATTTTACAAACTTTTCATTTTTCCTAATATTTTTCACTTTGTCAATCATTTTTTCAAAACTTGATGATTTTCACTATCTTTTGAACATAAGTGACCTCATACTTTTTGGCCAAAATTTTCATGAACACATGTACTGTGACATTTTACTAACTTTTCATTTTTCCCAATATTTTTCACTTTGTCAACCATTTTTTCAATATTTTATGATTTTCACTTTACTTTGAACATAAGTGACCTTGGACATTTTTGGTCAAAATTTTCATGGACACATGTACTGTGACATTTTACAAACTTTTCACTTTTCCTAATATTTTTCACTTTGTCAACCATTTTTTCAATACTTTATGATTTTCATATTTTTTCCGATATTTGTTAACTTAGACATTTTTGGTCAAAATTTCGTGAATACATATACTGTGACATTTTACTAGCTTTTCACTTTTCCCAATATTTTTCACTTTGTCCACCATTTTTTCAATACTTTATGATTTTCACATTTTTTGAACGTCAGTGACCTCAGACATTTTTGGTCCAAAGTTCATGAACACATGTACTGTGACATTTTACTAACTTTTCATTTTTCCCAATATTTTTCACTTTGTCAAACATTTTTTCAATACATGATGATTTTCACATTTTTTCCGATATTTGTTAACTTAGACATTTTTGGTCAAAATTTCGTGAATACATATACTGTGACATTTTACTAGCTTTTCACTTTTCCCAATATTTTTCACTTTGTCCACCATTTTTTCAATACTTTATGATTTTCACATTTTTTGAACGTCAGTGACCTCAGACATTTTTGGTCCAAAGTTCATGAACACATGTACTGTGACATTTTACTAACTTTTCATTTTTCCCAATATTTTTCACTTTGTCAAACATTTTTTCAATACTTGATGATTTTCACATTTCTTTGAACGTAAGTGACATTCGACATTTTTGGTCAAAATTTTCATTAATACATATACTTTGACATTTTACAAACTTTTCATTTTTCCTAATATTTTTCACTTTTCAATCATTTTTTCAATACTTGATTATTTTCACATTTTTTGAACTTTCCTGACCTTTGACATTTTCGGTCAAAATTTTCATTAATACATATACTTTGACATTTTACAAATTTTTCATTTTTCCTAATATTTTTCACTTTGTCAATCATTTTTTCGATACTTTATGATTTTCACTTTTTTTTGAACGTGAGTGACCCTAGACATTTTCGGTCAAAATTTTCATGAATACATATACTTTGACATTTTCCTAATATTTTTCACTTCGTCAATCATTTTTTCAATATTTTATGATTTTCACATTACTTTGAACGTGAGTGATCTTGGACATTTTTGGTCAAAATTTTCATGGACACATGTACTGTGACATTTTACAAACTTTTCACTTTTCCTAATATTTTTCACTTTGTCAACCATTTTTTTAATATTTTATGATTTTCATATTTTTTCCGATATTTGTTAACTCAGACATTTTTGGTTAAAATTTTCGTGAATACACGTACTTTGACACTTTACTAACTTTTCACTTATCCCAATATTTTTCATTTAGTCAACCATTTTTTCAATACTTTATGATTTTCACATTTTTTGAACGTTAGTGACCTTAGACATTTTCGGTAAAAATTTTCATGAATACTTATACTTTGACATTTTACTAACTTTTCACTTTTCCTAATGTTTTTCACTTTGTCAATCATTTTTTCAATACTTTATTATTTTCACTTTCTTTTGAACGTAATTGACCACAGACATTTTTGGTCAAAATTTCATGAACACATGTACTGTGACATTTTACTAACTTTTCACTTTTCGTAATATTTTTCACTTTTTCAACCATTTTTTCAATACTTTATGATTTTCACATTTTTTGAACGTTAGTGACCTTAGACATTTTCGGTCAAAATTTTGCTTAATAAATATACTTTGACAGTTTACAAACTTTTCATTTTTCCTAATATTTTTCACTTTGTCAATCATTTTGTCAATACTTTATGATTTTCACTTTCCTTTTAACCTAAGTGACCTTAGACATTTTGGGTCAAAATTTTAATGAACACATGTACTGTAACATTTTACTAACTTTTCATTTTTCCCAATATTTTTCACTTCGTCAAACATTTTTTCAATACTTTATGATTTTCACTTTCCTTTGAACGTTCGTGACCTTAGACATTTTCGGTTAAAATTTTAATGAATACATATACTGTGACATTTTACTAACTTTTCACTTTGTCAATCATTTTTTCAATTTTTTATGATTTTCACTTTACTTTGAACGTAAGTGACCTTGGATATTTTTGGTCGAAATTTTCATGGACACATGTACTGTCGCATTTTACAAACTTTTCACTTTTCCTAATATTTTTCACTTTGTCAAACATTTTTTCAATACTTTATGATTTTCATATTTTTTCCGATATTAGTGACCTTAGACATTTTCGGTCAAAATTTTAATGAATACATATACTGTGACATTTTACTAGCTTTTCACTTTTCCTAATATTTTTCACTTTTTAGATCATTTTTTCAATACTTTATGATTTTCACTTTCTTTTGAACATAAGTGACCTTATACATTTTTGGTCAAAATTTTAATGAACACATGTAATGTGACATTTCACTAACTTTTCACTTTTCCTAAACTTTTCCCTTGGGTCAATCATTTTTTCAATACTATATGATATTCACATTTTTTTGAACGTTAGTGACCTTTGACATTTTTGGTCAAAATTTTCATGAATACATATACTTTGACATTTTACAAACTTTTCATTTTTCCTAATATTTTTCACTTTGTCAAACATTTTTTCAATACTTGATGATTTTCACATTTCTTTGAACGTAAGTGACATTCGACATTTTTTGTCAAAATTTTCATTAATACATGTACTTTGACATTTTACAAACTTTTCATTTTTCCTAATATTTTTCACTTTTCAATCATTTTTTCAATACTTGATGATTTTCACTTTCTTTTGAACGTAAGTGACCTTATACTTTTTTGGCCAAAATTTTCATGAACACATGTACTGTGACAATTTACTAACTTTTCATTTTTCCCAATATTTTTCACTTTGTCAACCATTTTTTCAATACTTTATGATTTTCATATTTTTTCCGATATTTTTTAACTTAGACATTTTTGGTTAAAATTTTCGTGAATACATATACTGTGACATTTTACTAGCTTTTCACTTTTCCTAATATTTTTCACTTTTTCAATCATTTTTTCAATACTTTATGATTTTCACTTTCCTTTGAACGTAAGTGACCTTAAACATTTTTGTCAAAATTTCATGAACACATTTACTGTGACATTTCACTAACTTTTCACTTTTCGTAATATTTTTCACTTTGTCAATCATTTTTTCAATACTTTATGATTTTCACTTTCTTTTGAACGTAAATGACCTTAGACATTTTTGGTCAAAATTTTAATGAACACATGTAATGTGACATTTTACTAACTTTTCACTTTTCCTAAACTTTTCCCTTTGGTCAATCAGTTTTTTCAATACTATATGATTTTCACATTTTTTTGAACATTAGTGACCTTTGACATTTTTGGTCAAAATTTTCATGAATACATATACTTTGACATTTTACAAACTTTTCATTTTTCCTAATATTTTTCACTTTGTCAAACATTTTTTCAATACTTGATGATTTTCACATTTCTTTGAACGTAAGTGACATTCGACATTTTTGGTCAAAATTTTCATTAATACATATACTTTGACATTTTACAAACTTTTCATTTTTCCTAATATTTTTCACTTTGTCAATCATTTTTTCGATACTTTATGATTTTCAGTTTTTTTTGAACGTAAGTGACCTTAGACATTTTTGGACAAAATTTTCATGAACATATTTACTGTGACATTTTACTAACTTTTCCCAATATTTTTCACTTTTTCAACCATTTTTTCAATACTTTATGATTTTCACATTTTTTGAACGTTAGTGAAAAGTCAACCATTTTTTCAATACTATATGATTTTCACATTTTTTGAACGTTCGTGACCTTAGACATTTTCGGTAAAAATTTTCATGAATACTTATACTTTGACATTTTACTAACTTTTCACTTTTCCTAATGTTTTTCACTTTGTCAATCATTTTTTCAATACTTTATTATTTTCACTTTCTTTTGAACGTAATTGACCTCAGACATTTTTGGTCAAAATGTCATGAACACATGTACTGTGACATTTTACTAACTTTTCACTTTTCGTAATATTTTTCACTTTGTCAATCATTTTTTCAATACTTTATGATTTTCACTTTCCTTTGAACCGAAGTGACCTTAGACATTTTGGGTCAAAATTTCATGAACACATGTACTGTGACATTTTACTTACTTTTCACTTTTCGTAATATTTTTCACTTTGTCAACCATTTTTTCAATACTTTATGATTTTCACATTTTTTGAACGTTAGTGACCTTAGACATTTTCGGTCAAAATTTTCATGAATACTTATACTTTGACATTTTACTAACTTTTCACTTTTCCTAATGTTTTTCACTTTGTCAATCATTTTTTCAATACTTTATTATTTTCACTTTCTTTTGAACGTAATTGACCTCAGACATTTTTGGTCAAAATGTCATGAACACATGTAATGTGACATTTTACTAACTTTTCACTTTTCGTAATATTTTTCACTTTGTCAATCATTTTTTCAATACTTTATGATTTTCACTTTCCTTTGAACCGAAGTGACCTTAGACATTTTGGGTCAAAATTTCATGAACACATGTACTGTGACATTTTACTTACTTTTCACTTTTCGTAATATTTTTCACTTTGTCAACCATTTTTTCGATACTTTATGATTTTCACATTTTTTGAACGTTAGTGACCTTAGACATTTTCGGTCAAAATTTTCATTAATACATATACTTTGACATTTTACAAACTTTTCATTTTTCCTAATATTTTTCACTTTGTCAATCATTTTTTCAATACTTTATGATTTTCACTTTCCTTTGAACCTAAGTGACCTTAGACATTTTGGGTCAAAATTTTCATGAATACATGTACTGTGACATTTTACTAACTTTTCACTTTTCCTAAACTTTTCCCCTTGGTCAATCATTTTTTCAATAATATATGATTTTATCATTTTTTTTGACGTTATTGACCTTTGACATTTTTGGTCAAAATTTTCATTAATAAATATACTTTGACATTTTACAAACTTTTCATTTTTCCTAATATTTTTCACTTTGTCAATCATTTTTTCAATATTTTATGATTTTCGCTTTACTTTGAACGTAAGTGATCTTGGACATTTTTGGTCAAAATTTTCATGGACACATGTACTGTGACATTTTACAAACTTTTCACTTTTCCTAATATTTTTCACTTCGTCAACCATTTTTTTAATACTTTATGATTTTCATATTTTTTCCGATATTTGTTAACTCAGACATTTTTGGTTAAAATTTTCGTGAATACACGTACTTTAACACTTTACTAACTTTTCACTTTTCCCAATATTTTTCACTTTGTCAACCATTTTTTCAATACTTTATGATTTTCACATTTTTTGAACGTTAGTGACCTTAGACATTTTCGGTCAAAATTTTCATTAATACATATACTTTGACATTTTACAAACTTTTCATTTTTCCTAATATTTTTCACTTTGTCAACCATTTTTACAATATTTTATGATTTTCACTTTACTTTGAACATAAGTGACCTTGGACATTTTTGGTCAAAATTTTCATGGACACATGTACTGTGACATTTTACAAACTTTTCACTTTTCCTAATATTTTTCACTTCGTCAACCATTTTTTCAATACTTTATGATTTTCATATTTTTTCCGATATTTGTTAACTTAGACATTTTTGGTTAAAATTTTCGTGAATACATATACTGTGACATTTTACTAGCTTTTCACTGTTCCTAATATTTTTCACTTTTTCAATCATTTTTTCAATACTTTATGATTTTCACTTTCTTTTGAACGTAAATGACCTTAGACATTTTTGGTCAAAATTTTAATGAACACATGTAATATGACATCTTACTAACTTTTCATTTTTCCTAAACTTTTCCCTTTGGTCAATCATTTTTTCAATACTATATGATTTTCACATTTTTTTGAACGTTAGTGACCTTTGACATTTTTGGTCAAAATTTTCATGAATACATATACTTTGACATTTTACAAACTTTTCATTTTTCCTAATATTTTTCACTTTGTCAAACATTTTTTCAATACTTGATGATTTTCACATTTCTTTGAACGTAAGTGACATTCGACATTTTTTGTCAAAATTTTCATTAATACATGTACTTTGACATTTTACAAACTTTTCATTTTTCCTAATATTTTTCACTTTTCAATCATTTTTTCAATACTTTATGATTTTCACATTTTTTGAACGTTAGTGAAAAGTCAACCATTTTTTCAATACTATATGATTTTCACATTTTTTGAACGTTCGTGACCTTAGACATTTTCAGTAAAAATTTTCATGAATACTTATACTTTGACATTTTACTAACTTTTCACTTTTCCTAATATTTTTCACTTTGTCAATCATTTTTTCAATTCTTTATGATTTTCACTTTCCTTTGAACCGAAGTGACCTTAGACATTTTGGGTCAAAATTTCATGAACACATGTACTGTGACATTTTACTTACTTTTCACTTTTCGTAATATTTTTCACTTTGTCAACCATTTTTTCAATACTTTATGATTTTCACATTTTTTTAACGTTAGTGACCTTTGACATTTTCGGTCAAAATTTTCATTAATACATATACTTTGACATTTTACAAACTTTTCATTTTTCCTAATATTTTTCACTTTGTCAATCATTTTTTCAATACTTTATGATTTTCACTTTCCTTTGAACCTAAGTGACCTTAGACATTTTGGGTCAAAATTTTAATGAACACATGTACTGTAACATTTTACTAACTTTTCATTTTTCCCAATATTTTTCACTTCGTCAACCATTTTTTCAATACTTTATGATTTTCACTTTCCTTTGAACTTAGGTGACCTTAGACATTTTCGGTCAAAATTTTCATGAATACATGTACTGTGACATTTTACTAACTTTTCACTTTTCCTAAACTTTTCCCCTTGGTCAATCATTTTTTCAATAATATATGATTTTATCATTTTTTTTGACGTTATTGACCTTTGACATTTTTGGTCAAAATTTTCATTAATAAATATACTTTGACATTTTACAAACTTTTCATTTTTCCTAATATTTTTCACTTCGTCAATCATTTTTTCAATATTTTATGATTTTCGCTTTACTTTGAACGTAAGTGATCTTGGACATTTTTGGTCAAAATTTTCATGGACACATGTACTGTGACATTTTACAAACTTTTCACTTTTCCTAATATTTTTCACTTCGTCAACCATTTTTTTAATACTTTATGATTTTCATATTTTTTCCGATATTTGTTAACTCAGACATTTTTGGTTAAAATTTTCGTGAATACACGTACTTTAACACTTTACTAACTTTTCACTTCTCCCAATATTTTTCACTTTGTCAACCATTTTTTCAATACTTTATGATTTTCACATTTTTTGAACGTTAGTGACCTTAGACATTTTCGGTCAAAATTTTCATTAATACATATACTTTGACATTTTACAAACTTTTCATTTTTCCTAATATTTTTCACTTTGTCAACCATTTTTTCAATATTTTATGATTTTCACTTTACTTTGAACATAAGTGACCTTGGACATTTTTGGTCAAAATTTTCATGGACACATGTACTGTGACATTTTACAAACTTTTCACTTTTCCTAATATTTTTCACTTTGTCAACCATTTTTTCAATACTTTATGATTTTCATATTTTTTCCGATATTTGTTAACTTAGACATTTTTGGTTAAAATTTTCGTGAATACATATACTGTGACATTTTACTAGCTTTTCACTGTTCCTAATATTTTTCAGTTTTTCAATCATTTTTTCAATACTTTATGATTTTCACTTTCTTTTGAACGTAAATGACCTTAGACATTTTTGGTCAAAATTTAATGAACACATGTAATATGACATTTTACTAACTTTTCATTTTTCCTAAACTTTTCCCTTTGGTCAATCATTTTTTCAATACTATATGATTTTCACATTTTTTTGAACGTTAGTGACCTTTGACATTTTTGGTCAAAATTTTCATGAATACATATACTTTGACTTTTTACAAACTTTTCATTTTTCCTAATATTTTTCACTTTGTCAAACATTTTTTCAATACTTGATGATTTTCACTTTCCTTTGAACTTAGGTGACCTTAGACATTTTTTGTCAAAATTTTCATTAATACATGTACTTTGACATTTTACAAACTTTTCATTTTTCCTAATATTTTTCACTTTTCCATAATTTTTTCAATACTTGATGATTTTCACTTTCTTTTGAACGTAAGTGACCTTATACTTTTTTGGCCAAAATTTTCATGAACACATGTACTGTGACAATTTACTAACTTTTCATTTTTCCCAATATTTTTCACTTTGTCAACCATTTTTTCAATACTTTATGATTTTCATATTTTTTCCGATATTTTTTAACTTAGACATTTTTGGTTAAAATTTTCGTGAATACATATACTGTGACATTTTACTAGCTTTTCACTTTTCCTAATATTTTTCACTTTTTCAATCATTTTTTCAATACTTTATGATTTTCACTTTCCTTTGAACGTAAGTGACCTTAAACGTTTTTTTCAAAATTTCATGAACACATTTACTGTGACATTTTACTAACTTTTCACTTTTCGTAATATTTTTCACTTTGTCAATCATTTTTTCAATACTTTATGATTTTCACTTTCTTTTGAACGTAAATGACCTTAGACATTTTTGGTCAAAATTTTAATGAACACATGTAATGTGACATTTTACTAACTTTTCACTTTTCCTAAACTTTTCCCTTTGGTCAATCATTTTTTCAATACTATATGATTTTCACATTTTTTTGAACATTCGTGACCTTTGACATTTTTGGTCAAAATTTTCATGAATACATATACTTTGACATTTTACAAACTTTTCATTTTTCCTAATATTTTTCACTTTGTCAAACATTTTTTCAATACTTGATGATTTTCACATTTCTTTGAACGTAAGTGACATTCGACATTTTTGGTCAAAATTTTCATTAATACATATACTTTGACATTTTACAAACTTTTCATTTTTCCTAATATTTTTCACTTTGTCAATCATTTTTTCGATACTTTATGATTTTCAGTTTTTTTTTAACGTAAGTGACCTTAGACATATTTGGACAAAATTTTCATGAACATATTTACTGTGACATTTTACTAACTTTTCCCAATATTTTTCACTTTTTCAACCATTTTTTCAATACTTTATGATTTTCACATTTTTTAACGTTAGTGAAAAGTCAACCATTTTTTCAATAC
This sequence comes from Fistularia commersonii, assembly GCF_037954325.1. Classification (NCBI taxonomy): domain Eukaryota; kingdom Metazoa; phylum Chordata; class Actinopteri; order Syngnathiformes; family Fistulariidae; genus Fistularia; species Fistularia commersonii. The sequence continues at coordinate 14,535,999 of NC_141307.1, forward strand.
TATATGATTTTCACATTTTTTGAACGTTCGTGACCTTAGACATTTTCGGTAAAAATTTTCATGAATACTTATACTTTGACATTTTACTAACTTTTCACTTTTCCTAATGTTTTTCACTTTGTCAATCATTTTTTCAATACTTTATTATTTTCACTTTCTTTTGAACGTAATTGACCTCAGACATTTTTGGTCAAAATGTCATGAACACATGTACTGTGACATTTTACTAACTTTTCACTTTTCGTAATATTTTTCACTTTGTCAATCATTTTTTCAATACTTTATGATTTTCACTTTCCTTTGAACCGAAGTGACCTTAGACATTTTGGGTCAAAATTTCATGAACACATGTACTGTGACATTTTACTTACTTTTCACTTTTCGTAATATTTTTCACTTTGTCAACCATTTTTTCAATACTTTATGATTTTCACATTTTTTGAACGTTAGTGACCTTAGACATTTTCGGTCAAAATTTTCATTAATACATATACTTTGACATTTTACAAACTTTTCATTTTTCCTAATATTTTTCACTTTGTCAATCATTTTTTCAATACTTTATGATTTTCACTTTCCTTTGAACCTAAGTGACCTTAGACATTTTGGGTCAAAATTTTAATGAACACATGTACTGTAACATTTTACTAACTTTTCATTTTTCCCAATATTTTTCACTTCGTCAACCATTTTTTCAATACTTTATGATTTTCACTTTCCTTTGAACTTAGGTGACCTTAGACATTTTCGGTCAAAATTTTCATGAATACATGTACTGTGACATTTTACTAACTTTTCACTTTTCCTAAACTTTTCCCCTTGGTCAATCATTTTTTCAATAATATATGATTTTATCATTTTTTTTGACGTTATTGACCTTTGACATTTTTGGTCAAAATTTTCATTAATAAATATACTTTGACATTTTACAAACTTTTCATTTTTCCTAATATTTTTCACTTTGTCAATCATTTTTTCAATATTTTATGATTTTCGCTTTACTTTGAACGTAAGTGATCTTGGACATTTTTGGTCAAAATTTTCATGGACACATGTACTGTGACATTTTACAAACTTTTCACTTTTCCTAATATTTTTCACTTCGTCAACCATTTTTTTAATACTTTATGATTTTCATATTTTTTCCGATATTTGTTAACTCAGACATTTTTGGTTAAAATTTTCGTGAATACACGTACTTTAACACTTTACTAACTTTTCACTTTTCCCAATATTTTTCACTTTGTCAACCATTTTTTCAATACTTTATGATTTTCACATTTTTTGAACATAAGTGACCTTGGACATTTTTGGTCAAAATTTTCATGGACACATGTACTGTGACATTTTACAAACTTTTCACTTTTCCTAATATTTTTCACTTTGTCAACCATTTTTTCAATACTTTATGATTTTCATATTTTTTCCGATATTTGTTAACTTAGACATTTTTGGTTAAAATTTTCGTGAATACATATACTGTGACATTTTACTAGCTTTTCACTGTTCCTAATATTTTTCACTTTTTCAATCATTTTTTCAATACTTTATGATTTTCACTTTCTTTTGAACGTAAATGACCTTAGACATTTTTGGTCAAAATTTTAATGAACACATGTAATATGACATTTTACTAACTTTTCATTTTTCCTAAACTTTTCCCTTTGGTCAATCATTTTTTCAATACTATATGATTTTCACATTTTTTTGAACGTTAGTGACCTTTGACATTTTTGGTAAAAATTTTCATGAATACATATACTTTGACATTTTACAAACCTTTCATTTTTCCTAATATTTTTCACTTTGTCAAACATTTTTTCAATACTTGATGATTTTCACATTTCTTTGAATGTAAGTGACATTCGACATTTTTGGTCAAAATTTTCATTAATACATATACTTTGACATTTTACAAAGTTTTCATTTTTCCTAATATTTTTCACTTTTCAATCATTTTTTCAATACTTAATGATTTTCACATTTTTTGAACTTTCGTGACCTTTGACATTTTCGGTCAAAATTTTCATTAATACAGATACTTTTTTCAATTTACAAACTTTTAATTTTTCCTAATATTTTTCACTTTGTCAATCATTTTTTCGATACTTTATGATTTTCACTTTTTTTTGAACATAAGTGACCCTAGACATTTTCGGTCAAAATTTTCATGAATACATATACTTTGACATTTTACAAACTTTTCATTTTTCCTAATATTTTTCACTTTGTCAATCATTTTTTCAATACTTGATGATTTTCACATTTCTTTGAACGTAAGTGACATTCGACATTTTTGGTCAAAATTTTCATTAATACATATACTTTGACATTTTACAAACTTTTCATTTTTCCTAATATTTTTCACTTTGTCAATCATTTTTTCGATACTTTATGATTTTCAGTTTTTTTTTAACGTAAGTGACCGTAGACATTTTTGGACAAAATTTTCATGAACACATTTACTGTGACATTTTACTAACTTTTCCCAATATTTTTCACTTTTTCAACCATTTTTTCAATACTTTATGATTTTCACATTTTTTGAACGTTAGTGAAAAGTCAACCATTTTTTCAATACTATATGATTTTCACATTTTTTGAACGTTCGTGACCTTAGACATTTTCGGTCAAAATTTTCATGAATACATATACTTTGACATTTTCCTAATATTTTTCACTTTGTCAATCATTTTTTCAATATTTTATGATTTTCACATTACTTTGAACGTAAGTGATCTTGGACATTTTTGGTCATCATTTTCATGGACACATGTACTGTGACATTTTACAAACTTTTCACTTTTCCTAATATTTTTCACTTTGTCAACCATTTTTTTAATACTTTATGATTTTCATATTTTTTCCGATATTTGTTAACTCAGACATTTTTGGTTAAAATTTTCGTGAATACAGGTACTTTAACACTTTACTAACTTTTCACTTTTCCCAATATTTTTCACTTTGTCAACCATTTTTTCAATACTTTATGATTTTCACATTTTTTGAACGTTAGTGACCTTAGACATTTTCGGTAAAAATTTTCATGAATACTTATACTTTGACATTTTACTAACTTTTCACTTTTCCTAATGTTTTTCACTTTGTCAATCATTTTTTCAATACTTTATTATTTTCACTTTCTTTTGAACGTAATTGACCTCAGACATTTTTGGTCAAAATTTCATGAACACATGTAATGTGACATTTTACTAACTTTTCACTTTTCGTAATATTTTTCACTTTGTCAATCATTTTTTCAATACTTTATGATTTTCACTTTCCTTCGAACCGAAGTGACCTTAGACATTTTGGGTCAAAATTTCATGAAAACATGTACTGTGACATTTTACTTACTTTTCACTTTTCGTAATATTTTTCACTTTGTCAACCATTTTTTCAATACTTTATGATTTTCACATTTTTTGAACGTTAGTGACCTTAGACATTTTCGGTCAAAATTTTCATTAATACATATACTTTGACATTTTACAAACTTTTCATTTTTCCTAATATTTTTCACTTTGTCAATCATTTTTTCAATACTTTATGATTTTCACTTTCCTTTGAACCTAAGTGACCTTAGACATTCTGGGTCAAAATTTTAATGAACACATGTAATGTGACCTTTTACTAACTTTTTACTTTTCCTAAACTTTTCCCTTTGGTCAATCATTTTTTCAATACTTTATGATTTTCACATTTTTTTGAACGTTAGTGACCTTTGACATTTTTGGTCAAAATTTTCATGAATACATATACTTTGACATTTTACAAACTTTTCATTTTTCCTAATATTTTTCACTTTGTCAATCATTTTTTCAATACTTGATGATTTTCACATTTCTTTGAACGTAAGTGACATTCGACATTTTTGGTCAAAATTTTCATTAATACATATACTTTGACATTTTACAAACTTTTCATTTTTCCTAATATTTTTCACTTTGTCAATCATTTTTTCGATACTTTATGATTTTCAGTTTTTTTTTAACGTAAGTGACCGTAGACATTTTTGGACAAAATTTTCATGAACACATTTACTGTGACATTTTACTAACTTTTCCCAATATTTTTCACTTTTTCAACCATTTTTTCAATACTTTATGATTTTCACATTTTTTGAACGTTAGTGAAAAGTCAACCATTTTTTCAATACTATATGATTTTCACATTTTTTGAACGTTCGTGACCTTAGACATTTTCGGTCAAAATTTTCATGAATACATATACTTTGACATTTTCCTAATATTTTTCACTTTGTCAATCATTTTTTCAATACTTTATGATTTTCACTTTCCTTTGAACCTAAGTGACCTTAGACATTTTGGGTCAAAATTTTAATGAACACATGTACTGTAACATTTTACTAACTTTTCATTTTTCCCAATATTTTTCACTTCGTCAACCATTTTTTCAATACTTTATGATTTTCACTTTCCTTTGAACTTAGGTGACCTTAGACATTTTCGGTCAAAATTTTCATGAATACATGTACTGTGACATTTTACTAACTTTTCACTTTTCCTAAACTTTTCCCCTTGGTCAATCATTTTTTCAATAATATATGATTTTATCATTTTTTTTGACGTTATTGACCTTTGACATTTTTGGTCAAAATTTTCATTAATAAATATACTTTGACATTTTACAAACTTTTCATTTTTCCTAATATTTTTCACTTTGTCAATCATTTTTTCAATATTTTATGATTTTCGCTTTACTTTGAACGTAAGTGATCTTGGACATTTTTGGTCAAAATTTTCATGGACACATGTACTGTGACATTTTACAAACTTTTCACTTTTCCTAATATTTTTCACTTCGTCAACCATTTTTTTAATACTTTATGATTTTCATATTTTTTCCGATATTTGTTAACTCAGACATTTTTGGTTAAAATTTTCGTGAATACACGTACTTTAACACTTTACTAACTTTTCACTTTTCCCAATATTTTTCACTTTGTCAACCATTTTTTCAATACTTTATGATTTTCACATTTTTTGAACATAAGTGACCTTGGACATTTTTGATCAAAATTTTCATGGACACATGTACTGTGACATTTTACAAACTTTTCACTTTTCCTAATATTTTTCACTTTGTCAACCATTTTTTCAATACTTTATGATTTTCATATTTTTTCCGATATTTGTTAACTTAGACATTTTTGGTTAAAATTTTCGTGAATACATATACTGTGACATTTTACTAGCTTTTCACTGTTCCTAATATTTTTCACTTTTTCAATCATTTTTTCAATACTTTATGATTTTCACTTTCTTTTGAACGTAAATGACCTTAGACATTTTTGGTCAAAATTTTAATGAACACATGTAATATGACATTTTACTAACTTTTCATTTTTCCTAAACTTTTCCCTTTGGTCAATCATTTTTTCAATACTATATGATTTTCACATTTTTTTGAACGTTAGTGACCTTTGACATTTTTGGTAAAAATTTTCATGAATACATATACTTTGACATTTTACAAACCTTTCATTTTTCCTAATATTTTTCACTTTGTCAAACATTTTTTCAATACTTGATGATTTTCACATTTCTTTGAATGTAAGTGACATTCGACATTTTTGGTCAAAATTTTCATTAATACATATACTTTGACATTTTACAAAGTTTTCATTTTTCCTAATATTTTTCACTTTTCAATCATTTTTTCAATACTTAATGATTTTCACATTTTTTGAATTTTCTTGACCTTTGACATTTTCGGTCAAAATTTTCATTAATACAGATACTTTTTTCAATTTACAAACTTTTAATTTTTCCTAATATTTTTCACTTTGTCAATCATTTTTTCGATACTTTATGATTATCACTTTTTTTTGAACATAAGTGACCCTAGACATTTTCGGTCAAAATTTTCATGAATACATATACTTTGACATTTTACAAACTTTTCATTTTTCCTAATATTTTTCACTTTGTCAATCATTTTTTCAATACTTGATGATTTTCACATTTCTTTGAACGTAAGTGACATTCGACATTTTTGGTCAAAATTTTCATTAATACATATACTTTGACATTTTACAAACTTTTCATTTTTCCTAATATTTTTCACTTTGTCAATCATTTTTTCGATACTTTATGATTTTCAGTTTTTTTTTAACGTAAGTGACCGTAGACATTTTTGGACAAAATTTTCATGAACACATTTACTGTGACATTTTACTAACTTTTCCCAATATTTTTCACTTTTTCAACCATTTTTTCAATACTTTATGATTTTCACATTTTTTGAACGTTAGTGAAAAGTCAACCATTTTTTCAATACTATATGATTTTCACATTTTTTGAACGTTCGTGACCTTAGACATTTTCGGTCAAAATTTTCATGAATACATATACTTTGACATTTTCCTAATATTTTTCACTTTGTCAATCATTTTTTCAATATTTTATGATTTTCACATTACTTTGAACGTAAGTGATCTTGGACATTTTTGGTCATCATTTTCATGGACACATGTACTGTGACATTTTACAAACTTTTCACTTTTCCTAATATTTTTCACTTAGTCAACCATTTTTTTTAATACTTTATGATTTTCATATTTTTTCCAATATTTGTTAACTCAGACATTTTTGGTTAAAATTTCCGTGAATACACGTACTTTGACACTTTACTAACTTTTCACTTTTCCCAATATTTTTCACTTTGTCAACCATTTTTTCAATACTTTATGATTTTTACATTTTTTGAACGTTAGTGACCTTAGACATTTTCGGTCAAAATTTTCATTAATACATATACTTTGACATTTTACAAACTTTTCATTTTTCCTAATATTTTTCACTTTGTCAACCATTTTTTCAATATTTTATGATTTTCACATTACTTTGAACGTAAGTGATCTTGGACATTTTTGGTCAAAATTTTCATGGACACATGTACTGTGACATTTTACAAACTTTTCACTTTTCCTAATATTTTTCACTTTGTCAACCATTTTTTTAATACTTTATGATTTTCATATTTTTTCCGATATTTGTTAACTCAGACATTTTTGGTTAAAATTTTCGTGAATACAGGTACTTTAACACTTTACTAACTTTTCACTTTTCCCAATATTTTTCACTTTGTCAACCATTTTTTCAATACTTTATGATTTTCACATTTTTTGAACGTTAGTGACCTTAGACATTTTCGGTAAAAATTTTCATGAATACTTATACTTTGACATTTTACTAACTTTTCACTTTTCCTAATGTTTTTCACTTTGTCAATCATTTTTTCAATACTTTATTATTTTCACTTTCTTTTGAACGTAATTGACCTCAGACATTTTTGGTCAAAATTTCATGAACACATGTAATGTGACATTTTACTAACTTTTCACTTTTCGTAATATTTTTCACTTTGTCAATCATTTTTTCAATACTTTATGATTTTCACTTTCCTTCGAACCGAAGTGACCTTAGACATTTTGGGTCAAAATTTCATGAAAACATGTACTGTGACATTTTACTTACTTTTCACTTTTCGTAATATTTTTCACTTTGTCAACCATTTTTTCAATACTTTATGATTTTCACATTTTTTGAACGTTAGTGACCTTAGACATTTTCGGTCAAAATTTTCATTAATACATATACTTTGACATTTTACAAACTTTTCATTTTTCCTAATATTTTTCACTTTGTCAATCATTTTTTCAATACTTTATGATTTTCACTTTCCTTTGAACCTAAGTGACCTTAGACATTCTGGGTCAAAATTTTAATGAACACATGTAATGTGACCTTTTACTAACTTTTTACTTTTCCTAAACTTTTCCCTTTGGTCAATCATTTTTTCAATACTTTATGATTTTCACATTTTTTTGAACGTTAGTGACCTTTGACATTTTTGGTCAAAATTTTCATGAATACATATACTTTGACATTTTACAAACTTTTCATTTTTCCTAATATTTTTCACTTTGTCAATCATTTTTTCAATACTTGATGATTTTCACATTTCTTTGAACGTAAGTGACATTCGACATTTTTGGTGAAAATTTTCATTAATACATATACTTTGACATTTTACAAACTTTTCATTTTTCCTAATATTTTTCACTTTGTCAATCATTTTTTCGATACTTTATGATTTTCAGTTTTTTTTTAACGTAAGTGACCGTAGACATTTTTGGACAAAATTTTCATGAACACATTTACTGTGACATTTTACTAACTTTTCCCAATATTTTTCACTTTTTCAACCATTTTTTCAATACTTTATGATTTTCACATTTTTTGAACGTTAGTGAAAAGTCAACCATTTTTTCAATACTATATGATTTTCACATTTTTTGAACGTTCGTGACCTTAGACATTTTCGGTCAAAATTTTCATGAATACATATACTTTGACATTTTCCTAATATTTTTCACTTTGTCAATCATTTTTTCAATATTTTATGATTTTCACATTACTTTGAACGTAAGTGATCTTGGACATTTTTGGTCATCATTTTCATGGACACATGTACTGTGACATTTTACAAACTTTTCACTTTTCCTAATATTTTTCACTTTGTCAACCATTTTTTTTAATACTTTATGATTTTCATATTTTTTCCAATATTTGTTAACTCAGACATTTTTGGTTAAAATTTCCGTGAATACACGTACTTTGACACTTTACTAACTTTTCACTTTTCCCAATATTTTTCACTTTGTCAACCATTTTTTCAATACTTTATGATTTTCACATTTTTTGAACGTTAGTGACCTTAGACATTTTCGGTCAAAATTTTCATTAATACATATACTTTGACATTTTACAAACTTTTCATTTTTCCTAATATTTTTCACTTTGTCAACCATTTTTTCAATATTTTATGATTTTCACATTACTTTGAACGTAAGTGATCTTGGACATTTTTGGTCAAAATTTTCATGGACACATGTACTGTGACATTTTACAAACTTTTCACTTTTCCTAATATTTTTCACTTTGTCAACCATTTTTTTAATACTTTATGATTTTCATATTTTTTCCGATATTTGTTAACTCAGACATTTTTGGTTAAAATTTTCGTGAATACAGGTACTTTAACACTTTACTAACTTTTCACTTTTCCCAATATTTTTCACTTTGTCAACCATTTTTTCAATACTTTATGATTTTCACATTTTTTGAACGTTAGTGACCTTAGACATTTTCGGTAAAAATTTTCATGAATACTTATACTTTGACATTTTACTAACTTTTCACTTTTCCTAATGTTTTTCACTTTGTCAATCATTTTTTCAATACTTTATTATTTTCACTTTCTTTTGAACGTAATTGACCTCAGACATTTTTGGTCAAAATTTCATGAACACATGTAATGTGACATTTTACTAACTTTTCACTTTTCGTAATATTTTTCACTTTGTCAATCATTTTTTCAATACTTTATGATTTTCACTTTCCTTTGAACCGAAGTGACCTTAGACATTTTGGGTCAAAATTTCATGAAAACATGTACTGTGACATTTTACTTACTTTTCACTTTTCGTAATATTTTTCACTTTGTCAACCATTTTTTCAATACTTTATGATTTTCACATTTTTTGAACGTTAGTGACCTTAGACATTTTCGGTCAAAATTTTCATTAATACATATACTTTGACATTTTACAAACTTTTCATTTTTCCTAATATTTTTCACTTTGTCAATCATTTTTTCAATACTTTATGATTTTCACTTTCCTTTGAACCTAAGTGACCTTAGACATTCTGGGTCAAAATTTTAATGAACACATGTAATGTGACCTTTTACTAACTTTTTACTTTTCCTAAACTTTTCCCTTTGGTCAATCATTTTTTCAATACTTTATGATTTTCACATTTTTTTGAACGTTAGTGACCTTTGACATTTTTGGTCAAAATTTTCATGAATACATATACTTTGACATTTTACAAACTTTTCATTTTTCCTAATATTTTTCACTTTGTCAATCATTTTTTCAATACTTGATGATTTTCACATTTCTTTGAACGTAAGTGACATTCGACATTTTTGGTCAAAATTTTCATTAATACATATACTTTGACATTTTACAAACTTTTCATTTTTCCTAATATTTTTCACTTTGTCAATCATTTTTTCGATACTTTATGATTTTCAGTTTTTTTTTAACGTAAGTGACCGTAGACATTTTTGGACAAAATTTTCATGAACACATTTACTGTGACATTTTACTAACTTTTCCCAATATTTTTCACTTTTTCAACCATTTTTTCAATACTTTATGATTTTCACATTTTTTGAACGTTAGTGAAAAGTCAACCATTTTTTCAATACTATATGATTTTCACATTTTTTGAACGTTCGTGACCTTAGACATTTTCGGTCAAAATTTTCATGAATACATATACTTTGACATTTTCCTAATATTTTTCACTTTGTCAATCATTTTTTCAATATTTTATGATTTTCACATTACTTTGAACGTAAGTGATCTTGGACATTTTTGGTCATCATTTTCATGGACACATGTACTGTGACATTTTACAAACTTTTCACTTTTCCTAATATTTTTCACTTTGTCAACCATTTTTTTTAATACTTTATGATTTTCATATTTTTTCCAATATTTGTTAACTCAGACATTTTTGGTTAAAATTTCCGTGAATACACGTACTTTGACACTTTACTAACTTTTCACTTTTCCCAATATTTTTCACTTTGTCAACCATTTTTTCAATACTTTATGATTTTCACATTTTTTGAACGTTAGTGACCTTAGACATTTTCGGTCAAAATTTTCATTAATACATATACTTTGACATTTTACAAACTTTTCATTTTTCCTAATATTTTTCACTTTGTCAACCATTTTTTCAATATTTTATGATTTTCACATTACTTTGAACGTAAGTGATCTTGGACATTTTTGGTCAAAATTTTCATGGACACATGTACTGTGACATTTTACAAACTTTTCACTTTTCCTAATATTTTTCACTTTGTCAACCATTTTTTTAATACTTTATGATTTTCATATTTTTTCCGATATTTGTTAACTCAGACATTTTTGGTTAAAATTTTCGTGAATACAGGTACTTTAACACTTTACTAACTTTTCACTTTTCCCAATATTTTTCACTTTGTCAACCATTTTTTCAATACTTTATGATTTTCACATTTTTTGAACGTTAGTGACCTTAGACATTTTCGGTAAAAATTTTCATGAATACTTATACTTTGACATTTTACTAACTTTTCACTTTTCCTAATGTTTTTCACTTTGTCAATCATTTTTTCAATACTTTATTATTTTCACTTTCTTTTGAACGTAATTGACCTCAGACATTTTTGGTCAAAATTTCATGAACACATGTAATGTGACATTTTACTAACTTTTCACTTTTCGTAATATTTTTCACTTTGTCAATCATTTTTTCAATACTTTATGATTTTCACTTTCCTTTGAACCGAAGTGACCTTAGACATTTTGGGTCAAAATTTCATGAAAACATGTACTGTGACATTTTACTTACTTTTCACTTTTCGTAATATTTTTCACTTTGTCAACCATTTTTTCAATACTTTATGATTTTCACATTTTTTGAACGTTAGTGACCTTAGACATTTTCGGTCAAAATTTTCATTAATACATATACTTTGACATTTTACAAACTTTTCATTTTTCCTAATATTTTTCACTTTGTCAATCATTTTTTCAATACTTTATGATTTTCACTTTCCTTTGAACCTAAGTGACCTTAGACATTCTGGGTCAAAATTTTAATGAACACATGTAATGTGACCTTTTACTAACTTTTTACTTTTCCTAAACTTTTCCCTTTGGTCAATCATTTTTTCAATACTTTATGATTTTCACATTTTTTTGAACGTTAGTGACCTTTGACATTTTTGGTCAAAATTTTCATGAATACATATACTTTGACATTTTACAAACTTTTCATTTTTCCTAATATTTTTCACTTTGTCAATCATTTTTTCAAAACTTGATGATTTTCACTTTCTTTTGAACGTAAGTGACCTCATATTTTTTTGGCCAAAATTTTCATGAACACATATACTGTGACATTTTACTAACTTTTCATTTTTCCCAATATTTTTCACTTTGTGAACCATTTTTTCAATATTTTATGATTTTCACTTTGCTTTGAACATAAGTGACCTTGGACATTTTTGGTCAAAATTTTCATGGACACATGTATTTTGACATTTTACAAACTTTTCACTTTTCCTAATATTTTTCACTTTGTCAACCATTTTTTCAATACTTTATGATTTTCATATTTTTTCCGATATTTGTTAACTTAGACATTTTTGGTTAAAATTTTGGTGAATACATATTCTGTGACATTTTACTAGCTTTTCATTTTTCCTAATATTTTTCACTTTGTCAAACATTTTTTCAATACTTGATGATTTTCACATTTCTTTGAACGTAAGTGACATTCGACATTTTCGGTCAAAATTTCCATTAATACATATACTTTGACATTTTACAAACTTTTCATTTTTCCGAATATTTTTCACTTTGTCAATCATTTTTTCAATACTTTATGATTTTCACTTTCCTTTGAACCTAAGTGACCTTAGACATTCTGGGTCAAAATTTTAATGAACACATGTAATGTGACCTTTTACTAACTTTTTACTTTTCCTAAACTTTTCCCTTTGGTCAATCATTTTTTCAATACTTTATGATTTTCACATTTTTTTGAACGTTAGTGACCTTTGACATTTTTGGTCAAAATTTTCATGAATACATATACTTTGACATTTTACAAACTTTTCATTTTTCCTAATATTTTTCACTTTGTCAATCATTTTTTCAAAACTTGATGATTTTCACTTTCTTTTGAACGTAAGTGACCTCATATTTTTTTGGCCAAAATTTTCATGAACACATGTACTGTGACATTTTACTAACTTTTCATTTTTCCCAATATTTTTCACTTTGTGAACCATTTTTTCAATATTTTATGATTTTCACTTTGCTTTGAACATAAGTGACCTTGGACATTTTTGGTCAAAATTTTCATGGACACATGTATTTTGACATTTTACAAACTTTTCACTTTTCCTAATATTTTTCACTTTGTCAACCATTTTTTCAATACTTTATGATTTTCATATTTTTTCCGATATTTGTTAACTTAGACATTTTTGGTTAAAATTTTCGTGAATACATATTCTGTGACATTTTACTAGCTTTTCACTTTTCCTAATATTTTTCACTTTTTCAATCATTTTTTCAATACTTTATGATTTTCACTTTCCTTTGAACGTAAGTGACCTTAAACACTTTTGGTCAAAATTTCATGAACACATTTACTGTGACATTTTACTAACTTTTCACTTTTCGTAATATTTTTCACTTTGTCAATCATTTTTTCAATACTTTATGATTTTCACTTTCTTTTGAACGTAAGTGACCTTAGACATTTTTGGTCAAAATTTTAATGAACACATGTAATGTGACATTTTACTAACTTTTCACTTTTCCTGAACTTTTCCCTTTGGTCAATCATTTTTTCAATACTATATGATTTTCACATTTTTTTGAACGTTAGTGACCTTTGACATTTTTGGTCAAAATTTTCATGAATATATATACTTTGACATTTTACAAACTTTTCATTTTTCCTAATATTTTTCACTTTGTCAAACATTTTTTCAATACTTGATGATTTTCACATTTCTTTGAACGTAAGTGACATTCGACATTTTTGGTCAAAATTTTCATTAATACATATACTTTGACATTTTACAAACTTTTCATTTTTCCCAATATTTTTCACTTTGTCAACCATTTTTTCAATACTTTATGATTTTCACATTTTTTGAACTTTCGTGACCTTTGACATTTTCGGTCAAAATTTTCATGAACACATTTACTGTGACATTTAACTAACTTTTCCCAATATTTTTCACTTTTTCAACCATTTTTTCAATACTTTATGATTTTCACATTTTTTGAACGTTAGTGAAAAGTCAACCATTTTTTCAATACTATATGATTTTCACATTTTTGTACGTTCGTGACCTCAGACATTTTCGGTCAAAATTTTCATGAATACATATACTTTGACATTTTCCTAATATTTTTCACTTTGTCAATCATTTTTTCAATATTTTATGATTTTCACTTTACTTTGAACGTAAGTGATCTTGGACATTTTTGGTCAAAATTTTCATAAACACATGTACTTTGACATTTTACAAACTTTTCACTTTTCCTAATTTTTTCATTTTGTCAACCATTTTTTTAATACTTTATGATTTTCATATTTTTTCCGATATTTGTTAACTCAGACATTTTTGGTTAAAATTTTCGTGAATACACGTACTTCGACAATTTACTAACTTTTCACTTTTCTTAATATTTTTCACTTTGTCAACCATTTTTTCAATACTTTATGATTTTCACATTTTTTTAACGTTAGTGACTTTAGACATTTTCGGTCAAAATTTTCATTAATACATATACTTTGACATTTTACAAATTTTTCATTTTTCCTAATATTTTTCACTTAGTCAATCATTTTTTCAAAACTTGATGATTTTCACTTTCTTTTGAATGTAAGTGACCTTATACTTTTTTGGCCAAAATTTTCATGAACACATGTACTGTGACATTTTACTGACTTTTCATTTTTCCCAATATTTTTCACTTTGTCAACCATTTTTTAAATACTTTATGATTTTCACTTTCCTTTGAACCGAAGTGACCTCAGACATTTTGGGTCAAAATTTCATGAACACATGTACTGTGACATTTTACTTACTCTTCACTTTTCGTAATATTTTTCACTTTGTCAACCATTTTTTCAATACTTTATGATTTTCACATTTTTTGAACGTTAGTGACCTTAGACATTTTCGGTCAAAATTTTCATTAATACATATACTTTTACATTTTGCAAACTTTTCATTTTTCCTAATATTTTTCACTTTGTCAATCATTTTTTCAATACTTTAGGATTTTCACTTTCCTTTGAACCTAAGTGACCTTAGATATTTTGGGTCAAAATTTTAATGAACACATGTACTGTAACATTTTACTAACTTTTCATTTTTCCCAATATTTTTCACTTTGTCAACCATTTTTTCAATACTTGATGATTTTCACTTTCCTTTGAACGTATGTGACCTTAGACATTTTTGGTCAAAATTTTCATGAATACATGTACTGTGACATTTTACTAACTTTTCACTTTTCCTAAACTTTTCCCCTTGGTCAATCATTTTTTCAATAGTATATGATTTTATCATTTTTTTTAACGTTTGTGACCTTTGACATTTTTGGTCAAAATTTTCATTAATAAATATACTTTGACATTTTACAAACTTTTCATTTTTCATAATATTTTTCACTTTGTCAATCATTTTTTCAATATTTTATGATTTTCACTTTACTTTGAACGTAAGTGATCTGGGACATTTTTGGTCAAAATTTTCATGGACACATGTACTGTGACATTTTACAAACTTTTCACTTTTCCTAATATTTTTCACTTTGTCAACCATTTTTTTAATACTTTATGATTTTAATATTTTTCCCGATATTTGTTAACTCAGACATTTTTGGTTAAAATTTTCGTGAATACATGTACTGTGACATTTTACAAACTTTTCACTTTTCCCAATATTTTTCACTTTTTTCAACCATTTTTTCAATACTTTATGATTTTCACTTTCCTTTGAACGTAGGTGACCTTAGACATTTTTGGTCAAAATTTCATGAACACATGTACTGTGATATTTTAGTAACTTTTCATTTTTCCCAATATTTTTCACTTTGTCAACCATTTTTTCAATACTTTATGATTTTCACATTTTTTGAACGTTAGTGAAAAGTCAACCATTTTTTCAATACTATATGATTTTCACATTTTATGAACGTTCGTGACCTTAGACATTTTCGGTCAAAATTTTCATGAACACATGTACTGTGACATTTTACTAATATTTTTCACTTTGTCAATCATTTTTTCAATATTTTATGATTTTCACTTTACTTTGAACGTAAGTGATCTTATACATTTTTGGTCAAAATTTCATGAACACATGAATTTGGCATTTTACTAACTTTTCATTTTTCCTAATATTTTTCACTTTGTCAATCATTTTTTCAATATTTTATGATTTTCACTTTCCTTTGAACGTAAGTGACCTTATACATTTTTGGTCAAAATTTCATGAACACATGTACTGTGACATTTTACTAACTTTTCATTTTTCCCAATATTTTTCACTTTGTCAACCATTTTTTCAATACTATAAGATTTTCACTTTCCTTTGAACGTAAGTGACCTTAGACATTTTTGGTCAAAATTTCATGAACACATGTACTGTGACATTTCACTAACTTTTTACTTTTCGGGATATTTTTCACTTTGTCAATCATTTTTTCAATATTTTATGATTTTCACTTTCCTTTGAACGTTCGTGACCTTAGACATTTTCGGTCAAAATTTTAATGAATACATATACTGTGACATTTTACTAACTTTTCACTCTGTCAATCATTTTTTCAATTTTTTATGATTTTCACTTTACTTTGAACGTAAGTGACCTTGGACATTTTTGGTCAAAATTTTCATGGACACATGTACTGTGACATTATACTAACTTTTCACATTTCCTAATATTTTTCACTTTTTCAATCATTTTTTCAATACTTTATGATTTTCACTTTCTTTTGAACGTAAGTGACCTTAGACATTTTTGGTCAAAATTTTAATGAACACATGTAATGTGACATTTTACTAACTTTTCACTTTTCCTAAACTTTTCCCCTTGGTCAGTCATTTTTTCAATACTATATGATTTTCACATTTTTTTGAACGTTAGTGACCTTTGACATTTTTGGTCAAAATTTTCATGAATACATATACTTTGACATTTTACAAACTTTTCATTTTTCCTAATATTTTTCACTTTGTCAATCATTTTTTCAATACTTGATGATTTTCACTTTCTTTTGAACGTTCGTGACCTTATACTTTTTTGGCCAAAATTTTCATGAACACATGTACTGTGACATTTTACTAACTTTTCATTTTTCCCAATATTTTTCACTTTGTCAACCATTTTTTCAATATTTTATGATTTTCACTTTACTTTGAACGTAATTGACCTCAGACATTTTTGGTCAAAATTTTAATGAACACATGTACTGTAACATTTTACTTACTTTTCATTTTTCCCAATATTTTTCACTTTGTCAACCATTTTTTCAATACTTTATGATTTTCACTTTCCTTTGAACGTAGGTGACCTTAGACATTTTCGGTCAAAATTTTCAAGAATACATATACTATGACATTTTACTAACTTTTCACTTTTCCTAAACTTTTCCCCTTGGTCAATCATTTTTTCAATAGTATTTAATTTTATCATTTTTTTTAACGTTAGTGATGTTTGACATTTTTAGTCAAAATTTTCATTAATAAATATACTTTGACATTTTACAAACTTTTCATTTTTCCTAATATTTTTCACTTTGTCAATCATTTTTTCAATTTTTTATGATTTTGACTTTACTTTGAACGTAAGTGATCTTGGACATTTTTGGTCAAAATTTTCATGGACACATGTATTGTGACATTTTACAAACTTTTCACTTTTCCTAATATTTTTCACTTTGTCAACCATTTTTTTAATACTTTATGATTTTCATATTTTTTCCGATATTTGTTAACTCAGACATTTTTGGTTAAAATTTTCGTGAATACACGTACTTTAACACTTTACTAACTTTTCACTTTTCCCAATATTTATCACTTTGTCAACCATTTTTTCAATACTTTATGATTTTCACATTTTTTGAACGTTAGTGACCTTAGACATTTTCGGTCAAAATTTTAATGAATACATATACTGTGACATTTTACTAACTTTTCACTTTTCCTAAACTTTTCCCCTTGGTCAGTCATTTTTTTCAATATTATATGATTTTCACATTTTTTTGAACGTTAGTGACCTTTGACATTTTTGGTCAAAATTTTCATGAATACATATACTTTTACATTTTACAAACTTTTCATTTATCCTAATATTTTTCACTTTGTCAATCATTTTTTCAATACTTGATGATTTTCACTTTCTTTTGAACGTAAGTGACATTATACTTTTTTGGCCAAAATTTTCATGAACACATGTACTGTGACAATTTACTAACTTTTCATTTTTCCCAATATTTTTCACTTTGTCAACCATTTTTTCAATACTTTATGATTTTCATATTTTTTGAACATTCGTGACCTTTGACATTTTCCGTCAAAATTTTCATTAATACATGTACTTTGACATTTTACAAACTTTTCATTTTTCCTAATATTTTTCACTTTGTCAATCATTTTTTCAATACTTGATGATTTTCAATTTCTTTTGAACGTAAGTGACCTTATACTTTTTAGGCCAAAATTTTCATGAACACATGTACTGTGACATTTTACTAACTTTTCATTTTTCACAATATTTTTCACTTTGTCAACCATTTTTTTCAATATTTTATGATTTTCACTTTACTTTGAACGTAATTGACCTCAGACATTTTTGGTCAAAATTTTAATGAACACATGTACTGTAACATTTTACTAACTTTTCATTTGTCCCAATATTTTTCACTTTGTCAACCATTTTTTCAATACTTTATGATTTTAACTTTCCTTTGAACCTAGGTGACCTTAGACATTTTCGGTCAAAATTTTCATGAATACATATACTATGACATTTTACTAACTTTTCACTTTTCCTAAACTTTTCCCCTTGGTCAATCATTTTTTCAATAGTATGTGATTTTATCATTTTTTTTAACGTTAGTGACCTTTGACATTTTTGGTCATAATTTTCATTAATAAATATACTTTGACATTTTACAAACTTTTCATTTTTCCTAATATTTTTCACTTTGTCAATCATTTTTTCAATATTTTATGATTTTCACTTTACTTTGAACGTAAGTGATCTTGGACTTTTTTGGTCAAAATTTTCATGGACACATGTACTGTGACATTTTACAAACTTTTCACTTTTCCTAATATTTTTCACTTTGTCAACCATTTTTTTAATACTTTATGATTTTCAAATTTTTTCCGATATTTGTTAACTCAGACATTTTTGGTTAAAATTTTCGTGAATACACGTACTTTAACACTTTACTAACTTTTCACTTTTCCCAATATCTATCACTTTGTCAACCATTTTTTCAATACTTTATGATTTTCACATTTTTTGAACGTTAGTGACCTTAGACATTTTCGGTCAAAATTTTCATTAATACATATACTTTGACATTTTACAAACTTTTCATTTTTCCTAATATTTTTCACTTTGTCAATCATTTTTTCAAAACTTGATGATTTTCACTTTCTTTTGAACGTAAGTGACCTTGTACTTTTTTTGCCAAAATTTTCATGAACACATGTACTGTGACATTTTACTAACTTTTCATTTTTCCCAATATTTTTCACTTTGTCAAGCATTTTTTCAATATTTTATGATTTTCACTTTACTTTGAACGTAAGTGACCTTGGACATTTTTGGTCAAAATTTTCATGGACACATGTACTGTGACATTTTACAAACTTTTCATTTTTCCTAATATTTTTCACTTTGTCAATCATTTTTTCAATATTTTATGATTTTCACTTTACTTTGAACGTAAGTGACCTTAGACAATTTTGGTCAAAATTTCATGAACACATGTACTGTGATATTTTACTAACTTTTTATTTTTCCCAATATTTTTCACTTTGTCAACCATTTTTTCAATACTATATGATTTTCACATTTTTTTAACCTTTCGTGACCTTAGACATTATCGGTCAAAATTTTCATGAATACATATACTGTGATATTTTACTAACTTTTCACTTTGTCAATCATTTTTTCAATATTTCATGATTTTCAGATTACTTTGAACGTAAGTGACCTTAGACATTTTTGGTCAAAATTTTCATGAACACATGTACTGTGACAATTTACTAACTTTTCACTTTTCCTAATATTTTTCACCTCGTCAACCATTTTTTCAATACTTTATGATTTTCACTTTCCTTTGAACGTAGGTGACCTTAGACATTTTTGGTCAAAATTTTAATGAATACATATACTGTGACATTTTACTAACTTTTACCTTTTCCAAAAATTTTCCCATTGGTCAATCATTTTTTCAATACTTTATGATTTTCACTTTCCTTTGAACGTAAGTGACCTTAGACATTTTTGGTCAAAATTTCATGAATACATATACTGTGACATTTTACTAACTTTTCACTTTTCCCAATATTTTTCCCATAGTCAATCATTTTTTCAATACTTTATGATTTTCATATTTTTTCCGATATTTGTTAACTTAGACATTTTTGGTTAAAATTTTCGTGAATACACGTACTGTGACACTTTACTAACTTTTCACTTTTCCTAATATTTTTCAATTTGTCCACCATTTTTTCAATACTATATGATTTTCACATTTTTTGAACGTTCGTGACCTTAGACATTTTCGGTCAAAATTTCATGAACACATGTACTTTGACATTTCACTAACTTTTTACTTTTCGTAATATTTTTCACTTTGTCCACCATTTTTTCAATACTTTATGATTTTCACATTTTTTGAACGTTAGTGACCTTCGACATTTTTGGTCAAAATTTTCATGAACACATGGACTATGACATTTTACTAACTTTTTACTTTTCCCACTATTTTTCACTACCTGAGGCTATCAGACTTTTTAATTCCCCTTCCTTCTGCCAAAGGGAATCTTATAATCTTTGTACTTTTTAAGACCTTAAAACACTTGATAGCCTTAACCTTGACAATTGATATTTTATTGTTTTTCGTATTCTCCCTCCTCCCTACTATTATCTATTACTCTTATGTTTTTGCTTGACACTCTGGCACAGCAATTTCCTTCGGGATAAATAAAGTTGTTCTCATCATCTCATCTCTCTCATATATATATATATATATATATATATATATATATATATACTTTTTTTAATTTTTTGACGTAACTATTACACTGCTGTGAAAAAGGAATTTCCCCTATGGAGATGGATACTTGATTGGTAATTCCAAGCAGCTGAGAGCGTTTAGTAAATGCTAACTGGTTGCGGTCTGCTATTGGTCCCTGCCAGGGCGCTGGCCGTGACGCAACTTCCGGATGACGTCAGAACTCTGGAGAGCCAGCTGAGCGCTGCACGTCTCTTGACGGGAGAATTGCTTTTGTGAGGGGAGGCACAATTTCGTCTTGTCTTTCAGATCCAACGCGTTTGGAGCGCGCTTTTGGTCTTGTGTTTTGCTTTTTTTTTTCTTCTCCATTTTTCTGTGATATAATTCTGCTTAGTGAAGCCCAAAGCTCAAAATGACTTCATTACATAAATAAAATTTAATTTTCTCCGTAATACTTTGTGATTTTCAGAAGCAGCACACTTGTTTATACAACGTATAGAGCGCGATTTCAGTGAAAGAAACCTAAAGATAGGACTAGTCAATGAAATCTTTGTGAGTGAAGCTCCAGCTGTATTTCCGGCTTTAGTTTCATCGGGGAGAAGACTTGTTTCAGGTGTGGAAGTTAAAATCAGGCTTTTTGTTTCAAGCTCGCTTACGTGCTGAAAGTCGCAAAACGGTGAGTTTTGAACTTAAGAGCGGGAATTGTGTGAACTCAGCAAATGTCTACCATCTGTGCTTGTCTTTTTGTCCCTGTCCATAAAAGGGTATCGACAGTTCCCGCTGAGATTTCCAGCTTTGTTACACCCCCGACTGTTTGGGCTTAGAATGCTCTTGCCACGGTCCGACACTGGATGTGCAAAGTTGGAGCCTCTCTGACCTTGAACTTTGCCAAATGAGTTCGGTAAAGCCACCGTCGCTTGGGTAAGAGTGTCTGTTTTTGAAGGAACAAATAAATGGATGTCTACACTTGACTCACACACTCTAGCTTCTTTTCTGCAGCTGAGGATTTGCAAGAAGAATCCCTGGAATCACCATGAGGCAGAATGGCGTGCCTCACTTGGGCGCTCTTTGCAGCTGTTTTATGATCGCTCAGCACAAGAAACTAATTCCCAACATGCAGTGGTTGCCAAAAACACTGTACATTCCAAATTAATAGTGCTTAAACATTTTAATAGTGACATAGAATTAAATGAAATCACTGATAAGTATAACCCTTTAATTCCTTTTTTTCCATTTTAGATTTTTCTCCAAGATTGCCAAGTGAGCCATAGCCTCGACTGCCTCCAAGGACTACACGTCACTGGTGTGTGTATACATACTACATGTATATACATATGTGTGTGTGTGTGTGTGTATATGTAGGTATGCAAGGAAAAAGGAAAAGCCCAAAGGATGGAGATGTTTCCATATACATAAAGTGTGGGTGCACTTCTTGCTCATCTTCATAACAAACAGGACACATATGTATGTATGTATGTATACACATGACCATCTCAGCCACCACGCCTGAGGAGACACCAACCTGTGGAGGAGCAAAAGGCCGTCTGACTGCGACTCAACATTTCCTTTGCAGTGTTCACAAGTCAACTGTTAACTGAAATAAAGTGAGACTGAATATAAAACAAAATGTGTTTTCTTTATAGAATGAGTCATGACTTGTGAGGGATACTCATGTTCAAGACAAACATCCAAAGTAATCACTGGAACTGAAATAAGTTCATCACTTTATTTTACAACACTAGTAAGAGCTCAGGTCAGGACACACATATGCACATATACACTGCTCGGAAAAAAAAGGGAACACTCAAATAACATGTCATAGATCAGAATGAAAGAGCTATTGCTATGAAATGAATTTAACTGAATTTGAAGAATTCCTCTTCCCTCAGCCGCAGGGAATCTTCAAATCTTTGTACTTAAGACCTTCAAACACTTGATAGCCTTAACCTTGACACTTTGTATTTCTTATTCTCCCTCCTTCCTACTATTATCTATTACTGTTATGTTTTTGCTTGAAACTCTGGCACAACAATTTCCTTCGGTATAAATAAAGTTGTTCTCATCTCAAATACTTTATTCTTTACATAGTTCAAAGTGCTGAGAACAAAGTCACGCCACGATATCGTATATGTCAAATATAACATCCGCACAAATCACAGTCGGGCGGCTCGGTGGCGCAGCGGTTAGAGCTGTCGCCTCACAGCAAAGCAACCCGGGTTCAAGCCCCACATCAACCACTGTGTGTGGTTGCCTCTGTGTGGAGTTGGCATGTTCTCCCCGTGTCCGCGTGGGTTCTCTCCTTCCTCCCACTGGCCAAAAGCATGCATTTAAGTTCATCGGCAACTCTAAAGTCTCCCTACGCATGAATGTTGTGTGACTGGCCCTGCTACAATGCAGGGCGGCCCTATAGGCTGAGAGATGGGCGCCAGCCACCCCGAGCCACCCGCCCAGGCGGGACGCTCACGTGTGACTGTGGCCCCGATACAAAAGGAAACATTTACTTTTTACAACTAAAATACACATCACACACGCAACAAAAATACCAAAAACAAACTTTATTCAACATTTTACATACATTACATTACATTCAATCATTTCATCATTGAAATTATCTTTAAACTTCAGACACCAAACACGAAAAACAACATATTTTACTTGCAATCCTACCCTCAGTAACCCTGAGTAATGCTTGCTACTCTATCACTCTCAACTTTGACATACATATTGCTGGGAAAAAAAAAAAAAAAAAAAAAAAACAATAACCCACAACCCTCCAGACACACCAACAAAATGACTAACTTCACACCGTCACACCAACATTTACATAAACTGTCTCTTTCACAGCTCCGATTGATGAGAAACAATGATTTCCCACCACTCAATGCCAAGTGCTGGGGAGATAAACTTGCCCACTTTACCATTTCAAACTTTACCGCACTTTCGGTCCTCCTTCAATCCATCCATAAATATCCTCTTCCAAACCCTACATTGCTCTGCACTGTTGACAAGCGTACTTAGAATCCTTCTCACTGTCATTCACACACACATGTATTCTGTCTTTTGACAGCAAACCTTCACACTTCTGCTTGTTCCCTGGTCCCACTACACATCACAACCTAATCTGGGATTGTGTTGTCAAAATGCACACTCACATGCAAATACCTTGGAAACGTTTTGGCTACACACTGCTCCACAACGTCACTTCAGCACTTGCAGCATTTACATTCAATTGTCATCGATCCTTTTAGAATTGAACGTCAACAAGTCTGTCCTGAACTGACCACAGATAGCGAAGAAGCTCGATGCTAATGCTACTAGCCTCTCATCTGCTGTCCGCCGACGTCTCACCTTTGAAAGAAACAAAATTACGGTTACAAATTTCACTACCTCTCTCTGAGAGTTTGCTTTGTGTATCCGTTCATCGAACTGTAGCAATTTCATCAGGAAACACGTTGAAACGTGTTCGTCTCACGCGGGCGTTCCGTTCCACTGCTACTGCTAGCTCGCTCGGCTCCACTTCCGGTCCACGCGCTGGCCGCGCCCCTTATTTATAGGCTCGGTCGGAATAAATGCGTCATTTCCCGTGCCGAATTATTTGGACAAATGTTTGTTTGTATGTTTAAATTCCAAAGTGAAATGGAAAAAGTAGACATTGAATTGAGCTCATTCATTGTGACGAGGCAAATGTTCTGCTCAGTCAATTATTTTGAACAATTAAACGAAGGTTTAACTCATGGACACGTTTTGCAAATAGTATTATAGGAACCAACAAAATGGGATAACTTAGCAGCCACAGTCATAGTTGAGGATAAAGAACTTTCTTTTACTTCATAGACAGTGAGGAAATATGTATGTAGCTATGACTGAACCAGGAGTTATGACGGTCCTACATGAACGGTAAGAGTCAGACTGCCTGCCTGTCGGAACGAATGAACCACAAAAAGCATTTTCTCCTGTCTGATCAATAACAATGCGTTGTTCAGATTAACACTTAAACCCTGTTTGATGGTTTTAAAATGAAAACACAATATATGGAAAGACTGACCGGATTTCAATACATGTATGTAGGTATTCATGTGTGTATATATGTCTGTGTGTGTATACATGTATGATAATATATATATGTAGGTATATATGTGTCTATATATGTAAGAATGTTTCTTTAAATACACTGCTCAAAAAAATAAAGGGAACACTTAAAAAAACACATCCTAGATCTAAGTGAATGAAATAGTCTTCTGAAATACTTTGCTCTTTACACAGTTGAATGTGCTGACAACAAAATCACACAAAAATGATCAATGGAAATCAATTGTATCAACCATGGAGGTCTGGATTAGGAATCACACTCAAAATTAAAGTGTAAAAACAAACTCCAGGCTGATCCAACTTTGATGTAATGTCCTTAAAACAAGTCCAAATGAATCTGTGTTGCCTCCTGAGTGGACACTATGATTTCACACAAGTGTGATTGACTTGGAGTTACATTGTGTTGTTCAAGTGTTCCCTTTATTTTTTTGAGCAGTATATGTACGTATATATACACAAACATGTACGTACGTGCTCCTCTTTTTCAGACTCATCTTCTGCTGGCGGGGAAGAAACCCGTGGTGTCGGCTTGGGCCGCAAACTCCTCCTCCTTCCTCGTTCGACCAACGGTTCCCTGCATCTTGTTGTAAATGGGCAGTACTTTTACCAATAGATGACGCTACTGCTCTATCATCATGCCACTTCTGCTCGGACGTGTCCAGTGAAGAACGGACATTCTGCGAGGATATGCCTTTAACCTTTAATGAAAATTGTGACAAAAATGTCAAAGTTCACTAACATTGGAAAAATGATGAAAATCCTAAAGTATTGAAAAAATTGTTGTTAACAAAGTGAAAAATATTGGGAATAGTGAAAAATTGGAAAAATGTCAAAATATGTATGTTCATAAAAATTTCTACAAAAAATATCAAAGTAAGTAAATTTGGAAAAAATGTGAAAACCATAATGTATTGAAATAATTGTTGACAAAGTGAAAAACATTCCGAAAAGTTAAATATTGGCAAAATGTGACAATATAGATATTCATGAACATTTTGACAAAAAATGTCAAACATCATTAACATAGGGAAATAAGTGAAAATTGCAAAGTATGATGTAAATTGTTGATAAAGTGAAAAATGTTTGGAAAATTGAAAATTGGAAAAAATTCAATAATACTTATATTCATGAAAATTTTGACAAAAAATGTCAAAGGTCAGTAAAATTGGAAAAAAAAGTGAAAACCATAAAGTATTGAAAATATTGTTGACAAAGTGAAAAATATCGGGAAAAGTGAAACATTGGTAAAATATTACCATAGAGATATTCATGAACATTTTGACAAAATATACCAAAAGTCAGTTAATTGGAAGAAATGTGAAAATGATCAAGTATGGTTGTTTCTTCAGAGGTGGGTGAGTAACACACCTTCCAGATTTTGTTGGAAATCGAATGTATAATCCCGCTGCACCGAGGACGAGTCGTGACGACACCACGCAGACGGAGAGAGAACAAGGAGTTGATACGCTGCTGATTTTTCAGCTTTTCCCACTTGCAAAGCATGTAGAGGTCTAATTTTTATCACGGGTACTCCTTTAACCGTGAGTGACGGAATCCAAAAGAAAAATCCAGAAAAAGACATTGTATGATTCGAAGTAATTCATTTGCATTTTATTGCAAGACACCAGAAAAACAAAAGTTAATATTTGTTCCAGAGAGCTTTATTGGCAATGACAGAGATCATAAGTTTCCTGTAGTTCTTGAGCAGGTTTGCACACACTGCAGCAGGGATTCTGGCCCATTCCTCCATCCAGACCTTCTCCAGATCCTTCAGGTTTCGGGGCAGTCGCTGGGCAATATGGACTTTCAGCTCCTGATGTCCTTTCACAGCTCTCTGGTCTTGGCCATTGTGGAGAGGTTAGAATTTGTTTGATTGAGTGTGTCCAGGTGTGCTCTATACAGGTAACGAGTTCAAGCTGGTGCCGTGAAGCCAGGTCATGAGTGGAGAACAGGAGGGCCTCTCAAAGAAGAACTCATAGATCTATGAGAGCCACAATTCTCACTGGCTGGTAGGTGATCAAATACTTATTTCATGCAGTAAAATGCAGACCTTCTTCTTTCGGCTTTTCCCTTCAGGTGTCGCCACAGCGAGTCGGCTTTCTCCATCTAACCCTATTCTCTGGATCCTCCTCTCTCACACCAACTACCTTCATATCCTCTCTCACTACGTCCATAAATCTTCTCTTTGGTCTTCCTCCAGACCTCTTGCCTGGCAGCTCCAATTCCAGCATCCGTCAGAATCAGAATCAGAATCATTTATTAATGGCCACACAACAGCGTTGGTGGAATTAGTTTTGGGTACAGCGCATAATGCTCACATCTCTCCTGTGTCAGTTCCATTGTCAACAATACATACAGAAAATCATGATCAGCAGACACGATACATCAAGACATTGATTGATTCAGAGTCCGTATAGCGATTGGGAAAAAGCTGTTTTTGAATCTGACAGATTTGGTTGTGAGACCTGTAGCGCGTCCCGGAGGGCATGAGTGTGAACAGGTGACGTGCAGGGTGTGTGTGGTCTGAAGTGAGTTTGACTGAACGTTGTGTGATGCGTCTTTGATACAGAGTGTGTGTGGAAGGGAGAGTGTGAGCCATGATTCTAGATGATTTATTGATGATGCGTGAGCGACTATCCAAGTTACCATACCAGACCATTATTGATGAGGTCAGGATACTTTCAATTATGGCTGTGTAGAGCTGGCGGAGGGTATTGTGTCTCACATTGGATTTTTTTTAGTTGTCTGAGGAAAAAACTGTCTTTTGTTGGCTTTTTTGTAAACTTCCTCTGAGTGCTGTTTGAATCTTAGTGTATTATTGATGTGTGTCCCAAGAAATTTGAATGAGTGTGTGATGGCTGTAGGATCAGAGTTGATGGAGATGGGTGTTTTGGGTGGGCGAGCGGGAGAAATCAATGATCGGTTCTTTTGTTTTTGATGCGTTTAGCTGCAGGTTGTTGTTCTGGCACCAGGTGACTGCCTGGGTGACCTGCTCTCCATAGTGTTTCTCATTATTTTCAGTGACGAGTCCAATTATTGTGGCGTCGTCTGCATATTTGAGGATGGATACTGAACTGTGTGAGGATGTGAGCGTGTTTGCGTACAAAGAACACAACCAGAGTACAAACAAATAAAATCATATTGAAATCTACTGGGATAAAATCCCTTCTACAACAATAATGGTAGTGAAATGTGTTGTGTTTGTATCAGTTCGGACACATCGACTGCTTACTTTGAGGTTTTCACTGTGAATTTGATACAAGAGCTGCAAACAGTTGTGTCCACAAGAAAGTTAATGTTCCTTGGTCTTTTATTCTGTGAAAAACTTGAAAAGGGTTATTTGGTTATTACTTACTTCATAAATAGTGTTATTTATTTCATGAATAATGTTATTTGTTTTCTGATTTTTTTTTTTTTTCTCCCTGTCAAGATCCCAGAAAGGGTTAATTTTGGCTATGTGTGGCTTTCTGGAAAACAATAAATGTTTACGTTTCGACACCTCTGCGATCGTCACACTTTTTGTTACAAACAGGCCCGGCCCCCCGTCAGAGAAGGGAAAAGTTATTTGGCCCTCGCAGGAAAAAGTTTGGTCTAGAGGAAGACCAAAGAGAACATTGATGAACATAGCGCGAAGATATGAAGGTAGTTGGTGTGTGAGAGGAGGATGCAGTCGATTCCCTGTGGCGACTCCTGAAGGGAAAAGCCCAGAGGGGGGAGAAGAAGAAGAATGTAGATATCTATCCATATGTATGTGTATATGCATATGTTTGTGTGTATGTATATATATATATATATATATATATATAAATAAACACAAACACACAGATGTATGTGTTTATATATGTATGTAAATATGTATACATGTGAATTTATGTATGTGTATATACATTTGTATATGTGAGTATGTCAATATGTATGTGTGTATGCATGCACGTATGTGTGCATGAATGCATGCGTGCATGGAGGCGTGTATGAATGTGTGCATGTTCGTATGCAAGTCTGCATGCATCAATGCATGAGTGCAAAAGTGCATGCATATGTGTGCGCATGCGTGTGTGCGCTTGTGCGTGCGTTTTTGTGTGAGTGCATGCGTGCAGACACACATTCACTCATGCAGGCATGTTTGAATGAAATATGTGTTTATAATTATGCGTGTGTGTGGGGGGGGGGGTGTATTTATGTGATGTTTTAATATGTATGTATTTATATAGGTGTGTATGCAAATGTGTTTGTATACATTTGTGTGTGTCAATGTATGTACGTATGAATGTAAGTGTGTTTGCATACATGTATCGATGAATGTGAGTTTAGAGAAGTATATACATGTATGTCTGTATATATATGTATGTGTTCACAGATGTATGTATGTATGTATGTATGTGCTCATACATGTATGTATGGGAACTGTGCACTGACTAAGGGAGCAGTTGAAGATGTTAGTGAATATTGGGCCTCGCTGGTGTGCACAATGATTCAGGACTACCGAACTGCATGTTTTGTTTTGTCTTTCCTTATTGCAGCCCTAAGTTGGTATTTGGCTGCCCTGTGTTGCCCCATGTCTCCCTCAGTGAAGGCACCGCATGTTTTCCTGCGTAATGCCTGAATGTCCTTTGTAAACCACGGCTTGTTATTGCCATGGATTTTCGCAGGTTTGATGGGAATGCACGTCCCGACGCAGAAGTTGATGTATGACATCACTGTGTCTGTCAGCTCGTCCAAACTGTCCGCAGCTGTGCGAAATACGTCCCAATCAGTCCATTCGAGGCAGCCTCTGAGCGTGTCGATAGCCGCTCTCGACCAGCACTGGACAACTTTGGATTGTACGCAGTGGGATTTAAGTTTTTGCCTGTATTTTGGGACGAGCAGCAGCGTGGCGTGGTCCGACCTGCCCAGCGGTGCCCTCGGAAAACACCGGTACGCATCGCTTATGGCAGGGGTGCCCAGTGCGTCGAACGCGATCGACCGGTCGATCGCATGGCATTGAAAAAATAAGGATGATGATTTTCCGGACTTCCTCATTACCGCTGTATTATACACCAACAAGCATTATGTGCATACATGCTCAACATGAAAGAGATAATGGATGTGGCAACAAAGATCGCCTGTTCTATTCGGGCCAGATCTGTTCAAAGACGGCAGTTCCGTGCACAACTGGAGAAGGCTGAGTGCGACCACTCAGAGTCGCTGTTGCACACCGACGTGAGATGGCTAAGTCGGGGGAAATTCCTGCAAAGATTTCGAGAGCTGTTGCCGGAGATCGAGGAGTTTTTTTTTCCGTGAAGGTAATGCCGTGCAGATAATGGCCAACTAAATGAGCATCAGTGGCTGCTGGACTTGGCATTTTGAACCGATCTGACCAACATGCTGAATGACCTTAATCTCGAGCTGCAAGGAAAGGACAAAACGGTGATCAATATGACCAGCTCAGTTAATGCTTTCAAACAGGACCGTGCACGCTACATAAAGCAAATTGACAGTTGTCCGTCAGAGTTCGACAGACACTTTCAAGACTTTGCTGTACTCGAGCCGGTCGCTACATTCATGTGCTACCCTTGCCAGGAAGATGCTGAGGTTGTTTCACTGGCGTCAAAAGTTGCAACCCTGTTTCACCTGAACTCCTCTGGAGTGGAGGATGAGATTCTGACACTTCAAGTCGACGTTCAGCTGAAGGCCAGAGCTCATGGACAATTCTGGAACTTACTCACAGAGGACAAGCACCCCAACATCAGAAAATGTGCTTCCTTCTTGACTGCATTATTTGGCTCCACTTATTTATGTGAGTCAGCTTTTTCCCACAGGAAGATCATGAAGTCAAAGTACCGTTCCACCATGACTGATGAGCATCTGGAAGTCTGCTTGAGGCCGGCTCTCGGCAGTTACTGTCCGGAGTCTGCATCCCTGGCTAATTCCATTCAGTGCAAGTCATCGGAGTAAGGTAATGACAAAAAAAATGTACAAAGTTGTATTGTGCAATATAGGTTGATGCAGTACTGCGAGGAACACCAGCATATACTGTACATATAAAAATGATTCTCAATATAATTGCTTTATGATTTTCACATTTTTTCTAACGTTAGTGACCTTTGACTTTTTTGGTCAAAATTTTCATGAATACATGTACTGTGATATTTTACTAATTTTTCACTTTTCCTAATATTTTTCACTTTGTCAACCATTTTTTCAATACTATATGATTTTCACATTTTTTTGAACGTTAGTGACCTTTGACTTTTTTGGTCAAAATTTTCATGAATACATGTACTGTGATATTTTACTAATTTTTCACTTTTCCTAATATTTTTCACTTTGTCAGCAATTTTTTCAATACTATATGATTTTCACATTTTTTTGAACGTCAGTGACCTTTGACATTTTTGGTCAAAATTTTCATTAATACATATACTTTGACATTTTACAAACTTTTCACTTTTCCTAGTAGTTTTCACTTTGTCTACCATTTTATCAATACTTTATGATTTTCATATTTTTTTCCGATATTAGTTAACTTAGACATTTTATGGTTAAAATCTTCGTGAATACACGTACTGTGACACTTTACTAACTTTTCACTGTTCCTAATATTTTTCACATGGTCAATCATTTTTTCAATACTTTATGATTTTCACTTTCCTTTGAACGTAAGTGACCTTAGACATTTTCGGTCAAAATTTTCATGAATCCATATACTGTGACATTTTACTAACTTTTCACTTTTCCTAATATTTTTCACTTTGTCAATCTTTTTTTTAATACTTTTAGATTTTCACTTTCCTTTGAACGTAAGTGACCTTACACATTTTTGGTCAAAATTTTCATGAATACATGTACTGTGACATTTTACTAACTTTTCACTTTTCCTAATATTTTTCACTTTGTCAATCATTTTTTCAATACTTTAAGATTTTCATATTTTTTCCGATATTAGCTAACTTAGACATTTTTGGTTAAAATTTTCATGAATACACGTACTGTGAAACTTTACTAACTTTTCCCTTTTCCTAATATTTTACACTTTGTCAATCATTTTTTCAATAATTTATGATTTTCACATTTTTTTGAACGTTAGTGACCTTAGACATTTTTGGTCAAAATTTTCATAAATACATGTACTGTGACATTTTACAAACTTTTCACTTTTCCTAATAGTTTTCACTTTGTCAGCATTTTTTTCAATACTATATGATTTTCACATTTTTTCGAACGTTAGTGACCTTTGACATATTTGGTCAAAATTTTCATGAATTCATGTACTTTGATATTTTACTAATTTTTCACTTTTCCCAATATTTTTCACTTTGTCAACCATTTTTTCAATACTTTATGATTTTCACATTTTTTTGAACGTTAGTGACCTTAGACATATTTGTTCAAAATTTTCATAAATACATGTACTGTGACATTTTACAAACTTTTCACTTTTCCTAATAGTTTTCACTTTGTCAGCATTTTTTTCAATACTATATGATTTTCACATTTTTTCGAACGTTAGTGACCTTTGACATATTTGGTCAAAATTTTCATGAATTCATGTACTTTGATATTTTACTAACTTTTCACTTTTCCCAATATTTTTCACTTTGTCAACCATTTTTTCAATACTTTATGATTTTCACATTTTTTGAACGTTAGTGACCTTAGACATTTTTGGTCAAATTTTCATGAATACATATACTCTGACATGTTACTAACTTTTCACTTTTCCTAATATTTTTCACTTTGTCAACCATTTTTTCAATACTTTATGATTTTCACATTCTTTTGAACGAAAGTGACCTTTGACATTTTTGGTCAAAACTTTCATGAATACATGTACTGTGACATTTTTTTCACTTTTCCCAATATTTTTCACTTTGTCAGCATTTTTTTCAATACTTTATGATTTTCACATTTTTTCGAACGTTAGTGACCTTAGACATTTTCTGTCAAAATTTCATGAATACATATACTCTGACATGTTACTAACTTTTCACATTTGATTAACATCTGGAAGCATCTGGAAGTCTGCTTGAGGCCGGCTCTCAGCAGTTACTGTCCGGACTCTGCATCCCTGGCTAATTCCATTCAGTACAAGTCATCGGAGTAAGCTAATGACAAAAAAAATGTACAAAGTTGTATTGTGCATATAGGTTGATGCAGTACTGCGAGGAACACCAGCATATACTGTACATATAAAAATGATTCTCAATATAATTGTTTTATGATTTTCACATTTTTTCTAACGTTAGTGACCTTTGACTTTTTTGGTCAAAATTTTCATGAATACATGTACTGTGATATTTTACTAATTTTTCACTTTTCCCAATATGTTTCACTTTGTCAGCAATTTTTTCAATACTTTATGATTTTCACATTTTTTTGAACGTTACTGACCTTAGACATTTTTGGTCAAAATTTTCCTTAATACATTTACTTTGACATTTTACAAACTTTTCACTTTTCCTAATATTTTTCACTTTGTCAACCATTTTTTCAATACTATATGATTTTCACATTTTTTTGAACGTTAGTGACCTTTGACATTTTTGGTCAAAATTTTCATTAATACATATACTTTGACATTTTACAAACTTTTCACTTTTCCTAATAGTTTTCACTTTGTCAGCATTTTTTTCAATACTTTATGATTTTCACATTTTTTCGAACGTTAGTGACCTTAGACATTTTCTGTCAAAATTTCATGAATACATATACTCTGACATGTTACTAACTTTTCACATTTGATTAGCATCTGGAAGCATCTGGAAGTCTGCTTGAGGCCGGCTCTCAGCAGTTACTTTCCAGACTCTGCATCCCTGGCTAATTCCATTCAGTACAAGTCATCGGAGTAAGGTAATGACAAAAAAAATGTACAAAGTTGTATTGTGCAATATAGGTTGATGCAGTACTGCGAGGAACACCAGCATATACTGTACATATAAAAATGATTCTCAATATAATTGCTTTATGATTTTCACATTTTTTCTAACGTTAGTGACCTTTGACTTTTTTGGTCAAAATTTTCATGAATACATGTACTGTGATATTTTACTAATTTTTCACTTTTCCTAATATTTTTCACTTTGTCAACCATTTTTTCAATACTATATGATTTTCACATTTTTTTGAACGTTAGTGACCTTTGACATTTTTGGTTAAAATCTTCGTGAATACACGTACTGTGACACTTTACTAACTTTTCACTGTTCCTAATATTTTTCACATGGTCAATCATTTTTTCAATACTTTATGATTTTCACTTTCCTTTGAACGTAAGTGACCTTAGACATTTTCGGTCAAAATTTTCATGAATCCATATACTGTGACATTTTACTAACTTTTCACTTTTCCTAATATTTTTCACTTTGTCAATCTTTTTTTTAATACTTTTAGATTTTCACTTTCCTTTGAACGTAAGTGACCTTACACATTTTTGGTCAAAATTTTCATGAATACATGTACTGTGACATTTTACTAACTTTTCACTTTTCCTAATATTTTTCACTTTGTCAATCATTTTTTCAATACTTTAAGATTTTCATATTTTTTCCGATATTAGTTAACTTAGACATTTTTGGTTAAAATTTTCATGAATACACGTACTGTGAAACTTTACTAACTTTTCCCTTTTCCTAATATTTTACACTTTGTCAATCATTTTTTCAATAATTTATGATTTTCACATTTTTTTGAACGTCAGTGACCTTAGACATTTTTGGTCAAAATTTTCATAAATACATGTACTGTGACATTTTACAAACTTTTCACTTTTCCTAATAGTTTTCACTTTGTCAGCATTTTTTTCAATACTATATGATTTTCACATTTTTTCGAACGTTAGTGACCTTTGACATATTTGGTCAAAATTTTCATGAATTCATGTACTTTGATATTTTACTAACTTTTCACTTTTCCTAATATTTTTCACTTTGTCAACCATTTTTTCAATACTTTATGATTTTCACATTCTTTTGAACGAAAGTGACCTTTGACATTTTTGGTCAAAACTTTCATGAATACATGTACTGTGACATTTTTTTCACTTTTCCCAATATTTTTCACTTTGTCAGCATTTTTTTCAATACTTTATGATTTTCACATTTTTTCGAACGTTAGTGACCTTAGACATTTTCTGTCAAAATTTCATGAATACATATACTCTGACATGTTACTAACTTTTCACATTTGATTAACATCTGGAAGCATCTGGAAGTCTGCTTGAGGCCGGCTCTCAGCAGTTACTGTCCGGACTCTGCATCCCTGGCTAATTCCATTCAGTACAAGTCATCGGAGTAAGCTAATGACAAAAAAAATGTACAAAGTTGTATTGTGCATATAGGTTGATGCAGTACTGCGAGGAACACCAGCATATACTGTACATATAAAAATGATTCTCAATATAATTGTTTTATGATTTTCACATTTTTTCTAACGTTAGTGACCTTTGACTTTTTTGGTCAAAATTTTCATGAATACATGTACTGTGATATTTTACTAATTTTTCACTTTTCCCAATATGTTTCACTTTGTCAGCAATTTTTTCAATACTTTATGATTTTCACATTTTTTTGAACGTTACTGACCTTAGACATTTTTGGTCAAAATTTTCCTTAATACATTTACTTTGACATTTTACAAACTTTTCACTTTTCCTAATATTTTTCACTTTGTCAACCATTTTTTCAATACTATATGATTTTCACATTTTTTTGAACGTTAGTGACCTTTGACATTTTTGGTCAAAATTTTCATTAATACATATACTTTGACATTTTACAAACTTTTCACTTTTCCTAATAGTTTTCACTTTGTCAGCATTTTTTTCAATACTTTATGATTTTCACATTTTTTCGAACGTTAGTGACCTTAGACATTTTCTGTCAAAATTTCATGAATACATATACTCTGACATGTTACTAACTTTTCACATTTGATTAGCATCTGGAAGCATCTGGAAGTCTGCTTGAGGCCGGCTCTCAGCAGTTACTTTCCAGACTCTGCATCCCTGGCTAATTCCATTCAGTACAAGTCATCGGAGTAAGGTAATGACAAAAAAAATGTACAAAGTTGTATTGTGCAATATAGGTTGATGCAGTACTGCGAGGAACACCAGCATATACTGTACATATAAAAATGATTCTCAATATAATTGCTTTATGATTTTCACATTTTTTCTAACGTTAGTGACCTTTGACTTTTTTGGTCAAAATTTTCATGAATACATGTACTGTGATATTTTACTAATTTTTCACTTTTCCTAATATTTTTCACTTTGTCAACCATTTTTTCAATACTATATGATTTTCACATTTTTTTGAACGTTAGTGACCTTTGACATTTTTGGTTAAAATCTTCGTGAATACACGTACTGTGACACTTTACTAACTTTTCACTGTTCCTAATATTTTTCACATGGTCAATCATTTTTTCAATACTTTATGATTTTCACTTTCCTTTGAACGTAAGTGACCTTAGACATTTTCGGTCAAAATTTTCATGAATCCATATACTGTGACATTTTACTAACTTTTCACTTTTCCTAATATTTTTCACTTTGTCAATCTTTTTTTTAATACTTTTAGATTTTCACATTCCTTTGAACGTAAGTGACCTTACACATTTTTGGTCAAAATTTTCATGAATACATGTACTGTGACATTTTACTAACTTTTCACTTTTCCTAATATTTTTCACTTTGTCAATCATTTTTTCAATACTTTAAGATTTTCATATTTTTTCCGATATTAGTTAACTTAGACATTTTTGGTTAAAATTTTCATGAATACACGTACTGTGAAACTTTACTAACTTTTCCCTTTTCCTAATATTTTACACTTTGTCAATCATTTTTTCAATAATTTATGATTTTCACATTTTTTTGAACGTCAGTGACCTTAGACATTTTTGGTCAAAATTTTCATAAATACATGTACTGTGACATTTTACAAACTTTTCACTTTTCCTAATAGTTTTCACTTTGTCAGCATTTTTTTCAATACTATATGATTTTCACATTTTTTCGAACGTTAGTGACCTTTGACATATTTGGTCAAAATTTTCATGAATTCATGTACTTTGATATTTTACTAATTTTTCACTTTTCCCAATATTTTTCACTTTGTCAACCATTTTTTCAATACTTTATGATTTTCACATTTTTTTTGAACGTTAGTGACCTTAGACATATTTGTTCAAAATTTTCATAAATACATGTACTGTGACATTTTACAAACTTTTCACTTTTCCTAATAGTTTTCACTTTGTCAGCATTTTTTTCAATACTTTATGATTTTCACATTTTTTTGAACGTTAGTGACCTTTGACATTTTTGGTCAAAATTTTCATTAATACATATACTTTGACATTTTACAAACTTTTCACTTTTCCTAGTATTTTTCACTTTGTCTACCATTTTATCAATACTTTATGATTTTCATATTTTTTTCCGATATTAGTTAACTTAGACATTTTATGGTTAAAATCTTCGTGAATACACGTACTGTGACACTTTACTAACTTTTCACTGTTCCTAATATTTTTCACATGGTCAATCATTTTTTCAATACTTTATGATTTTCACTTTCCTTTGAACGTAAGTGACCTTAGACATTTTCGGTCAAAATTTTCATGAATCCATATACTGTGACATTTTACTAACTTTTCACTTTTCCTAATATTTTTAACTTTGTCAATCATTTTTTCAATACTTTAAGATTTTCATATTTTTTCCGATATTAGTTAACTTAGACATTTTTGGTTAAAATTTTCATGAATACACGTAATGTGAAACTTTATTAACTTTTCCCTTTTCCTAATATTTTACACTTTGTCAGCATTTTTTTCAATACTATATGATTTTCACATTTTTTCGAACGTTAGTGACCTTAGATATTTTTGGTCAAAATTTTCATAAATACATGTACTGTGAAATTTTACAAACTTTTCACTTTTCCTAATATTGTTCACTTTGTCAGCATTTTTTTCAATACTTTATGATTTTCACATTTTTTTGAACGTTAGTGACCTTAGACATTTTTGGTCAAAATTTTCATAAATACATGTACTGTGACATTTTACAAACTTTTCACTTTTCCTAATAGTTTTCACTTTGTCAGCATTTTTTTCAATACTATATGATTTTCACATTTTTCGAACGTTAGTGACCTTTGACATATTTGGTCAAAATTTTCATGAATTCATATACTTTGATATTTTACTAATTTTTCACTTTTCCCAAAATTTTTCACTTTGTCAACCATTTTTTCAATACTTTATGATTTTCACATTTTTTGAACGTTAGTGACCTTAGACATTTTTGGTCAAATTTTCATGAATACATATACTCTGACATGTTACTAACTTTTCACTTTTCCTAACATTTTTCACTTTGTCAACCATTTTTTCAATACTTTATGATTTTCACATTCTTTTGAACGAAAGTGACCTCAGACATTTTTGGTCAAAATTTCATTCACATATGTACTCTGACATTTTACTAACTTTTAACTTTCCCAATATTTTTCACTTTGTCAACCATTTTTTCAAAACTTTATGATTTTCAAATTTTTTTGAACGTTAGTGACCTTAGACATTTTTGGCCAAAATTTTCATGAATAAATATACTGTGACATTTTACCAACTTTTCACTTTTCCTAATATTTTTCACTTTGTCAACCATTTTTTCAATACTTTATGATTTTCACATTTTTTCGAACGTTAGTGACCTTAGACATTTTCTGTCAAAATTTCATGAATACATATACTCTGACATGTTACTAACTTTTCACATTTAATTAACATCTGGAAGCATCTGGAAGTCTGCTTGAGGCCGGCTCTCAGCAGTTACTGTCCGGACTCTGCATCCCTGGCTAATTCCATTCAGTACAAGTCATCGGAGTAAGCTAATGACAAAAAAAATGTACAAAGTTGTATTGTGCAATATAGGTTGATGCAGTACTGCGAGGAACACCAGCATATACTGTACATATAAAAATGATTCTCAATATAATTGTTTTATGATTTTCACATTTTTTCTAACGTTAGTGACCTTTGACTTTTTTGGTCAAAATTTTCATGAATACATGTACTGTGATATTTTACTAATTTTTCACTTTTCCC
Source organism: Fistularia commersonii (assembly GCF_037954325.1). Classification (NCBI taxonomy): domain Eukaryota; kingdom Metazoa; phylum Chordata; class Actinopteri; order Syngnathiformes; family Fistulariidae; genus Fistularia; species Fistularia commersonii. The sequence continues at coordinate 14,575,132 of NC_141307.1, forward strand.
AATATGTTTCACTTTGTCAGCAATTTTTTCAATACTTTATGATTTTCACATTTTTTTGAACGTTACTGACCTTAGACATTTTTGGTCAAAATTTTCCTTAATACATTTACTTTGACATTTTACAAACTTTTCACCTTTCCTAATATTTTTCACTTTGTCAACCATTTTTTCAATACTATATGATTTTCACATTTTTTTGAACGTTAGTGACCTTTGACATTTTTGGTCAAAATTTTCATTAATACATATACTTTGACATTTTAAAAACTTTTCACTTTTCCTAGTATTTTTCACTTTGTCTACCATTTTATCAATACTTTATGATTTTCAGATATTTTTCCGATATTAGTTAACTTAGACATTTTATGGTTAAAATCTTCGTGAATACACGTACTGTGACACTTTACTAACTTTTCACTGTTCCTAATATTTTTCACATGGTCAATCATTTTTTCAATACTTTATGATTTTCACTTTGCTTTGAACGTAAGTGACCTTAGACATTTTTGGTCAAAATTTTCATGAATACATATACTGTGACATTTTACTAACTTTTCACTTTTCCTAATATTTTTCACTTTGTCAACCATTTTTTCAAAACTTTATGATTTTCAAATTTTTTTGAACGTTAGTGACCTTTGACATTTTTGGTCAAAATTTTCATTAATACATATACTTTGACATTTTACAAACTTTTCACTTTTCCTAGTATTTTTCACTTTGTCTACCATTTTATCAATACTTTATGATTTTCAGATATTTTTCTGATATTAGTTAACTTAGACATTTTATGGTTAAAATCTTCGTGAATACACGTACTGTGACACTTTACTAACTTTTCACTGTTCCTAATATTTTTCACATGGTCAATCATTTTTTCAATACTTTATGATTTTCACTTTGCTTTGAACGTAAGTGACCTTAGACATTTTTGGTCAAAATTTTCATGAATACATATACTGTGACATTTTACTAACTTTTCCCTTTTCCTAATATTTTTCACTTTGTCAACCATTTTTTCAAAACTTTATGATTTTCAAATTTTTTTGAACTTTAGTGACCTTAGACATTTTTGGTCAAAATTTTCATGAATAAATATACTGTGACATTTTACTATCTTTTCACTTTTCCTAATATTTTTCACTTTGTCAACCATTTTTTCAATACTTTATGATTTTCACATTTTTTCGAACGTTAGTGACCTTAGACATTTTCTGTCAAAATTTCATGAATACATATACTCTGACATGTTACTAACTTTTCACATTTAATTAACATCTGGAAGCATCTGGAAGTCTGCTTGAGGCCGGCTCTCAGCAGTTACTGTCCGGACTCTGCATTCCTGGCTAATTCCATTCAGTACAAGTCTTCGGAGTAAGCTAATGACAAAAAAAATGTACAAAGTTGTATTGTGCAATATAGGTTGATGCAGTACTGCGAGGAACACCAGCATATACTGTACATATAAAAATGATTCTCAATATAATTGTTTTATGATTTTCACATTTTTTCTAACGATAGTGACCTTTGACTTTTTTGGTCAAAATTTTCATGAATACATGTACTGTGATATTTTACTAATTTTTCACTTTTCCCAATATGTTTCACTTTGTCAGCAATTTTTTCAATACTTTATGATTTTCACATTTTTTTGAACGTTACTGACCTTTGACATTTTTGGTCAAAATTTTCATTAATACATATACTTTGACATTTTACAAACTTTTCACTTTTCCTAGTATTTTTCACTTTGTCTACCATTTTATCAATACTTTATGATTTTCAGATATTTTTCTGATATTAGTTAACTTAGACATTTTATGGTTAAAATCTTCGTGAATACACGTACTGTGACACTTTACTAACTTTTCACTGTTCCTAATATTTTTCACATGGTCAATCATTTTTTCAATACTTTATGATTTTCACTTTGCTTTGAACGTAAGTGACCTTAGACATTTTCGGTCAAAATTTTCATGAATCCATATACTGTGACATTTTACCAACTTTTCACTTTTCCTAATATTTTTCACTTTGTCAATCATTTTTTTAATACTTTTAGATTTTCACTTTCCTTTGAACGTAAGTGACCTTACACATTTTTGGTCAAAATTTTCACGAATACATGTACTGTGACATTTTACTAACTTTTCACTTTTCCTAATATTTTTCACTTTGTCAATCATTTTTTCAATACTTTAAGATTTTCAAATTTTTTCCGATATTAGTTAACTTAGACATTTTTGGTTAAAATTTTCATGAATACACGTACTGTGAAACTTTACTAACTTTTCCCTTTTCCTAATATTTTTCACTTTGTCAATCATTTTTTCAATAATTTATGATTTTCACATTTTTTTGAACGTTAGTGACCTTAGACATTTTTGGTCAAAATTTTCATAAATACATGTACTGTGACATTTTACAAACTTTTCACTTTTCCTAATAGTTTTCACTTTGTCAGCATTTTCTTCAATACTATATGATTTTCACATTTTTTCGAACGTTAGTCACCTTTGACATATTTGGTCAAAATTTTCATGAATTCATGTACTTTGATATTTTACTAATTTTTCACTTTTCCCAATATTTTTCACTTTGTCAACCATTTTTTCAATACTTGATGATTTTCACTTTCTTTTGAACGTAAGTGACCTTATACTTTTTTGGCCAAAATTTTCATGAACACATGTACTGTGACAATTTACTAACTTTTCATTTTTCCCAATATTTTTCACTTTGTCAACCATTTTTTCAATACTTAATGATTTTCACATTTTTTGAACATTCGTGACCTTTGACATTTTCGGTCAAAATTTTCATTAATACATATACTTTGACATTTTACAAACTTTTCATTTTTCCCAATATTTTTCACTTTGTCAGTCATTTTTTCGATACTTTATGATTTTCACTTTTTTTTGAACGTAAGTGACCTTAGACATTTTTGGACAAAATTTTCATGAACACATTTAATGTGACATGTTACTAACTTTTCCCAATATTTTTCACTTTTTCAACCATTTTTTCAATACTTTATGATTTTCACATTTTTTGAACGTTAGTGAAAAGTCAACCATTTTTTCAATACTATATGATTTTCACATTTTTTGAACGTTCGTGACCTTAGACATTTTTGGTCAAAATTTTCATTAATACATATACTTTGACATTTTACAAACTTTTCATTTTTCCTAATATTTTTCACTTTGTCAATCATTTTTTCAAAACTTGATGATTTTCACTTTCTTTTGAACGTAAGTGACCTCATACTTTTTTGGCCAAAATTTTCATGAACACATGTACTGTGACATTTTACTAACTTTTCATTTTTCCCAATATTTTTCACTTTGTCAACTATTTTTTCAATATTTTATGATTTTCACTTTACTTTGAACATAAGTGACCTTGGACATTTTTGGTCAAAATTTTCATGGACACATGTACTGTGACATTTTACAAACTTTTCACTTTTCCTAATATTTTTCACTCTTTCAATCATTTTTTCAATACTTTATAATTTTCACTTTCTTTTGAACGCAAATGACCTTAGACATTTTTGGTCAAAATTTTAATGAACACATGTAATGTGACATTTTACTAACTTTTCACTTTTCCTAAACTTTTCCCTTTGGTCAATCATTTTTTCAATACTTTATGATTTTCACATTTTTTTGAACGTTAGTGACCTTTGACATTTTTGGTTAAAATTTTCATGAATACATATACTTTGACATTTTACAAACTTTTCATTTTTCCTAATATTTTTCACTTTGTCAATCATTTTTTCGATACTTTATGATTTTCAGTTTTTTTTTAACGTAAGTGACCTTAGACATTTTTGGACAAAATTTTCATGAACATATTTACTGTGACATTTTACTAACTTTTCCCAATATTTTTCACTTTTTCAACCATTTTTTCAATACTTTATGATTTTCACATTTTTTGAACGTTAGTGAAAAGTCAACCATTTTTTCAATACTATATGATTTTCACATTTTTTGAACGTTCGTGACCTTAGACATTTTCGGTCAAAATTTTCATGAATACATATACTTTGACATTTTCCTAATATTTTTCACATTGTCAATCATTTTTTCAATATTTTATGATTTTCACATTACTTTGAACGTAAGTGATCTTGGACATTTTTGGTCATCATTTTCATGGACACATGTACTGTGACATTTTACAAACTTTTCACTTTTCCTAATATTTTTCACTTTGTCAACCATTTTTTTAATACTTTATGATTTTCATATTTTTTCCGATATTTGTTAACTCAGACATTTTTGGTTAAAATTTTCGTGAATACACGTACTTTGACACTTTACTAACTTTTCACTTTTCCCAATATTTTTCACTTTGTCAACCATTTTTTCAATACTTTATGATTTTCACATTTTTTGAATGTTAGTGACCTTAGACATTTTCGGTAAAAATTTTCATGAATACTTATACTTTGACATTTTACTAACTTTTCCCTTTTCCTAATGTTTTTCACTTTGTCAATCATTTTTTCAATACTTTATTATTTTCACTTTCTTTTGAACGTAATTGACCTCAGACATTTTTGGTCAAAATTTCATGAACACATTTACTGTGACATTTTACTAACTTTTCACTTTTTGTAATATTTTTATCTTTGTCAATCATTTTTTCAATACTTTATGATTTTCACTTTCCTTTGAACCGAAGTGACTTTAGACATTTTGGGTCAAAATTTTAATGAACACATGTACTGTAACATTTTACTAACTTTTCATTTTTCCCAATATTTTTCACTTTGTCAACCATTTTTTCAATACTTTATGATTTTCACTTTCCTTTGAACGTAGGTGACCTTAGACATTTTTGGTCAAAATTTTCATGAATACATGTACTGTGACATTTTACTAACTTTTCACTTTTCCTAAACTTTTCCCCTTGGTCAATCATTTTTTCAATAATATATGATTTTATCATTTTTTTTAACGTTAGTGACCTTTGACATTTTTGGTCAAAATTTTCATTAATAAATATACTTTGACATTTTACAAACTTTTCATTTTTCCTAATATTTTTCACTTTGTCAATCATTTTTTCAATATTTTATGATTCTCACTTTACTTTGAACGTAAGTGATCTTGGACATTTTTGGTCAAAATTTTCATGGACACATGTACTGTGACATTTTACAAACTTTTCACTTTTCCTAATATTTTTTACTTTGTCAACCTTTTTTTTAATACTTTATGATTTTCATATTTTTTCCGATATTTGTTAACTCAGACATTTTTGGTTAAAATTTTCGTGAATACACGTACTTTAACACTTTACTAACTTTTCACTTTTCCCAATATTTTTCACTTTGTCAACCATTTTTTCAATACTTTATGATTTTCACATTTTTTGAACGTTAGTGACCTTAGACATTTTCGGTCAAAATTTTCATTAATACATAAACTTTGACATTTTACAAACTTTTCATTTTTCCTAATATTTTTCACTTTGTCAATCATTTTTTCAAAACTTGATGGTTTTCACTATCTTTTGAACATAAGTGACCTCATACTTTTTTGGCCAAAATTTTCATGAACACATGTACTGTGACATTTTACTAACTTTTCATTTTTCCCAATATTTTTCACTTTGTCAACCATTTTTTCAATATTTTATGATTTTCACTTTACTTTGAACATAAGTGACCTTGGACATTTTTGGTCAAAATTTTCATGGACACATGTACTGTGACATTTTACAAACTTTTCACTTTTCCTAATATTTTTCACTTTGTCAACCATTTTTTCAATACTTTATGATTTTCATATTTTTTCCGATATTTGTTAACTTTGACATTTTTGGTCAAAATTTCGTGAATACATATACTGTGACATTTTACTAGCTTTTCACTTTTCCCAATATTTTTCACTTTGTCCACCATTTTTTCAATACTTTATGATTTTCACATTTTTTGAACGTCAGTGACCTCAGACATTTTTGGTCCAAAGTTCATGAACACATGTACTGTGACATTTTACTAACTTTTCATTTTTCCCAATATTTTTCACTTTGTCAAACATTTTTTCAATACTTGATGATTTTCACATTTCTTTGAACGTAAGTGACATTCGACATTTTTGGTCAAAATTTTCATTACTACATATACTTTGACATTTTACAAACTTTTCATTTTTCCTAATATTTTTCACTTTTCAATCATTTTTTCAATACTTGATGATTTTCACATTTTTTGAACTTTCGTGACCTTTGACATTTTCGGTCAAAATTTTCATTAATACATATACTTTGACATTTTACAAACTTTTCATTTTTCCTAATATTTTTCACTTTGTCAATCATTTTTTCGATACTTTATGATTTTCACTTTTTTTTTAACGTAAGTGACCCTAGACATTTTCGGTCAAAATTTTCATGAATACATATACTTTGACATTTTCCTAATATTTTTCACTTTGTCAATCATTTTTTCAATATTTTATGATTTTAACATTACTTTGAACGTAAGTGATCTTGGACATTTTTGGTCAAAATTTTCATGGACACATGTACTGTGACATTTTACAAACTTTTCACTTTTCCTAATATTTTTCACTTTGTCAACCATTTTTTTAATACTTTATGATTTTGATATTTTTTCCGATATTTGTTAACTCAGACATTTTTGGTTAAAATTTTCGTGAATACACGTACTTTGACACTTTACTAACTTTTCACTTATCCCAATATTTTTCACTTTGTCAACCATTTTGTCAATACTTTATGATTTTCACATTTTTTGAACGTTAGTGACCTTAGACATTTTCGGTAAAAATTTTCATGAATACTTATACTTTGACATTTTACTAACTTTTCACTTTTCCTAATGTTTTTCACTTTGTCAATCATTTTTTCAATACTTTATTATTTTCACTTTCTTTTTAACGTAATTGACCTCAGACATTCTTGGTCAAAATTTCATGAACACATGTACTGTGACATTTTACTAACTTTTCACTTTTCGTAATATTTTTCACTTTGTCAATCATTTTTTCAATACTTTATGATTTTCACTTTCCTTTGAACCGAAGTGACCTTAGACATTTTGGGTCAAAATTTCATGAACACATGTACTGTGACATTTTACTTACTTTTCACTTTTCATAATATTTTTCACTTTGTCAACCATTTTTTCAATACTTTATGATTTTCACATTTTTTGAACGTTAGTGACCTTAGACATTTTCGGTCAAAATTTTCATTAATACATATACTTTGACATTTTACAAACTTTTCATTTTTCCTAATATTTTTCACTTTGTCAATCATTTTTTCAATACTTTATGATTTTCACTTTCCTTTGAACCTAAGTGACCTTAGACATTTTGGGTCGAAATTTTAATGAACACATGTACTGTAACATTTTACTAACTTTTCATTTTTCCCAATATTTTTCACTTTGTCAACCATTTTTTCAATACTTTATGATTTTCACTTTCCTTTGAACGTAGGTGACCTTAGACATTTTCGGTCAAAATTTTCATGAATACATGTACTGTGACATTTTACTAACTTTTCACTTTTCCTAAACTTTTCCCCTTGGTCAATCATTTTTTCAATAGTATATGATTTTATCATTTTTTTTTAACGTTAGTGACCTTTGACATTTTTGGTCAAAATTTTCATTAATAAATATACTTTGACATTTTACAAACTTTTCATTTTTCCTAATATTTTTCACTTTGTCAATCATTTTTTCAATATTTTATGATTTTCACTTTACTTTGAACGTAAGTGTTCTTGAACATGTTTGGTCAAAATTTTCTTGGACACATGTACTGTGACATTTTACAAACTTTTCACTTTTCCTAATATTTTTCACTTTGTCAACCATTTTTTCAATACTTTATGATTTTCATATTTTTTCCGATATTTGTTAACTTAGACATTTTTGGTTAAAATTTTCGTGAATACATATACTGTGACATTTTACTAGCTTTTCACTTTTCCTAATATTTTTCACTTTTTCAATCATTTCTTCAATACTTTATGATTTTCACTTTCTTTTGAACGTAAATGACCTTAGACATTTTTGGTCAAAATTTTAATGAACACATGTAATGTGACATTTTACTAACTTTTCATTTTTCCTAAACTTTTCCCTTTGGTCAATCATTTTTTCAATACTATATGATTTTCACATTTTTTTGAACGTTAGTGACCTTTGACATTTTTGGTCAAAATTTTCATGAATACATATACTTTGACATTTTACAAACTTTTCATTTTTCCTAATATTTTTCACTTTTCAATCATTTTTTCAATACTTGATGATTTTCACATTTTTTGAACTTTCGTGACCTTTGATATTTTCGGTCAAAATTTTCATTAATACATATACTTTGACATTTTACAAACTTTTCATTTTTCCTAATATTTTTCACTTTGTCAATCATTTTTTCGATACTTTATGATTTTCACTTTTTTTTTGAACGTAAGTGACCCTAGACATTTTCGGTCAAAATTTTCATGAATACATATACTTTGACATTTTCCTAATATTTTTCACTTTGTCAACCATTTTTTCAATATTTTATGATTTTCACATTACTTTGAACGTAAGTGATCTTGGACATTTTTGGTCAAAATTTTCATGGACACATGTACTGTGACATTTTACAAACTTTTCACTTTTCCTAATATTTTTCACTTTGTCAACCATTTTTTTAATACTTTATGATTTTCATATTTTTTCCGATATTTGTTAACTTAGACATTTTTGGTTAAAATTTTCGTGAATACATATACTGTGACATTTTACTAGCTTTTCACTTTTCCTAATATTTTTCACTTTTTCAATCATTTTTTCAATACTTTATGATTTTCACTTTCTTTTGAACGTCAATGACCTTAGACATTTTTGGTCAAAATTTTAATGAACACATGTAATGTGACATTTTACTAACTTTTCATTTTTCCTAAACTTTTCCCTTTGGTCAATCATTTTTTCAATACTATATGATTTTCACATTTTTTTGAACGTTAGTGACCTTTGACATTTTTGGTCAAAATTTTCATGAATACATATACTTTGACATTTTACAAACATTTCATTTTTCCTAATATTTTTCACTTTTCAATCATTTTTTCAATACTTGATGATTTTCACATTTTTTGAACTTTCGTGACCTTTGACATTTTCGGTCAAAATTTTCATTAATACATATACTTTGACATTTTACAAACTTTTCATTTTTCCTAATATTTTTCATTTTGTCAATCATTTTTTCGATACTTTATGATTTTCACTTTTTTTTGAACGTAAGTGACCTCAGACATTTTTGGACAAAATTTTCATGAACACATTTACTGTGACATTTAACTAAATTTTCCCAATATTTTTCACTTTTTCAACCATTTTTTCAATACTTTATGATTTTCACATTTTTTGAACGTTAGTGAAAAGTCAACCATTTTTTCAATACTATATGATTTTCACATTTTTTTAACGTTCGTGACATTAGACATTTTCGGTCAAAATTTTCATGAATACATATACTTTGACATTTTCCTAATATTTTTCACTTTGTCAATCATTTTTTCAATATTTTATGATTTTCACATTACTTTGAACGTAAGTGATCTTGGACATTTTTGGTCAAAATTTTCATGGACACATGTAATGTGACATTTTACAAACTTTTCACTTTTCCTAATATTTGTCACTTTGTCAACCATTTTTTTAATACTTTATGATTTTCATATTTTTTCCGATATTTGTTAACTCAGACATTTTCGGTAAAAATTTTCATGAATACTTATACTTTGACATTTTACTAACTTTTCACTTTTCCTAATGTTTTTCACTTTGTCAATCATTTTTTCAATACTTTATTATTTTCACTTTCTTTTGAACGTAATTGACCTCAGACATTTTTGGTCAAAATTTCATGAACACATGTAATGTGACATTTTACTAACTTTTCACTTTTCGTAATATTTTTCACTTTGTCAATCATTTTTTCAATACTTTATGATTTTCACTTTCCTTTGAACCGAAGTGACCTTAGACATTTTGGGTCAAAATTTCATGAAAACATGTACTGTGACATTTTACTTACTTTTCACTTTTCGTAATTTTTTTCACTTTGTCAACCATTTTTTCAATACTTTCTGATTTTCACATTTTTTGAACGTTAGTGACCTTAGACATTTTCGGTCAAAATTTTCATTAATACATATACTTTGACATTTTACAAACTTTTCATTTTTCCTAATATTTTTCACTTTGTCAATCATTTTTTCAATACTTTATGGTTTTCACTTTCCTTTGAACCTAAGTGACCTTAGACATTCTGGGTCAAAATTTTAATGAACACATGTAATGTGACCTTTTACTAACTTTTTACTTTTCCTAAACTTTTCCCTTTGGTCAATCATTTTTTCAATACTTTATGATTTTCACATTTTTTTGAACGTTAGTGACCTTTGACATTTTTGGTCAAAATTTTCATGAATACATATACTTTGACATTTTACAAACTTTTCATTTTTCCTAATATTTTTCACTTTGTCAATCATTTTTTCAAAACTTGATGATTTTCACTTTCTTTTGAACGTAAGTGACCTCATATTTTTTTGGTCAAAATTTTCATGAACACATGTACTGTGACATTTTACTAACTTTTCATTTTTCCCAATATTTTTCACTTTGTGAACCATTTTTTCAATATTTTATGATTTTCACTTTACTTTGAACGTAAGTGTTCTTGAACATGTTTGGTCAAAATTTTCTTGGACACATGTACTGTGACATTTTACAAACTTTTCACTTTTCCTAATATTTTTCACTTTGTCAACCATTTTTTCAATACTTTATGATTTTCATATTTTTTCCGATATTTGTTAACTTAGACATTTTTGGTTAAAATTTTCGTGAATACATATACTGTGACATTTTACTAGCTTTTCACTTTTCCTAATATTTTTCACTTTTTCAATCATTTCTTCAATACTTTATGATTTTCACTTTCTTTTGAACGTAAATGACCTTAGACATTTTTGGTCAAAATTTTAATGAACACATGTAATGTGACATTTTACTAACTTTTCATTTTTCCTAAACTTTTCCCTTTGGTCAATCATTTTTTCAATACTATATGATTTTCACATTTTTTTGAACGTTAGTGACCTTTGACATTTTTGGTCAAAATTTTCATGAATACATATACTTTGACATTTTACAAACTTTTCATTTTTCCTAATATTTTTCACTTTTCAATCATTTTTTCAATACTTGATGATTTTCACATTTTTTGAACTTTCGTGACCTTTGACATTTTCGGTCAAAATTTTCATTAATACATATACTTTGACATTTTACAAACTTTTCATTTTTCCTAATATTTTTCACTTTGTCAATCATTTTTTCGATACTTTATGATTTTCACTTTTTTTTTGAACGTAAGTGACCCTAGACATTTTCGGTCAAAATTTTCATGAATACATATACTTTGACATTTTCCTAATATTTTTCACTTTGTCAACCATTTTTTCAATATTTTATGATTTTCACATTACTTTGAACGTAAGTGATCTTGGACATTTTTGGTCAAAATTTTCATGGACACATGTACTGTGACATTTTACAAACTTTTCACTTTTCCTAATATTTTTCACTTTGTCAACCATTTTTTTAATACTTTATGATTTTCATATTTTTTCCGATATTTGTTAACTTAGACATTTTTGGTTAAAATTTTCGTGAATACATATACTGTGACATTTTACTAGCTTTTCACTTTTCCTAATATTTTTCACTTTTTCAATCATTTTTTCAATACTTTATGATTTTCACTTTCTTTTGAACGTCAATGACCTTAGACATTTTTGGTCAAAATTTTAATGAACACATGTAATGTGACATTTTACTAACTTTTCATTTTTCCTAAACTTTTCCCTTTGGTCAATCATTTTTTCAATACTATATGATTTTCACATTTTTTTGAACGTTAGTGACCTTTGACATTTTTGGTCAAAATTTTCATGAATACATATACTTTGACATTTTACAAACATTTCATTTTTCCTAATATTTTTCACTTTTCAATCATTTTTTCAATACTTGATGATTTTCACATTTTTTGAACTTTCGTGACCTTTGACATTTTCGGTCAAAATTTTCATTAATACATATACTTTGACATTTTACAAACTTTTCATTTTTCCTAATATTTTTCATTTTGTCAATCATTTTTTCGATACTTTATGATTTTCACTTTTTTTTGAACGTAAGTGACCTCAGACATTTTTGGACAAAATTTTCATGAACACATTTACTGTGACATTTAACTAAATTTTCCCAATATTTTTCACTTTTTCAACCATTTTTTCAATACTTTATGATTTTCACATTTTTTGAACGTTAGTGAAAAGTCAACCATTTTTTCAATACTATATGATTTTCACATTTTTTGAACGTTCGTGACCTTAGACATTTTCGGTCAAAATTTTCATGAATACATATACTTTGACATTTTCCTAATATTTTTCACTTTGTCAATCATTTTTTCAATATTTTATGATTTTCACATTACTTTGAACGTAAGTGATCTTGGACATTTTTGGTCAAAATTTTCATGGACACATGTAATGTGACATTTTACAAACTTTTCACTTTTCCTAATATTTGTCACTTTGTCAACCATTTTTTTAATACTTTATGATTTTCATATTTTTTCCGATATTTGTTAACTCAGACATTTTCGGTAAAAATTTTCATGAATACTTATACTTTGACATTTTACTAACTTTTCACTTTTCCTAATGTTTTTCACTTTGTCAATCATTTTTTCAATACTTTATTATTTTCACTTTCTTTTGAACGTAATTGACCTCAGACATTTTTGGTCAAAATTTCATGAACACATGTAATGTGACATTTTACTAACTTTTCACTTTTCGTAATATTTTTCACTTTGTCAATCATTTTTTCAATACTTTATGATTTTCACTTTCCTTTGAACCGAAGTGACCTTAGACATTTTGGGTCAAAATTTCATGAAAACATGTACTGTGACATTTTACTTACTTTTCACTTTTCGTAATTTTTTTCACTTTGTCAACCATTTTTTCAATACTTTCTGATTTTCACATTTTTTGAACGTTAGTGACCTTAGACATTTTCGGTCAAAATTTTCATTAATACATATACTTTGACATTTTACAAACTTTTCATTTTTCCTAATATTTTTCACTTTGTCAATCATTTTTTCAATACTTTATGGTTTTCACTTTCCTTTGAACCTAAGTGACCTTAGACATTCTGGGTCAAAATTTTAATGAACACATGTAATGTGACCTTTTACTAACTTTTTACTTTTCCTAAACTTTTCCCTTTGGTCAATCATTTTTTCAATACTTTATGATTTTCACATTTTTTTGAACGTTAGTGACCTTTGACATTTTTGGTCAAAATTTTCATGAATACATATACTTTGACATTTTACAAACTTTTCATTTTTCCTAATATTTTTCACTTTGTCAATCATTTTTTCAAAACTTGATGATTTTCACTTTCTTTTGAACGTAAGTGACCTCATATTTTTTTGGTCAAAATTTTCATGAACACATGTACTGTGACATTTTACTAACTTTTCATTTTTCCCAATATTTTTCACTTTGTGAACCATTTTTTCAATATTTTATGATTTTCACTTTGCTTTGAACATAAGTGACCTTGGACATTTTTGGTCAAAATTTTCATGGACACATGTATTTTGACATTTTACAAACTTTTCACTTTTCCTAATATTTTTCACCTTGTCAACCATTTTTTCAATACTTTATGATTTTCATATTTTTTCCGATATTTGTTAACTTAGACATTTTTGGTTAAAATTTTAGTGAATACATATTCTGTGACATTTTACTTACTTTTCACTTTTCGTAATATTTTTCACTTTGTCAATCATTTTTTCAATATTTTATGATTTTCACTTTACTTTGAACGTAAGTGATCTTGAACATGTTTGGTCAAAATTTTCATGGACACATGTACTGTGACATTTTACAAACTTTTCACTTTTCCTAATATTTTTCACTTTGTCAACCATTTTTTCAATACTTTATGATTTTCATATTTTTTCCGATATTTGTTAACTTAGACATTTTTGGTTAAAATTTTCGTGAATACATATTCTGTGACATTTTACTAGCTTTTCACTTTTCCTAATATTTTTCACTTTTTCAATCATTTTTTCAATACTTTATGATTTTCACTTTCTTTTGAACGTAAATGACCTTAGACATTTTTGGTCAAAATTTTAATGAACACATGTAATGTGACATTTTACTAACTTTTCATTTTTCCTAAACTTTTCCCTTTGGTCAATCATTTTTTCAATACTATATGATTTTCACATTTTTTTGAACGTTAGTGACCTTTGACATTTTTGGTCAAAATTTTCATGAATACATATACTTTGACATTTTACAAACTTTTCATTTTTCCTAATATTTTTCACTTTGTCAAACATTTTTTCAATACTTGATTATTTTCACATTTCTTTGAACGTAAGTGACATTCGACATTTTTGGTCAAAATTTTCATTAATACATATACTTTGACATTTTACAAAGTTTTCATTTTTCCTAATATTTTTCACTTTTCAATCATTTTTTCAATACTTGATGATTTTCACTTTCTTTTGAACGTAAGTGACCTCATATTTTTTTGGCCAAAATTTTCATGAACATATGTACTGTGACATATTACTAACTTTTCATTTTTCCCAATATTTTTCACTTTGTCAACCATTTTTTCAATATTTTATGATTTTCACTTTACTTTGAACATAAGTGACCTTGGACATTTTTGGTCAAAATTTTCATGGACACATGTACTGTGACTTTTTACAAACATTTCATTTTTCCTAATATTTTTCACTTTGTCAATCATTTTTTCGATACTTTATGATTTTCACTTTTTTTTGAACGTAAGTGACCGCAGACATTTTTGGACAAAATTTTCATGAACACATTTACTGTGACATTTAACTAAAGTTTCCCAATATTTTTCACTTTTTCAACCATTTTTTCAATACTTTATGATTTTCACATTTTTTGAACGTTAGTGAAAAGTCAACCATTTTTTCAATACTATATGATTTTCACATTTTTTTAACGTTCGTGACCTTAGACATTTTCGGTCAAAATTTTCATGAATACATATACTTTGACATTTTCCTAATATTTTTCACTTTGTCAATCATTTTTTCAATATTTTATGATTTTCACATTACTTTGAACGTAAGTGATCTTGGACATTTTTGGTCAAAATTTTCATGGACACATGTACTGTGACATTTTACAAACTTTTCACTTTTCCTAATATTTTTCACTTTGTCAACCATTTTTTCAATACTTTATGATTTTCACATTTTTTGAACGTTAGTGACCTTAGACATTTTCGGTAAAAATTTTCATGAATACTTATACTTTGACATTTTACTAACTTTTCACTTTTCCTAAAGTTTTTCACTTTGTCAATCATTTTTTCAATACTTTATTATTTTCACTTTCTTTTGAACGTAATTGACCTCAGACATTTTTGGTCAAAATTTCATGAACACATGTAATGTGACATTTTACTAACTTTTCACTTTTCGTAATATTTTTCACTTTGTCAATCATTTTTTCAATACTTTATGATTTTCACTTTCCTTTGAACCGAAGTGACCTTAGACATTTTGGGTCAAAATTTCATGAAAACATGTACTGTGACATTTTACTTACTTTTCACTTTTCGTAATATTTTTCACTTTGTCAACCATTTTTTAAATACTTTATGATTTTCACATTTTTTGAACGTTAGTGACCTTAGACATTTTCGGTCAAAATTTTCATTAATACATATACTTTGACATTTTACAAACTTTTCATTTTTCCTAATATTTTTCACTTTGTCAATCATTTTTTCAATACTTTATGGTTTTCACTTTCCTTTGAACCTAAGTGACCTTAGACATTCTGGGTCAAAATTTTAATGAACACATGTAATGTGACCTTTTACTAACTTTTTACTTTTCCTAAACTTTTCCCTTTGGTCAATCATTTTTTCAATACTTTATGATTTTCACATTTTTTTGAACGTTAGTGACCTTTGACATTTTTGGTCAAAATTTTCATGAATACATATACTTTGACATTTTACAAACTTTTCATTTTTCCTAATATTTTTCACTTTGTCAATCATTTTTTCAAAACTTGATGATTTTCACTTTCTTTTGAACGTAAGTGACCTCATATTTTTTTGGTCAAAATTTTCATGAACACATGTACTGTGACATTTTACTAACTTTTCATTTTTCCCAATATTTTTCACTTTGTGAACCATTTTTTCAATATTTTATGATTTTCACTTTGCTTTGAACATAAGTGACCTTGGACATTTTTGGTCAAAATTTTCATGAATACATATACTTTGACATTTTACTAACTTTTCATTTTTCCCAATATTTTTCACTTTGTGAACCATTTTTTCAATATTTTATGATTTTCACTTTGCTTTGAACATAAGTGACCTTGGACATTTTTGGTCAAAATTTTCATGGACACATGTATTTTGACATTTTACAAACTTTTCACTTTTCCTAATATTTTTCACCTTGTCAACCATTTTTTCAATACTTTATGATTTTCATATTTTTTCCGATATTTGTTAACTTTTCATTTTTCCCAATATTTTTCACTTTGTCAACCATTTTTTCAATACTATATGATTTTCACATTTTTTGAACGTTCGTGACCTTAGACATTTTTGGTCCAAATTTCATGAACACATGTAATGTGACATTTCAATAACTTTTTACTTTTTGTAATATTTTTCAGTTTGTCCACCATTTTTTAAATACTTTATGATTTTCACTTTACTTTGAACGTAAGTGACATTGGACATTTTTGGTCAAAATTTTCATGGACACATGTAATGTGACATTTTACAAACTTTTCACTTTTCCTAATATTTTTCAATTTGTCCACCATTTTTTCAATACTTTATGATTTTCATATTTTTTCCGATATTTGTTAACTTAGACATTTTTGGTTAAAATTTTCGTGAATACACGTACTGTGACACTTTACTAACTTTTCACTTTTCCTAATATTTTTCACTTTGTCAACCATTTTTTCAATACTTTATGATTTTCATATTTTTTCCAATATTTGTTAACTTAGACATTTTCGGTCAAAATTTTCATGAATATATATACTATGACATTTTACTTACTTTTCACTTTGTCAATCATTTTTTCAATATTTTATGATTTTCACATTTTTTGAACGTTCATGACCTTAGACATTTTCGGTCAAAATTTCATGAACACATGTACTGTGACATTTCACTAACTTTTTACTTTTCGTAATATTTTTCACTTTGTCCACCATTTTTTAAATACTTTATGATTTTCCCTTCCTTTGAACGTAAGTGACCTCAGACATTTTTGGTCAAAATTTTCATGAACACATGTACTGTGACATTTCACTAACTTTTTACTTTTCGTAATATTTTTCACTTTGTCCACCATTTTATCAATACTTTATGATTTTCACTTTACTTTGAACGTCAGTGACCTTAGACATTTTCGGTAAAAATTTTCATGAATACTTATACTGTGACATTTTACTAACTTTTCACTTTTCCTAATATTTTTCACTTTGTCAATCATTTTTTCAATACTTTATGATTTTCACTTTCCTCTGAACGTAAGTGACCTTAGATATTTTATGTCAAAATTTCATGAACACATGTACTGTGACATTTCACTAACGTTTTACTTTTCGGAATATTTTTCACTTTGTCAATCATTTTTTAAATACTTTATGATTTTCACTTTCTTTTGAACGTAAGTGACCTCAGACATTTTTGGTCAAAATTTTCATGAACACATGTACTGTGACATTTTACTAACTTTTTACTTTTCGTAATATTTTTCACTTTGTCCACCATTTTTTCAATACTTTATGATTTTCACATTTTTTGATCGTTCGTGACCTTAGACATTTTCGGTCAAAATTTTCATGAATATATATACTGATACATTTTACTAACTTTTCATTTTTCCCAATATTTTTCACTTTGTCAACCATTTTTTCAATATTTTATGATTTTCACTTTCCTTTGAACGTAAGTGACCTTAGACATTTTTGGTCAAAATTTCATGAACACATGTACTGTGACATTTCACTAACTTTTCACTTTTCGTAATATTTTTCACATTTTTTGAACGTTAGTGACCTATGACATTTTTGGTCAAAATTTTCATGAATATGTATACAGTGACATTTTACTAACTTTTCACTTTTCCCAATATTTTTCACTTCGTCAACCATTTTTTCAATACTTTATGATTTTCATATTTTTTCCGATATTAGTTAACTTAGACATTTTTGGTTAAAATTTTCGTGAATACACGTACTGTGACACTTTACTAACTTTTCACTTTTCCCAATATTTTTCACTTTGTCCACAATTTTTTCAATACTTTATGATTTTCACATTTTTTTGAACTTTTAGTTACCTTTGACATTTTTGGTCAAAATTTTCATTAATACATATACTTTGACATTTTACAAACTTTTCATTTTTCCTAATATTTTTCACTTTGTCAATCATGTTTTCAATACTTTATGATTTTCACATTTTTTTGAACGTTAGTGACCTTAGACATTTTTGGTCAAAATTTTCGTAAATACATGTACTATGATATTTTACAAACTTTTCACTTTTCCTAATATTTTTCA
Source organism: Fistularia commersonii (assembly GCF_037954325.1). Taxonomy (NCBI): domain Eukaryota; kingdom Metazoa; phylum Chordata; class Actinopteri; order Syngnathiformes; family Fistulariidae; genus Fistularia; species Fistularia commersonii. Next base: position 14,593,915 of record NC_141307.1, read on the forward strand.
CTTTGTCAACCATTTTTTCAATACTTAATGATTTTCATATTTTTTCCGATATTAGTTAAGTTCGACATTTTTGGTTAAAATTTTCGTGAGTACATATACTGTGACAATTTACTAATTTTTCACTTTTCCCAATATTTTTCACTTCATCAACCACTTTTTCAATACTTTATGATTTTCACAGTTTTTCCAATATAAGTCACCTTACACATTTTTTTTCAAAATTTTCATGAATATACATGTATTATCACATTTTGCCATTTTTTTAGCTTTTCCAATAGTTTTTACATTTTCAATATTTTTCCAAAATTCATGTTTTTTACATTTTATTCCAATATAAGTGAACTTAGACATTTTTGGTTGAAATTTTTATGAATACATGTTCTGTGACATTTTACTGACTTTTCATTTTGCCCAATATTTCTCAGTTTGTCAACAATTTTTTCAATACTTAAAGATTTTCACATTTTTTCCAATATTAGTGACCTTAGACATTTTTGGTCAAAATTTTCATGACTATACATATTTTTCACATTCTGCCAATCTTTAAACTTTTCCCAATATTTTAACTTTGTCTACAATTTTCGTTATACCTTTCAATTTTTTTTTCCAATTTGATGCCCTTTGACAATTTTTTTCAAAATTTTCATGAATATTTTCATGAATATACATGAATAAACTATAAAGTATGTCAAAAGTTCAAAAAATGTCAAAGGTCACTAACATTGGAAAAAATGTGAAAATCATAAAGTATTGCTCCCGACAGAGAGCTGCGTTCCTCCAATACAAACCTACTAGCAGTACCTATAGCTCGCTCTAAGCGATCTCAGGCAAAACTGTTCTCAGTTCTACTACCTCAGTGGTGGAACAAACTTCTGGAAGCAACAAGACTAGCATCATCTATCTCAACCTTCAAGATACAGGTAAAAACTCTTCTCTTTCAGGACTTTTTACTGCGCTGATGCCCCAGATCAGGTCAGGCAGCAAGTTAGGCTATACAGTTTGTGTTTGTGTGTGTGTGCGTGTGCGTGTGCGTGTGCGTGTGTGTGTGTGTGTGTTTGTGTGTGTGTACGTTTGTGTATGTCTTTGTCAAAAAAAAAAAAAAAAAAAAAAATTACTAACCCAAGCTTACTGTTCTGTATATTTTCTGTACATCGTCTATTTGCAAGTGTATTTGCAGTCCCTATGTCCTCTATTGTAAGTCGCTTTGGATAAAAGCGTCTGCGTAATGTAATGTAATGTAATATTGAAAAAATTGTTGATAAAGTCAAAAATATTTGGAAAAGTGAAAAATTGGCAAAATATTACAATATAGATATCCATAATTTTTTTTTTTTTAAAAGTCGAATGTCAGTAAAATTGGAAACAAATGTGAAAACCATAAAGTTTGGAAAAAAATATTGAAAATGTAAAAAGTATTGGAAAACTAAAAAATTGGTAAACTGTGACAATATGGATATTCATAAATTAAAAAAAATGTCAAAAGTCATCAAATTGGAAAAAAAAAATGAAAATGACAAAAATTGTAGACAGAGTGAAAAATAATGGGAAAAGTTTAAAAATTGGCAGAATGTGAAAAATAAATGTAGTTATGAAAATTTTGACAAAAATGTTAAAGGTCACTAACAATGTAAAAAATGTGAAAATCATAAAGTACTGAAAAAATTGTTGACAAAGTGAAAAATATTTGAAAAAGTAAAAAAAATGTCAACATTGGCATATTCATAAAAATTTTGACAAAAATGTCAAAGGCCAGCTTCTTCTTCTTCTTTCGGCTTTTCCCGGCAGGGGTCGCCACAGCGAGTCCACTTTCTCCATCTAACCCTATTCTCTGGATCCTCCTCTCTCACACCAACTACCTTCATATCCTCTCTCACTACGTCCATAAATTTTCTCTCTGGTCTTCCTCGAGACCTTTTGCCTAGCAACTCCAATTCCAGCGTCCGTCTACCAATATATTCTCCATCTGCCTCCTCTGCCCATGACCAAACCATCTCAGTCTGGCTTCTCCGATCTTCTCTCCAAAACATCTAACATGTGCTGTTCCTTTGATAGACTCATGTCTGATCCTCTCCATCCTGGTCCCTCCCAAAGAGAACCTCAACATCTTCATCTCTGCAAGCTCTAGTTCTGCCTGCTGTCTTTTGGTCATTGTAACAGTTTCTAGTGCAAACATCATCGCTGGTCTCACTACTGTCTTGCACACCTATCCTTTTATTCTGGCCGAAAGTCTTCTATCACATAGTACCCCTGACACTTTTCTCCACCCATTCCAACCTGCTTGGACCCGTCTCTTCACCTCTTTTTCACACTCTCCGTTGCTCTGGACTGTTGACCCTAAGTACCTGAAATCCTCCAGCTTCTTGAACTCCACTTCCTGTAGCATCACCGTTCCTCCCGAGTTCCTCTCATTCACACACATATATTCTGTCTTGCTGCGACTAACTTTCATTCCTCTCCTTTCCAGAGCATACTTCCACCTCTCTGGATTTTCCTCTACTTGTTGTCTGCTCTCACTACAGATCACAATGTCATCCGCAAACATCATGGTCCATGGGGATTCCTGTCTAACCTCATCTGTCATCACCATTGCGAACAAGAAGGGGCTCAGAGCTGAGCCCATGATGGAGTCCCACCTCCACCTTGAACTTCTCAGTTACCCCTACAGCACACCGTACCAGTGTCTCACAGCTAGCATACATGTCCTGCACCAGTCTAACATACTTCTCTGCCACTCCAGACTTCCTCATACAATACCAGAGCTAATACAGAGCTACAATACAATCGGTTCTGCAAATGAACTCTGTTTGAGAAAGAAAAGAGGATGGATTTTGTCTACAAATGATCCTAAATAATACTGCAGGTTTATCAGGTTATTATTGGCGTTTTTCATGTCTCGCAGCTGTTTGCTAGAAAGGCATTTATTGTGGCTACTGTCCGTTTGTGTGGCCAAGGGACCGGACTTTTGTTGTCCCGGTGTGTTCAGGAACTGATCAAGCAAGAATGGTTTATTCAAAGTCAGGAAATACACTTAGGAGATATCCCGGGCTAGAATGAATGTCACCCCGAGAGGATGGTTCACCCTCTGCACACCCTCTGAGACACGTCCAGCGGATGTGCAGGTGAGTAGGTTCTGGCCCCGAGCCGAGGAGGCGCCGTCATTTTATACCATCGCCTCAACGCTCAAGTTTATTTCCAAATAAGGACTTGTTTTACACACTCATGGAATTTGGGCACTTGGGGTGCCGGGCCGCGTCCCGGATAAAGCCGCGGGGTTCGCCATCGATTACGCTTTGGGGGTGTCAATGGAAGAGAACACAGTTGGGCATCCCTTTGTCGTCACGTGATGCTCTCGTGGGCGAATTTTAACACTACATGAGTTATCTATCTGCAATGCACCCCTCTTTATACTGCATTAGATGTTTTTTTTTTTTTTATAGCCATATACTAATTATTGGGGGGTGGATTGATTCGGAGCACTACTGAAGGCCTCGGTGTAAAATGCACGGCCCGCCACTGAGAATCCGCCTGAATCCGGTCACCATCAGGGGTACAGAAGTGGACATTGTGGACACCTACAAATACCTGGGTGTCCACTTGGACAATAAACTGGACTGTAAACACCAACGCCATCTTCAAGAAGGGTCAGAGCCGCCTGTCTTCACAGCTGGAGTCTGTGGTGCAGGTGTCAGAGAAGCTCCTCAGCATCATGGACAACGTCCATCACCCCCTGCATGGACACTGACGTCCTGTCAGAGCTCTTTCAGTCATAGATTGATACCACCAAGGAGCTCCACTGAACGCCACAGGAGGTCTTTCCTACCTGAGGCTATCAGACTTTTTAATTCCCCTTCCTTCTGCCAAAGGGAATCTTATAATCTTTGTACTTTTTAAGACCTTAAAACACTTGATAGCCTTAACCTTGACAATTGATATTTTATTGTTTTTCGTATTCTCCCTCCTCCCTACTATTATCTATTACTCTTATGTTTTTGCTTGACACTCTGGCACAGCAATTTCCTTCGGGATAAATAAAGTTGTTCTCATCATCTCATCTCTCTCATATATATATATATATATATATATATATATATATATATATATATATATATACTTTTTTTTATTTTTTGACGTAACTATTACACTGCTGTGAAAAAGGAATTTCCCCTATGGAGATGGATACTTGATTGGTAATTCCAAGCAGCTGAGAGCGTTTAGTAAATGCTAACTGGTTGCGGTCTGCTATTGGTCCCTGCCAGGGCGCTGGCCGTGACGCAACTTCCGGATGACGTCAGAACTCTGGAGAGCCAGCTGAGCGCTGCACGTCTCTTGACGGGAGAATTGCTTTTGTGAGGGGAGGCACAATTTCGGCTTGTCTTTCAGATCCAACGCGTTTGGAGCGCGCTTTTGGTCTTGTGTTTTGCTTTTTTTTTTTCTTCTCCATTTTTCTGTGATATAATTCTGCTTAGTGATGGGACGATGAAACCTCAAGGAGTGTGTTGACACACTAGACCAGGGGTCGGCAACCCGTGCGGCTCTTCCATCTTTACACTGCGGCTCCGAGTGGCTTGGTAAAATATATCATAAATATTTAATTGAAGAATATGTCATTCGTGTTAATTCCATTATTGTGATCTTAAAATATTAAATAAAATTATATTGTTTTTCGCCGCTCAAAATAACGTCACACCGGCGGAAGCCGGTAGACCCGCCAGCCGGTAAAGTCCCGATTTGCAGATGCTGTGCGCAGGAGTTCAGGAGCAGAAGTCCTATGAACCAGGTAAAATAAATATTAAGATATGTTGCAAATATTTATTTTTTGTTTACTGACAGTGTTTTTTTTTGCCCCCGATTTATTTTTAAAATTCAGGTCAAGGCTCCGCTCAACGCTCTGAAAGCCCAAAGCTCAAAATGACTTCATTACATAAATAAAATTTAATTTTCTCCGTAATACTTTGTGATTTTCAGAAGCAGCACACTTGTTTATACAAAGTATAGAGCGCGATTTCAGTGAAAGAAACCTAAAGATAGGACTAGTCAATGAAATCTTTGTGAGTGAAGCTCCAGCTGTATTTCCGGCTTTAGTTTCATCGGGGAGAAGACTTGTTTCAGGTGTGGAAGTTAAAATCAGGCTTTTTGTTTCAAGCTCGCTTACGTGCTGAAAGTCGCAAAACGGTGAGTTTTGAACTTAAGAGCGGGAATTGTGTGAACTCAGCAAATGTCTACCATCTGTGCTTGTCTTTTTGTCCCTGTCCATAAAAGGGTATCGACAGTTCCCGCTGAGATTTCCAGCTTTGTTACACCCCCGACTGTTTGGGCTTAGAATGCTCTTGCCACGTTCCGACACTGGATGTGCAAAGTTGGAGCCTCTCTGACCTTGAACTTTGCCAAATGAGTTCGGTAAAGCCACCGTCGCTTGGGTAAGAGTGTCTGTTTTTGAAGGAACAAATAAATGGATGTCTACACTTGACTCACACACTCTAGCTTCTTTTCTGCAGCTGAGGATTTGCAAGAAGAATCCCTGGAATCACCATGAGGCAGAATGGCGTGCCTCACTTGGGCGCTCTTTGCAGCTGTTTTATGATCGCTCAGCACAAGAAACTAATTCCCAACATGCAGTGGTTGCCAAAAACACTGTACATTCCAAATTAATAGTGCTTAAACATTTTAATAGTGACATAGAATTAAATGAAATCACTGATAAGTATAACCCTTTAATTCCTTTTTTTCCATTTTAGATTTTTCTCCAAGATTGCCAAGTGAGCCATAGCCTCGACTGCCTCCAAGGACTACACGTCACTGGTGTGTGTATACATACTACATGTATATACATATGTGTGTGTGTGTGTGTGTATATGTAGGTATGCAAGGAAAAAGGAAAAGCCCAAAGGATGGAGATGTTTCCATATACATAAAGTGTGGGTGCACTTCTTGCTCATCTTCATAACAAACAGGACACATATGTATGTATGTATGTATACACATGACCATCTCAGCCACCACGCCTGAGGAGACACCAACCTGTGGAGGAGCAAAAGGCCGTCTGACTGCGACTCAACATTTCCTTTGCAGTGTTCACAAGTCAACTGTTAACTGAAATAAAGTGAGACTGAATATAAAACAAAATGTGTTTTCTTTATAGAATGAGTCATGACTTGTGAGGGATACTCATGTTCAAGACAAACATCCAAAGTAATCACTGGAACTGAAATAAGTTCATCACTTTATTTTACAACACTAGTAAGAGCTCAGGTCAGGACACACATATGCACATATACACTGCTCGGAAAAAAAAGGGAACACTCAAATAACATGTCATAGATCAGAATGAAAGAGCTATTGCTATGAAATGAATTTAACTGAATTTGAAGAATTCCTCTTCCCTCAGCCGCAGGGAATCTTCAAATCTTTGTACTTAAGACCTTCAAACACTTGATAGCCTTAACCTTGACACTTTATATTTCATTGTATTTCTTATTCTCCCTCCTTCCTACTATTATCTATTACTGTTATGTTTTTGCTTGAAACTCTGGCACAACAATTTCCTTCGGTATAAATAAAGTTGTTCTCATCTCAAATACTTTATTCTTTACATAGTTCAAAGTGCTGAGAACAAAGTCACGCCACGTTATCGTATATGTCAAATATAACATCCGCACAAATCACAGTCGGGCGGCTCGGTGGCGCAGCGGTTAGAGCTGTCGCCTCACAGCAAAGCAACCCGGGTTCAAGCCCCACATTTGCGCCCCACAGCAAAGCAACCACTGTGTGTGGTTGCCTCTGTGTGGAGTTGGCATGTTCTCCCCGTGTCCGCGTGGGTTCTCTCCTTCCTCCCACTGGCCAAAAGCATGCATTTAAGTTCATCGGCAACTCTAAAGTCTCCCTACGCATGAATGTTGTGTGACTGGCCCTGCTCCAATGCAGGGCGGCCCTATAGGCTGAGAGATGGGCGCCAGCCACCCCGAGCCACCCGCCCAGGCGGGACGCTCACGTGTGACTGTGGCCCCGATACAAAAGGAAACATTTACTTTTTACAACTAAAATACACATCACACACGCAACAAAAATACCAAAAACAAACTTTATTCAACATTTTACATACATTACATTTCAATCATTTCATCATTGAAATTATCTTTAAACTTCAGACACCAAACACGAAAAACAACATATTTTACTTGCAATCCTACCCTCAGTAACCCTGAGTAATGCTTGCTACTCTATCACTCTCAACTTTGACATACATATTGCTGGGAAAAAAAAAAAAAAAACAATAACCCACAACCCTCCAGACACACCAACAAAATGACTAACTTCACACCGTCACACCAACATTTACATAAACTGTCTCTTTCACAGCTCCGATTGATGAGAAACAATGATTTCCCACCACTCAATGCCAAGTGCTGGGGAGATAAACTTGCCCACTTTACCATTTCAAACTTTACCGCACTTTCGGTCCTCCTTCAATCCATCCATAAATATCCTCTTCCAAACCCTACATTGCTCTGCACTGTTGACAAGCGTACTTAGAATCCTTCTCACTGTCATTCACACACACATGTATTCTGTCTTTTGACAGCAAACCTTCACACTTCTGCTTGTTCCCTGGTCCCACTACACATCACAACCTAATCTGGGATTGTGTTGTCAAAATGCACACTCACATGCAAATACCTTGGAAACGTTTTGGCTACACACTGCTCCACAACGTCACTTCAGCACTTGCAGCATTTACATTCAATTGTCATCGATCCTTTTAGAATTGAACGTCAACAAGTCTGTCCTGAACTGACCACAGATAGCGAAGAAGCTCGATGCTAATGCTACTAGCCTCTCATCTGCTGTCCGCCGACGTCTCACCTTTGAAAGAAACAAAATTACGGTTACAAATTTCACTACCTCTCTCTGAGAGTTTGCTTTGTGTATCCGTTCATCGAACTGTAGCAATTTCATCAGGAAACACGTTGAAACGTGTTCGTCTCACGCGGGCGTTCCGTTCCACTGCTACTGCTAGCTCGCTCGGCTCCACTTCCGGTCCACGCGCTGGCCGCGCCCCTTATTTATAGGCTCGGTCGGAATAAATGCGTCATTTCCCGTGCCGAATTATTTGGACAAATGTTTGTTTGTATGTTTAAATTCCAAAGTGAAATGGAAAAAGTAGACATTGAATTGAGCTCATTCATTGTGACGAGGCAAATGTTCTGCTCGGTCAATTATTTTGAACAATTAAACGAAGGTTTAACTCATGGACACGTTTTGCAAATAGTATTATAGGAACCAACAAAATGGGATAACTTAGCAGCCACAGTCATAGTTGAGGATAAAGAACTTTCTTTTACTTCATAGACAGTGAGGAAATATGTATGTAGCTATGACTGAACCAGGAGTTATGACGGTCCTACATGAACGGTAAGAGTCAGACTGCCTGCCTGTCGGAACGAATGAACCACAAAAAGCATTTTCTCCTGTCTGATCAATAACAATGCGTTGTTCAGATTAACACTTAAACCCTGTTTGATGGTTTTAAAATGAAAACACAATATATGGAAAGACTGACCGGATTTCAATACATGTATGTAGGTATTCATGTGTGTATATATGTCTGTGTGTGTATACATGTATGATAATATATATATGTAGGTATATATGTGTCTATATATGTAAGAATGTTTCTTTAAATACACTGCTCAAAAAAATAAAGGGAACACTTAAAAAAACACATCCTAGATCTAAGTGAATGAAATAGTCTTCTGAAATACTTTGCTCTTTACACAGTTGAATGTGCTGACAACAAAATCACACAAAAATGATCAATGGAAATCAATTGTATCAACCATGGAGGTCTGGATTAGGAATCACACTCAAAATTAAAGTGTAAAAACAAACTCCAGGCTGATCCAACTTTGATGTAATGTCCTTAAAACAAGTCCAAATGAATCTGTGTTGCCTCCTGAGTGGACACTATGATTTCACACAAGTGTGATTGACTTGGAGTTACATTGTGTTGTTCAAGTGTTCCCTTTATTTTTTTGAGCAGTATATGTACGTATATATACACAAACATGTACGTACGTGCTCCTCTTTTTCAGACTCATCTTCTGCTGGCGGGGAAGAAACCCGTGGTGTCGGCTTGGGCCGCAAACTCCTCCTCCTTCCTCGTTCGACCAACGGTTCCCTGCATCTTGTTGTAAATGGGCAGTACTTTTACCAATAGATGACGCTACTGCTCTATCATCATGCCACTTCTGCTCGGACGTGTCCAGTGAAGAACGGACATTCTGCGAGGATATGCCTTTAACCTTTAATGAAAATTGTGACAAAAATGTCAAAGTTCACTAACATTGGAAAAATGATGAAAATCCTAAAGTATTGAAAAAATTGTTGTTAACAAAGTGAAAAATATTGGGAATAGTGAAAAATTGGAAAAATGTCAAAATATGTATGTTCATAAAAATTTCTACAAAAAATATCAAAGTAAGTAAATTTGGAAAAAATGTGAAAACCATAATGTATTGAAATAATTGTTGACAAAGTGAAAAACATTCCGAAAAGTTAAATATTGGCAAAATGTGACAATATAGATATTCATGAACATTTTGACAAAAAATGTCAAACATCATTAACATAGGGAAATAAGTGAAAATTGCAAAGTATGATGTAAATTGTTGATAAAGTGAAAAATGTTTGGAAAATTGAAAATTGGAAAAAATTCAATAATACTTATATTCATGAAAATTTTGACAAAAAATGTCAAAGGTCAGTAAAATTGGAAAAAAAAGTGAAAACCATAAAGTATTGAAAATATTGTTGACAAAGTGAAAAATATCGGGAAAAGTGAAACATTGGTAAAATATTACCATAGAGATATTCATGAACATTTTGACAAAATATACCAAAAGTCAGTTAATTGGAAGAAATGTGAAAATGATCAAGTATGGTTGTTTCTTCAGAGGTGGGTGAGTAACACACCTTCCAGATTTTGTTGGAAATCGAATGTATAATCCCGCTGCACCGAGGACGAGTCGTGACGACACCACGCAGACGGAGAGAGAACAAGGAGTTGATACGCTGCTGATTTTTCAGCTTTTCCCACTTGCAAAGCATGTAGAGGTCTAATTTTTATCACGGGTACTCCTTTAACCGTGAGTGACGGAATCCAAAAGAAAAATCCAGAAAAAGACATTGTATGATTCGAAGTAATTCATTTGCATTTTATTGCAAGACACCAGAAAAACAAAAGTTAATATTTGTTCCAGAGAGCTTTATTGGCAATGACAGAGATCATAAGTTTCCTGTAGTTCTTGAGCAGGTTTGCACACACTGCAGCAGGGATTCTGGCCCATTCCTCCATCCAGACCTTCTCCAGATCCTTCAGGTTTCGGGGCAGTCGCTGGGCAATATGGACTTTCAGCTCCTGATGTCCTTTCACAGCTCTCTGGTCTTGGCCATTGTGGAGAGGTTAGAATTTGTTTGATTGAGTGTGTCCAGGTGTGCTCTATACAGGTAACGAGTTCAAGCTGGTGCCGTGAAGCCAGGTCATGAGTGGAGAACAGGAGGGCCTCTCAAAGAAGAACTCATAGATCTATGAGAGCCACAATTCTCACTGGCTGGTAGGTGATCAAATACTTATTTCATGCAGTAAAATGCAGACCTTCTTCTTTCGGCTTTTCCCTTCAGGTGTCGCCACAGCGAGTCGGCTTTCTCCATCTAACCCTATTCTCTGGATCCTCCTCTCTCACACCAACTACCTTCATATCCTCTCTCACTACGTCCATAAATCTTCTCTTTGGTCTTCCTCCAGACCTCTTGCCTGGCAGCTCCAATTCCAGCATCCGTCAGAATCAGAATCAGAATCATTTATTAATGGCCACACAACAGCGTTGGTGGAATTAGTTTTGGGTACAGCGCATAATGCTCACATCTCTCCTGTGTCAGTTCCATTGTCAACAATACATACAGAAAATCATGATCAGCAGACACGATACATCAAGACATTGATTGATTCAGAGTCCGTATAGCGATTGGGAAAAAGCTGTTTTTGAATCTGACAGATTTGGTTGTGAGACCTGTAGCGCGTCCCGGAGGGCATGAGTGTGAACAGGTGACGTGCAGGGTGTGTGTGGTCTGAAGTGAGTTTGACTGAACGTTGTGTGATGCGTCTTTGATACAGAGTGTGTGTGGAAGGGAGAGTGTGAGCCATGATTCTAGATGATTTATTGATGATGCGTGAGCGACTATCCAAGTTACCATACCAGACCATTATTGATGAGGTCAGGATACTTTCAATTATGGCTGTGTAGAGCTGGCGGAGGGTATTGTGTCTCACATTGGATTTTTTTTAGTTGTCTGAGGAAAAAACTGTCTTTTGTTGGCTTTTTTGTAAACTTCCTCTGAGTGCTGTTTGAATCTTAGTGTATTATTGATGTGTGTCCCAAGAAATTTGAATGAGTGTGTGATGGCTGTAGGATCAGAGTTGATGGAGATGGGTGTTTTGGGTGGGCGAGCGGGAGAAATCAATGATCGGTTCTTTTGTTTTTGATGCGTTTAGCTGCAGGTTGTTGTTCTGGCACCAGGTGACTGCCTGGGTGACCTGCTCTCCATAGTGTTTCTCATTATTTTCAGTGACGAGTCCAATTATTGTGGCGTCGTCTGCATATTTGAGGATGGATACTGAACTGTGTGAGGATGTGAGCGTGTTTGCGTACAAAGAACACAACCAGAGTACAAACAAATAAAATCATATTGAAATCTACTGGGATAAAATCCCTTCTACAACAATAATGGTAGTGAAATGTGTTGTGTTTGTATCAGTTCGGACACATCGACTGCTTACTTTGAGGTTTTCACTGTGAATTTGATACAAGAGCTGCAAACAGTTGTGTCCACAAGAAAGTTAATGTTCCTTGGTCTTTTATTCTGTGAAAAACTTGAAAAGGGTTATTTGGTTATTACTTACTTCATAAATAGTGTTATTTATTTCATGAATAATGTTATTTGTTTTCTGATTTTTTTTTTTTTTTTCTCCCTGTCAAGATCCCAGAAAGGGTTAATTTTGGCTATGTGTGGCTTTCTGGAAAACAATAAATGTTTACGTTTCGACACCTCTGCGATCGTCACACTTTTTGTTACAAACAGGCCCGGCCCCCCGTCAGAGAAGGGAAAAGTTATTTGGCCCTCGCAGGAAAAAGTTTGGTCTAGAGGAAGACCAAAGAGAACATTGATGAACATAGCGCGAAGATATGAAGGTAGTTGGTGTGTGAGAGGAGGATGCAGTCGATTCCCTGTGGCGACTCCTGAAGGGAAAAGCCCAGAGGGGGGAGAAGAAGAAGAATGTAGATATCTATCCATATGTATGTGTATATGCATATTTTTGTGTGTATGTATATATATATATATATATAAATAAACACAAACACACAGATGTATGTGTTTATATATGTATGTAAATATGTATACATGTGAATTTATGTATGTGTATATACATTTGTATATGTGAGTATGTCAATATGTATGTGTGTATGCATGCACGTATGTGTGCATGAATGCATGCGTGCATGGAGGCGTGTATGAATGTGTGCATGTTCGTATGCAAGTCTGCATGCATCAATGCATGAGTGCAAAAGTGCATGCATATGTGTGCGCATGCGTGTGTGCGCTTGTGCGTGCGTTTTTGTGTGAGTGCATGCGTGCAGACACACATTCACTCATGCAGGCATGTTTGAATGAAATATGTGTTTATAATTATGCGTGTGTGTGTGGGGGGGGGTGTATTTATGTGATGTTTTAATATGTATGTATTTATATAGGTGTGTATGCAAATGTGTTTGTATACATTTGTGTGTGTCAATGTATGTACGTATGAATGTAAGTGTGTTTGCATACATGTATCGATGAATGTGAGTTTAGAGAAGTATATACATGTATGTCTGTATATATATGTATGTGTTCACAGATGTATGTATGTATGTATGTATGTGCTCATACATGTATGTATGGGAACTGTGCACTGACTAAGGGAGCAGTTGAAGATGTTAGTGAATATTGGGCCTCGCTGGTGTGCACAATGATTCAGGACTACCGAACTGCATGTTTTGTTTTGTCTTTCCTTATTGCAGCCCTAAGTTGGTATTTGGCTGCCCTGTGTTGCCCCATGTCTCCCTCAGTGAAGGCACCGCATGTTTTCCTGCGTAATGCCTGAATGTCCTTTGTAAACCACGGCTTGTTATTGCCATGGATTTTCGCAGGTTTGATGGGAATGCACGTCCCGACGCAGAAGTTGATGTATGACATCACTGTGTCTGTCAGCTCGTCCAAACTGTCCGCAGCTGTGCGAAATACGTCCCAATCAGTCCATTCGAGGCAGCCTCTGAGCGTGTCGATAGCCGCTCTCGACCAGCACTGGACAACTTTGGATTGTACGCAGTGGGATTTAAGTTTTTGCCTGTATTTTGGGACGAGCAGCAGCGTGGCGTGGTCCGACCTGCCCAGCGGTGCCCTCGGAAAACACCGGTACGCATCGCTTATGGCAGGGGTGCCCAGTGCGTCGAACGCGATCGACCGGTCGATCGCATGGCATTGAAAAAATAAGGATGATGATTTTCCGGACTTCCTCATTACCGCTGTATTATACACCAACAAGCATTATGTGCATACATGCTCAACATGAAAGAGATAATGGATGTGGCAACAAAGATCGCCTGTTCTATTCGGGCCAGATCTGTTCAAAGACGGCAGTTCCGTGCACAACTGGAGAAGGCTGAGTGCGACCACTCAGAGTCGCTGTTGCACACCGACGTGAGATGGCTAAGTCGGGGGAAATTCCTGCAAAGATTTCGAGAGCTGTTGCCGGAGATCGAGGAGTTTTTTTTTCCGTGAAGGTAATGCCGTGCAGATAATGGCCAACTAAATGAGCATCAGTGGCTGCTGGACTTGGCATTTTGAACCGATCTGACCAACATGCTGAATGACCTTAATCTCGAGCTGCAAGGAAAGGACAAAACGGTGATCAATATGACCAGCTCAGTTAATGCTTTCAAACAGGACCGTGCACGCTACATAAAGCAAATTGACAGTTGTCCGTCAGAGTTCGACAGACACTTTCAAGACTTTGCTGTACTCGAGCCGGTCGCTACATTCATGTGCTACCCTTGCCAGGAAGATGCTGAGGTTGTTTCACTGGCGTCAAAAGTTGCAACCCTGTTTCACCTGAACTCCTCTGGAGTGGAGGATGAGATTCTGACACTTCAAGTCGACGTTCAGCTGAAGGCCAGAGCTCATGGACAATTCTGGAACTTACTCACAGAGGACAAGCACCCCAACATCAGAAAATGTGCTTCCTTCTTGACTGCATTATTTGGCTCCACTTATTTATGTGAGTCAGCTTTTTCCCACAGGAAGATCATGAAGTCAAAGTACCGTTCCACCATGACTGATGAGCATCTGGAAGTCTGCTTGAGGCCGGCTCTCGGCAGTTACTGTCCGGAGTCTGCATCCCTGGCTAATTCCATTCAGTGCAAGTCATCGGAGTAAGGTAATGACAAAAAAAATGTACAAAGTTGTATTGTGCAATATAGGTTGATGCAGTACTGCGAGGAACACCAGCATATACTGTACATATAAAAATGATTCTCAATATATTCATAAATAATGTGTTTTGCATTTTTAGTGGGCGGTAGATCATTTTGACCCCTGGCTTATGGGAACGTAGCAGTGCTCGAGGATGTTGGCGCCTCTGCTTGGACAGGTAACTTGCTGGATATCGTTTGGAAGCTCTTTCGACAGACTGGCATGGTTGAAGTCGCCTACCACAATGACAGCCGTGTCGGGATTGGAGTTCTCAACTGAGGAGATGTAGGTTGCTAGCTCTGTTGTGGCTACGTTAGCATTTGCCGATGGTGGGCTTTAAACACCAATCAGAACAACAGAAGCAAACTCCCTGGGAAGATAGTGTGGTCTGCATTTCACAGCATTGTATTCCAGATTAGGACTGCAGAAGCTGTTAAGCACTGCGGTGTTACTGCACCATCTGCCGTGGCGTCTACCAATATATTCTCTATCCCTCCTCTGTCCATGACCCAACCATCTCAGTCTGGCTTCTCTGACCTTCTCTCCAAAACATCAAACATGTGCTGTTCCTCTGATAGACTCATTCCTGGTCCTCTCCATCCTGGTCACTCCCAAAGGGAACCTCAACATCTTCATCTCTGCAAGCTCTAGTTCTGCCTGCTGTCTTTTGGGCATTGTAGCAGTTTCTAGTCCATACATCATCGCTGGTCTCACCACTGTCTTGTACACCTTTCCCTTTATTCTGGCTGAAAGTCTTCTATCACATAGTACCCCTGACACTTTTCTCCACCCATTCCAACCTGCTTGGACCCGTCTCTTCACCTCTTTTCTCTTCTACCTGTCTCCCTGATAACACTAGCTGTAGTTGTCCAATCACCTGGAAGCTGAGCCTGACCACCCAGACCCTTTCTCAACTCCTCCCTGAAAACCATGCAACACTCCTCCCTTTTCAGCTTCCACCACTTTGTCCTCTGCTCTGCCTTTGTCCTCTTCATCTCTCTTTCAGGTTACCTCGTCTATACAAGATGTAGTCTACCTGCGTGCTCCTACCTCCGCTCTTATAAGTTACCCTATGTTCCTGTTTTTTCTGGAAAAAGGTGTTCACTACAGCCATTTCCATCGTATTTGCAAATTCTACCACCATCTGTCCCTCTGCATTCCTATCATGGATACCAAATCTCCCAATCACTTCTTCAAAAAAAAAGGTATTTGGTCGTCGCAGGACAAAGTTTGGTCTAGAGGAAGACCAAAGAGAATATTTACGAACATAGTGCAAAGATATGAAGGTAGTTGGTGTGAGAAAGGAGGATGCAGCGAATCCTTGTCTTTGATAGAGAAGGTAGATTCCCTGTGGCGACTCCTGAAAGGAAAAGCCCAAATAAAATATTGAAAGGAAATATCCCAATATTTTTCTATAAGTCAACCATTTTTTCAAAACTTTATGATTTTTCACATTCTTTTGAACGAAAGTGACCTTAGACATTTTTGGTCAAAATTTCATGAACACATGTACTGTGACATTTTACTAACTTTTAACTTTCCCAATATTTTTCATTTTGTCAACCATTTTTTCAAAACTTTATGATTTTCAAATTTTTTTGAACGTTAGTGACCTTAGACATTTTCGGTCAAAATTTTCATGAATAAATATACTGTGACATTTTACTAACTTTTCACTTTTCCTAATATTTTTCACTTTGTCAACCATTTTTTCAATACTTTATGATTTTCACATTTTTTCGAACGTTAGTGACCTTTGACATTTTTGGTCAAAACTTTCATGAATACATGTACTGTGACATTTTTTTCACTTTTCCCAATACTTTTTCACTTTGTCAGCATTTTTTTCAATACTTTATGATTTTCACATTTTTTCGAACGTTAGTGACCTTAGACATTTTCTGTCAAAATTTCAGGAATACATATACTCTGACATGTTACTAACTTTTCACATTTGATTAGCATCTGGAAGCATCTGGAAGTCTGCTTGAGGCCGGCTCTCAGCAGTTACTGTCCGGACTCTGCATCCCTGGCTAATTCCATTCAGTACAAGTCATCGGAGTAAGGTAATGACAAAAAAAATGTACAAAGTTGTATTGTGCAATATAGGTTGATGCAGTACTGCGAGGAACACCAGCATATACTGTACATATAAAAATGATTCTCAATATAATTGCTTTATGATTTTCACATTTTTTCTAACGTTAGTGACCTTTGACTTTTTTGGTCAAAATTTTCATGAATACATGTACTGTGATATTTTACTAATTTTTCACTTTTCCTAATATTTTTCACTTTGTCAACCATTTTTTCAATACTATATGATTTTCACTTTTTTTTGAATGTTAGTGACCTTTGACATTTTTGGTCAAAATTTTCATTAATACATATACTTTGACATTTTACAAACTTTTCACTTTTCCTAGTATTTTTCACTTTGTCTACCATTTTATCAATACTTTATGATTTTCATATTTTTTTCCGATATTAGTTAACTTAGACATTTTATGGTTAAAATCTTCGTGAATACACGTACTGTGACACTTTACTAACTTTTCACTGTTCCTAATATTTTTCACATGGTCAATCATTTTTTCAATACTTTATGATTTTCACTTTCCTTTGAACGTAAGTGACCTTAGACATTTTCGGTCAAAATTTTCATGAATCCATATACTGTGACATTTTACTAACTTTTCACTTTTCCTAATATTTTTCACTTTGTCAATCTTTTTTTTAATACTTTTAGATTTTCACTTTCCTTTGAACGTAAGTGACCTTACACATTTTTGGTCAAAATTTTCATGAATACATGTACTGTGACATTTTACTAACTTTTCACTTTTCCTAATATTTTTCACTTTGTCAATCATTTTTTCAATACTTTAAGATTTTCATATTTTTTCCGATATTAGTTAACTTAGACATTTTTGGTTAAAATTTTCATGAATACACGTACTGTGACATTTTACAAACTTTTCACTTTTCCTAATAGTTTTCACTTTGTCAGCATTTTTTTCAATACTATATGATTTTCACATTTTTTCGAACGTTAGTGACCTTTGACATATTTGGTCAAAATTTTCATGAATTCATGTACTTTGATATTTTACTAATTTTTCACTTTTCCCAATATTTTTCACTTTGTCAACCATTTTTTCAATACTTTATGATTTTCACATTTTTTTGAACGTTAGTGACCTTTGACATTTTTGGTCAAAATTTTCATAAATACATGTACTGTGACATTTTACAAACTTTTCACTTTTCCTAATAGTTTTCACTTTGTCAGCATTTTTTTCAATACTATATGATTTTCACATTTTTTCGAACGTTAGTGACCTTTGACATATTTGGTCAAAATTTTCATGAATTCATGTACTTTGATATTTTACTAATTTTTCACTTTTCCCAATATTTTTCACTTTTTCAACCATTTTTTCAATACTTTATGATTTTCACATTTTTTGAACGTTAGTGACCTTAGACATTTTTGGTCAAATTTTCATGAATACATATACTCTGACATGTTACTAACTTTTCACTTTTCCTAATATTTTTCACTTTGTCAACCATTTTTTCAATACTTTATGATTTTCACATTTTTTTGAACGAAAGTGACCTTTGACATTTTTGGTCAAAACTTTCATGAATACATGTACTGTGACATTTTTTTCACTTTTCCCAATATTTTTCACTTTGTCAGCATTTTTTTCAATACTTTATGATTTTCACATTTTTTCGAACGTTAGTGACCTTAGACATTTTCTGTCAAAATTTCATGAATACATATACTCTGACATGTTACTAACTTTTCACATTTGATTAACATCTGGAAGCATCTGGAAGTCTGCTTGAGGCCGGCTCTCAGCAGTTACTGTCCGGACTCTGCATCCCTGGCTAATTCCATTCAGTACAAGTCATCGGAGTAAGGTAATGACAAAAAAAATGTACAAAGTTGTATTGTGCAATATAGGTTGATGCAGTACTGCGAGGAACACCAGCATATACGGTACATATAAAAATGATTCTCAATATAATTGTTTTATGATTTTCACATTTTTTCTAACGTTAGTGACCTTTGACTTTTTTGGTCAAAATTTTCATGAATACATGTACTGTGATATTTTACTAATTTTTCACTTTTCCCAATATGTTTCACTTTGTCAGCAATTTTTTCAATACTTTATGATTTTCACATTTTTTTGAACGTTACTGACCTTAGACATTTTTGGTCAAAATTTTCCTTAATACATTTACTTTGACATTTTACAAACTTTTCACTTTTCCTAATATTTTTCACTTTGTCAACCATTTTTTCAATACTATATGATTTTCACATTTTTTTGAACGTTAGTGACCTTTGACATTTTTGGTCAAAATTTTCATTGATACATATACTTTGACATTTTACAAACTTTTCACTTTTCCTAATAGTTTTCACTTTGTCAGCATTTTTTTCAATACTATATGATTTTCACATTTTTTCGAACGTTAGTGACCTTAGACATTTTCTGTCAAAATTTCATGAATACATATACTCTGACATGTTACTAACTTTTCACATTTGATTAGCATCTGGAAGCATCTGGAAGTCTGCTTGAGGCCGGCTCTCAGCAGTTACTGTCCGGACTCTGCATCCCTGGCTAATTCCATTCAGTACAAGTCATCGGAGTAAGGTAATGACAAAAAAAATGTACAAAGTTGTATTGTGCAATATAGGTTGATGCAGTACTGCGAGGAACACCAGCATATACTGTACATATAAAAATGATTCTCAATATAATTGCTTTATGATTTTCACATTTTTTCTAACGTTAGTGACCTTTGACTTTTTTGGTCAAAATTTTCATGAATACATGTACTGTGATATTTTACTAATTTTTCACTTTTCCTAATATTTTTCACTTTGTCAACCATTTTTTCAATACTATATGATTTTCACATTTTTTTGAATGTTAGTGACCTTTGACATTTTTGGTCAAAATTTTCATTAATACATATACTTTGACATTTTACAAACTTTTCACTTTTCCTAGTATTTTTCACTTTGTCTACCAATTTATTAATACTTTATGATTTTCATATTTTTTTCCGATATTAGTTAACTTAGACATTTTATGGTTAAAATCTTCGTGAATACACGTACTGTGACACTTTACTAACTTTTCACTGTTCCTAATATTTTTCACATGGTCAATCATTTTTTCAATACTTTATGATTTTCACTTTCCTTTGAACGTAAGTGACCTTAGACATTTTCGGTCAAAATTTTCATGAATCCATATACTGTGACATTTTACTAACTTTTCACTTTTCCTAATATTTTTCACTTTGTCAATCTTTTTTTTAATACTTTTAGATTTTCACTTTCCTTTGAACGTAAGTGACCTTACACATTTTTGGTCAAAATTTTCATGAATACATGTACTGTGACATTTTACTAACTTTTCACTTTTCCTAATATTTTTCACTTTGTCAATCATTTTTTCAATACTTTAAGATTTTCATATTTTTTCCGATATTAGTTAACTTAGACATTTTTGGTTAAAATTTTCATGAATACACGTACTGTGACATTTTACAAACTTTTCACTTTTCCTAATAGTTTTCACTTTGTCAGCATTTTTTTCAATACTATATGATTTTCACATTTTTTCGAACGTTAGTGACCTTTGACATATTTGGTCAAAATTTTCATGAATTCATGTACTTTGATATTTTACTAATTTTTCACTTTTCCCAATATTTTTCACTTTGTCAACCATTTTTTCAATACTTTATGATTTTCACATTTTTTTGAACGTTAGTGACCTTAGACATTTTTGGTCAAAATTTTCATAAATACATGTACTGTGACATTTTACAAACTTTTCACTTTTCCTAATAGTTTTCACTTTGTCAGCATTTTTTTCAATACTATATGATTTTCACATTTTTTCGAACGTTAGTGACCTTTGACATATTTGGTCAAAATTTTCATGAATTCATGTACTTTGATATTTTACTAATTTTTCACTTTTCCCAATATTTTTCACTTTTTCAACCATTTTTTCAATACTTTATGATTTTCACATTTTTTGAACGTTAGTGACCTTTGACATTTTTGGTCAAATTTTCATGAATACATATACTCTGACATGTTACTAACTTTTCACTTTTCCTAATATTTTTCACTTTGTCAACCATTTTTTCAATACTTTATGATTTTCACATTTTTTTGAACGAAAGTGACCTTTGACATTTTTGGTCAAAACTTTCATGAATACATGTACTGTGACATTTTTTTCACTTTTCCCAATATTTTTCACTTTGTCAGCATTTTTTTCAATACTTTATGATTTTCACATTTTTTCGAACGTTAGTGACCTTAGACATTTTCTGTCAAAATTTCATGAATACATATACTCTGACATGTTACTAACTTTTCACATTTGATTAACATCTGGAAGCATCTGGAAGTCTGCTTGAGGCCGGCTCTCAGCAGTTACTGTCCGGACTCTGCATCCCTGGCTAATTCCATTCAGTACAAGTCATCGGAGTAAGGTAATGACAAAAAAAATGTACAAAGTTGTATTGTGCAATATAGGTTGATGCAGTACTGCGAGGAACACCAGCATATACGGTACATATAAAAATGATTCTCAATATAATTGTTTTATGATTTTCACATTTTTTCTAACGTTAGTGACCTTTGACTTTTTTGGTCAAAATTTTCATGAATACATGTACTGTGATATTTTACTAATTTTTCACTTTTCCCAATATGTTTCACTTTGTCAGCAATTTTTTCAATACTTTATGATTTTCACATTTTTTTGAACGTTACTGACCTTAGACATTTTTGGTCAAAATTTTCCTTAATACATTTACTTTGACATTTTACAAACTTTTCACTTTTCCTAATATTTTTCACTTTGTCAACCATTTTTTCAATACTATATGATTTTCACATTTTTTTGAACGTTAGTGACCTTTGACATTTTTGGTCAAAATTTTCATTGATACATATACTTTGACATTTTACAAACTTTTCACTTTTCCTAATAGTTTTCACTTTGTCAGCATTTTTTTCAATACTATATGATTTTCACATTTTTTCGAACGTTAGTGACCTTAGACATTTTCTGTCAAAATTTCATGAATACATATACTCTGACATGTTACTAACTTTTCACATTTGATTAGCATCTGGAAGCATCTGGAAGTCTGCTTGAGGCCGGCTCTCAGCAGTTACTGTCCGGACTCTGCATCCCTGGCTAATTCCATTCAGTACAAGTCATCGGAGTAAGGTAATGACAAAAAAAATGTACAAAGTTGTATTGTGCAATATAGGTTGATGCAGTACTGCGAGGAACACCAGCATATACTGTACATATAAAAATGATTCTCAATATAATTGCTTTATGATTTTCACATTTTTTCTAACGTTAGTGACCTTTGACTTTTTTGGTCAAAATTTTCATGAATACATGTACTGTGATATTTTACTAATTTTTCACTTTTCCTAATATTTTTCACTTTGTCAACCATTTTTTCAATACTATATGATTTTCACATTTTTTTGAATGTTAGTGACCTTTGACATTTTTGGTCAAAATTTTCATTAATACATATACTTTGACATTTTACAAACTTTTCACTTTTCCTAGTATTTTTCACTTTGTCTACCATTTTATCAATACTTTATGATTTTCATATTTTTTTCCGATATTAGTTAACTTAGACATTTTATGGTTAAAATCTTCGTGAATACACGTACTGTGACACTTTACTAACTTTTCACTGTTCCTAATATTTTTCACATGGTCAATCATTTTTTCAATACTTTATGATTTTCACTTTCCTTTGAACGTAAGTGACCTTAGACATTTTCGGTCAAAATTTTCATGAATCCATATACTGTGACATTTTACAAACTTTTCACTTTTCCTAATATTTTTCACTTTGTCAATCTTTTTTTTAATACTTTTAGATTTTCACTTTCCTTTGAACGTAAGTGACCTTACACATTTTTGGTCAAAATTTTCATGAATACATGTACTGTGACATTTTACTAACTTTTCACTTTTCCTAATATTTTTCACTTTGTCAATCATTTTTTCAATACTTTAAGATTTTCATATTTTTTCCGATATTAGTTAACTTAGACATTTTTGGTTAAAATTTTCATGAATACACGTACTGTGAAACTTTACTAACTTTTCCCTTTTCCTAATATTTTACACTTTGTCAATCATTTTTTCAATAATTTATGATTTTCACATTTTTTTGAACGTTAGTGACCTTAGACATTTTTGGTCAAAATTTTCATAAATACATGTACTGTGACATTTTACAAACTTTTCACTTTTCCTAATAGTTTTCACTTTGTCAGCATTTTTTTCAATACTATGTGATTTTCACATTTTTTCGAACGTTAGTGACCTTTGACATATTTGGTCAAAATTTTCATGAATTCATGTACTTTGATATTTTACTAATTTTTCACTTTTCCCAATATTTTTCACTTTGTCAACCATTTTTTCAATACTTTATGATTTTCACATTTTTTTGAACGTTAGTGACCTTAGACATATTTGTTCAAAATTTTCATAAATACATGTACTGTGACATTTTACAAACTTTTCACTTTTCCTAATAGTTTTCACTTTGTCAGCATTTTTTTCAATACTATATGATTTTCACATTTTTTCGAACGTTAGTGACCTTTGACATATTTGGTCAAAATTTTCATGAATTCATGTACTTTGATATTTTACTAATTTTTCACTTCTCCCAATATTTTTCACTTTGTCAATCATTTTTTCAATACTTTAAGATTTTCATATTTTTTCCGATATTAGTTAACTTAGACATTTTTGGTTAAACTTTTCATGAATACACGTACTGTGACATTTTACAAACTTTTCACTTTTCCTAATAGTTTTCACTTTGTCAGCATTTTTTTCAATACTATATGATTTTCACATTTTTTCGAACGTTAGTGACCTTTGACATATTTGGTCAAAATTTTCATGAATTCATGTACTTTGATATTTTACTAATTTTTCACTTTTCCCAATATTTTTCACTTTGTCAACCATTTTTTCAATACTTTATGATTTTCACATTTTTTTGAACGTTAGTGACCTTAGACATTTTTGGTCAAAATTTTCATAAATACATGTACTCTGACATTTTACAAACTTTTCACTTTTCCTAATAGTTTTCACTTTGTCAGCATTTTTTTCAATACTATATGATTTTCACATTTTTTCGAACGTTAGTGACCTTTGACATATTTGGTCAAAATTTTCATGAATTCATGTACTTTGATATTTTACTAATTTTTCACTTTTCCCAATATTTTTCACTTTTTCAACCATTTTTTCAATACTTTATGATTTTCACATTTTTTGAACGTTAGTGACCTTAGACATTTTTGGTCAAATTTTCATGAATACATATACTCTGACATGTTACTAACTTTTCACTTTTCCTAATATTTTTCACTTTGTCAACCATTTTTTCAATACTTTATGATTTTCACATTTTTTTGAACGAAAGTGACCTTTGACATTTTTGGTCAAAACTTTCATGAATACATGTACTGTGACATTTTTTTCACTTTTCCCAATATTTTTCACTTTGTCAGCATTTTTTTCAATACTTTCTGATTTTCACATTTTTTCGAACGTTAGTGACCTTAGACATTTTCTGTCAAAATTTCATGAATACATATACTCTGACATGTTACTAACTTTTCACATTTGATTAACATCTGGAAGCATCTGGAAGTCTGCTTGAGGCCGGCTCTCAGCAGTTACTGTCCGGACTCTGCATCCCTGGCTAATTCCATTCAGTACAAGTCATCGGAGTAAGGTAATGACAAAAAAAATGTACAAAGTTGTATTGTGCAATATAGGTTGATGCAGTACTGCGAGGAACACCAGCATATACGGTACATATAAAAATGATTCTCAATATAATTGTTTTATGATTTTCACATTTTTTCTAACGTTAGTGACCTTTGACTTTTTTGGTCAAAATTTTCATGAATACATGTACTGTGATATTTTACTAATTTTTCACTTTTCCCAATATGTTTCACTTTGTCAGCAATTTTTTCAATACTTTATGATTTTCACATTTTTTTGAACGTTACTGACCTTAGACATTTTTGGTCAAAATTTTCCTTAATACATTTACTTTGACATTTTACAAACTTTTCACTTTTCCTAATATTTTTCACTTTGTCAAACATTTTTTCAATACTATATGATTTTCACATTTTTTTGAACGTCAGTGACCTTTGACATTTTTGGTCAAAATTTTCATTAATACATATACTTTGACATTTTACAAACTTTTCACTTTTCCTAGTAGTTTTCACTTTGTCTACCATTTTATCAATACTTTATGATTTTCATATTTTTTTCCGATATTAGTTAACTTAGACATTTTATGGTTAAAATCTTCGTGAATACACGTACTGTGACACTTTACTAACTTTTCACTGTTCCTAATATTTTTCACATGGTCAATCATTTTTTCAATACTTTATGATTTTCACTTTCCTTTGAACGTAAGTGACCTTAGACATTTTCGGTCAAAATTTTCATGAATCCATATACTGTGACATTTTACTAACTTTTCACTTTTCCTAATATTTTTCACTTTGTCAATCTTTTTTTTAATACTTTTAGATTTTCACTTTCCTTTGAACGTAAGTGACCTTACACATTTTTGGTCAAAATTTTCATGAATACATGTACTGTGACATTTTACTAACTTTTCACTTTTCCTAATATTTTTCACTTTGTCAATCATTTTTTCAATACTTTAAGATTTTCATATTTTTTCCGATATTAGCTAACTTAGACATTTTTGGTTAAAATTTTCATGAATACACGTACTGTGAAACTTTACTAACTTTTCCCTTTTCCTAATATTTTACACTTTGTCAATCATTTTTTCAATAATTTATGATTTTCACATTTTTTTGAACGTTAGTGACCTTAGACATTTTTGGTCAAAATTTTCATAAATACATGTACTGTGACATTTTACAAACTTTTCACTTTTCCTAATAGTTTTCACTTTGTCAGCATTTTTTTCAATACTATATGATTTTCACATTTTTTCGAACGTTAGTGACCTTTGACATATTTGGTCAAAATTTTCATGAATTCATGTACTTTGATATTTTACTAATTTTTCACTTTTCCCAATATTTTTCACTTTGTCAACCATTTTTTCAATACTTTATGATTTTCACATTTTTTTGAACGTTAGTGACCTTAGACATATTTGTTCAAAATTTTCATAAATACATGTACTGTGACATTTTACAAACTTTTCACTTTTCCTAATAGTTTTCACTTTGTCAGCATTTTTTTCAATACTATATGATTTTCACATTTTTTCGAACGTTAGTGACCTTTGACATATTTGGTCAAAATTTTCATGAATTCATGTACTTTGATATTTTACTAACTTTTCACTTTTCCCAATATTTTTCACGTTGTCAACCATTTTTTCAATACTTTATGATTTTCACATTTTTTGAACGTTAGTGACCTTAGACATTTTTGGTCAAATTTTCATGAATACATATACTCTGACATGTTACTAACTTTTCACTTTTCCTAATATTTTTCACTTTGTCAACCATTTTTTCAATACTTTATGATTTTCACATTCTTTTGAACGAAAGTGACCTTTGACATTTTTGGTCAAAACTTTCATGAATACATGTACTGTGACATTTTTTTCACTTTTCCCAATATTTTTCACTTTGTCAGCATTTTTTTCAATACTTTATGATTTTCACATTTTTTCGAACGTTAGTGACCTTAGACATTTTCTGTCAAAATTTCATGAATACATATACTCTGACATGTTACTAACTTTTCACATTTGATTAACATCTGGAAGCATCTGGAAGTCTGCTTGAGGCCGGCTCTCAGCAGTTACTGTCCGGACTCTGCATCCCTGGCTAATTCCATTCAGTACAAGTCATCGGAGTAAGCTAATGACAAAAAAAATATACAAAGTTGTATTGTGCATATAGGTTGATGCAGTACTGCGAGGAACACCAGCATATACTGTACATATAAAAATGATTCTCAATATAATTGTTTTATGATTTTCACATTTTTTCTAACGTTAGTGACCTTTGACTTTTTTGGTCAAAATTTTCATGAATACATGTACTGTGATATTTTACTAATTTTTCACTTTTCCCAATATGTTTCACTTTGTCAGCAATTTTTTCAATACTTTATGATTTTCACATTTTTTTGAACGTTACTGACCTTAGACATTTTTGGTCAAAATTTTCCTTAATACATTTACTTTGACATTTTACAAACTTTTCACTTTTCCTAATATTTTTCACTTTGTCAACCATTTTTTCAATACTATATGATTTTCACATTTTTTTGAACGTTAGTGACCTTTGACATTTTTGGTCAAAATTTTCATTAATACATATACTTTGACATTTTACAAACTTTTCACTTTTCCTAATAGTTTTCACTTTGTCAGCATTTTTTTCAATACTTTATGATTTTCACATTTTTTCGAACGTTAGTGACCTTAGACATTTTCTGTCAAAATTTCATGAATACATATACTCTGACATGTTACTAACTTTTCATATTTGATTAGCATTTGGAAGCATCTGGAAGTCTGCTTGAGGCCGGCTCTCAGCAGTTACTTTCCAGACTCTGCATCCCTGGCTAATTCCATTCAGTACAAGTCATCGGAGTAAGGTAATGACAAAAAAAATGTACAAAGTTGTATTGTGCAATATAGGTTGATGCAGTACTGCGAGGAACACCAGCATATACTGTACATATAAAAATGATTCTCAATATAATTGCTTTATGATTTTCACATTTTTTCTAACGTTAGTGACCTTTGACTTTTTTGGTCAAAATTTTCATGAATACATGTACTGTGATATTTTACTAATTTTTCACTTTTCCTAATATTTTTCACTTTGTCAACCATTTTTTCAATACTATATGATTTTCACATTTTTTTGAACGTTAGTGACCTTTGACATTTTTGGTTAAAATCTTCGTGAATACACGTACTGTGACACTTTACTAACTTTTCACTGTTCCTAATATTTTTCACATGGTCAATCATTTTTTCAATACTTTATGATTTTCACTTTCCTTTGAACGTAAGTGACCTTAGACATTTTCGGTCAAAATTTTCATGAATCCATATACTGTGACATTTTACTAACTTTTCACTTTTCCTAATATTTTTCACTTTGTCAATCTTTTTTTTAATACTTTTAGATTTTCACTTTCCTTTGAACGTAAGTGACCTTACACATTTTTGGTCAAAATTTTCATGAATACATGTACTGTGACATTTTACTAACTTTTCACTTTTCCTAATATTTTTCACTTTGTCAATCATTTTTTCAATACTTTAAGATTTTCATATTTTTTCCGATATTAGTTAACTTAGACATTTTTGGTTAAAATTTTCATGAATACACGTACTGTGAAACTTTACTAACTTTTCCCTTTTCCTAATATTTTACACTTTGTCAATCATTTTTTCAATAATTTATGATTTTCACATTTTTTTGAACGTCAGTGACCTTAGACATTTTTGGTCAAAATTTTCATAAATACATGTACTGTGACATTTTACAAACTTTTCACTTTTCCTAATAGTTTTCACTTTGTCAGCATTTTTTTCAATACTATATGATTTTCACATTTTTTCGAACGTTAGTGACCTTTGACATATTTGGTCAAAATTTTCATGAATTCATGTACTTTGATATTTTACTAATTTTTCACTTTCCCAATATTTTTCACTTTGTCAACCATTTTTTCAATACTTTATGATTTTCACATTTTTTTGAACGTTAGTGACCTTAGACATTTTTGGTCAAAATTTTCATAAATACATGTACTGTGACATTTTACAAACTTTTCACTTTTCCTAATAGTTTTCACTTTGTCAGCATTTTTTTCAATACTATATGATTTTCACATTTTTTCGAACGTTAGTGACCTTTGACATATTTGGTCAAAATTTTCATGAATTCATATACTTTGATATTTTACTAATTTTTCACTTTTCCCAATATTTTTCACTTTGTCAACCATTTTTTCAATACTTTATGATTTTCACATTTTTTGAACGTTAGTGACCTTAGACATTTTTGGTCAAATTTTCATGAATACATATACTCTGACATGTTACTAACTTTTCACTTTTCCTAATATTTTTCACTTTGTCAACCATTTTTTCAATACTTTATGATTTTCACATTCTTTTGAACGAAAGTGACCTTTGACATTTTTGGTCAAAACTTTCATGAATACATGTACTGTGACATTTTTTTCACTTTTCCCAATATTTTTCACTTTGTCAGCATTTTTTTCAATACTTTATGATTTTCACATTTTTTCGAACGTTAGTGACCTTAGACATTTTCTGTCAAAATTTCATGAATACATATACTCTGACATGTTACTAACTTTTCACATTTGATTAACATCTGGAAGTCTGCTTGAGGCCGGCTCTCAGCAGTTACTGTCCGGACTCTGCATTCCTGGCTAATTCCATTCAGTACAAGTCATCAGAGTAAGCTAATGACAAAAAAAATGTACAAAGTTGTATTGTGCAATATAGGTTGATGCAGTACTGCGAGGAACACCAGCATATACTGTACATATAAAAATGATTCTCAATATAATTGTTTTATAATTTTCACATTTTTTCTAACGTTAGTGACCTTTGACTTTTTTGGTCAAAATTTTCATGAATACATGTACTGTGATATTTTACTAATTTTTCACTTTTCCCAATATGTTTCACTTTGTCAGCAATTTTTTCAATACTTTATGATTTTCACATTTTTTTGAACGTTACTGACCTTAGACATTTTTGGTCAAAATTTTCCTTAATACATTTACTTTGACATTTTACAAACTTTTCACTTTTCCTAATATTTTTCACTTTGTCAACCATTTTTTCAATACTATATGATTTTCACATTTTTTTGAACGTTAGTGACCTTTGACATTTTTGGTCAAAATTTTCATTAATACATATACTTTGACATTTTACAAACTTTTCACTTTTCCTAGTATTTTTCACTTTGTCTACCATTTTATCAATACTTTATGATTTTCATATTTTTTTCCGATATTAGTTAACTTAGACATTTTATGGTTAAAATCTTCGTGAATACACGTACTGTGACACTTTACTAACTTTTCACTGTTCCTAATATTTTTCACATGGTCAATCATTTTTTCAATACTATATGATTTTCACTTTCCTTTGAACGTAAGTGACCTTAGACATTTTCGGTCAAAATTTTCATGAATCCATATACTGTGACATTTTACTAACTTTTCACTTTTCCTAATATTTTTCACTTTGTCAATCATTTTTTTAATACTTTTAGATTTTCACTTTCCTTTGAACGTAAGTGACCTTACACATTTTTGGTCAAAATTTTCATGAATACATATACTGTGACATTTTACTAACTTTTCACTTTTCCTAATATTTTTCACTTTGTCAATCATTTTTTCCATTCTTTAAGATTTTCATATTTTTTTCCGATATTAGTTAACTTAGACATTTTTGGTTAAAATTTTCATGAATACACGTACTGTGAAACTTTACTAACTTTTCCCTTTTTCCTAATATTTTACACTTTGTCAATCATTTTTTCAATAATTTATGATTTTCACATTTTTTCGAACGTTAGTGATCTTAGATATTTTTGGTCAAAATTTTCATAAATACATGTACTGTGAAATTTTACAAACTTTTCACTTTTCCTAATATTGTTCACTTTGTCAGCATTTTTTTCAATACTTTATGATTTTCACATTTTTTTGAACGTTAGTGACCTTAGACATTTTTGGTCAAAATTTTCATAAATACATGTACTGTGACATTTTACAAACTTTTCACTTTTCCTAATAGTTTTCACTTTGTCAGCATTTTTTTCAATACTATATGATTTTCACATTTTTTCGAACGTTAGTGACCTTTGACATATTTGGTCAAAATTTTCATGAATTCATATACTTTGATATTTTACTAATTTTTCACTTTTCCCAAAATTTTTCACTTTATCAACCATTTTTTCAATACTTTATGATTTTCACATTTTTTGAACGTTAGTGACCTTAGACATTTTTGGTCAAATTTTCATGAATACATATACTCTGACATGTTACTAACTTTTCACTTTTCCTAACATTTTTCACTTTGTCAACCATTTTTTCAATACTTTATGATTTTCACATTCTTTTGAACGAAAGTGACCTCAGACATTTTTGGTCAAAATTTCATTCACATATGTACTCTGACATTTTACTAACTTTTAACTTTCCCAATATTTTTCACTTTGTCAACCATTTTTTCAAAACTTTATGATTTTCAAATTTTTTTGAACGTTAGTGACCTTAGACATTTTTGGCCAAAATTTTCATGAATAAATATACTGTGACATTTTACCAACTTTTCACTTTTCCTAATATTTTTCACTTTGTCAACCATTTTTTCAATACTTTATGATTTTCACATTTTTTCGAACGTTAGTGACCTTAGACATTTTCTGTCAAAATTTCATGAATACATATACTCTGACATGTTACTAACTTTTCACATTTAATTAACATCTGGAAGCATCTGGAAGTCTGCTTGAGGCCGGCTCTCAGCAGTTACTGTCCGGACTCTGCATCCCTGGCTAATTCCATTCAGTACAAGTCATCGGAGTAAGCTAATGACAAAAAAAATGTACAAAGTTGTATTGTGCAATATAGGTTGATGCAGTACTGCGAGGAACACCAGCATATACTGTACATATAAAAATGATTCTCAATATAATTGTTTTATGATTTTCACATTTTTTCTAACGTTAGTGACCTTTGACTTTTTTGGTCAAAATTTTCATGAATACATGTACTGTGATATTTTACTAATTTTTCACTTTTCCCAATATGTTTCACTTTGTCAGCAATTTTTTCAATACTTTATGATTTTCACATTTTTTTGAACGTTACTGACCTTAGACATTTTTGGTCAAAATTTTCCTTAATACATTTACTTTGACATTTTACAAACTTTTCACCTTTCCTAATATTTTTCACTTTGTCAACCATTTTTTCAATACTATATGATTTTCACATTTTTTTGAACGTTAGTGACCTTTGACATTTTTGGTCAAAATTTTCATTAATACATATACTTTGACATTTTAAAAACTTTTCACTTTTCCTAGTATTTTTCACTTTGTCTACCATTTTATCAATACTTTATGATTTTCAGATATTTTTCCGATATTAGTTAACTTAGACATTTTATGGTTAAAATCTTCGTGAATACACGTACTGTGACACTTTACTAACTTTTCACTGTTCCTAATATTTTTCACATGGTCAATCATTTTTTCAATACTTTATGATTTTCACTTTGCTTTGAACGTAAGTGACCTTAGACATTTTTGGTCAAAATTTTCATGAATACATATACTGTGACATTTTACTAACTTTTCACTTTTCCTAATATTTTTCACTTTGTCAACCATTTTTTCAAAACTTTATGATTTTCAAATTTTTTTGAACGTTAGTGACCTTTGACATTTTTGGTCAAAATTTTCATTAATACATATACTTTGACATTTTACAAACTTTTCACTTTTCCTAGTATTTTTCACTTTGTCTACCATTTTATCAATACTTTATGATTTTCAGATATTTTTCTGATATTAGTTAACTTAGACATTTTATGGTTAAAATCTTCGTGAATACACGTACTGTGACACTTTACTAACTTTTCACTGTTCCTAATATTTTTCACATGGTCAATCATTTTTTCAATACTTTATGATTTTCACTTTGCTTTGAACGTAAGTGACCTTAGACATTTTTGGTCAAAATTTTCATGAATACATATACTGTGACATTTTACTAACTTTTCCCTTTTCCTAATATTTTTCACTTTGTCAACCATTTTTTCAAAACTTTATGATTTTCAAATTTTTTTGAACGTTAGTGACCTTAGACATTTTTGGTCAAAATTTTCATGAATAAATATACTGTGACATTTTACTATCTTTTCACTTTTCCTAATATTTTTCACTTTGTCAACCATTTTTTCAATACTTTATGATTTTCACATTTTTTCGAACGTTAGTGACCTTAGACATTTTCTGTCAAAATTTCATGAATACATATACTCTGACATGTTACTAACTTTTCACATTTAATTAACATCTGGAAGCATCTGGAAGTCTGCTTGAGGCCGGCTCTCAGCAGTTACTGTCCGGACTCTGCATTCCTGGCTAATTCCATTCAGTACAAGTCTTCGGAGTAAGCTAATGACAAAAAAAATGTACAAAGTTGTATTGTGCAATATAGGTTGATGCAGTACTGCGAGGAACACCAGCATATACTGTACATATAAAAATGATTCTCAATATAATTGTTTTATGATTTTCACATTTTTTCTAACGATAGTGACCTTTGACTTTTTTGGTCAAAATTTTCATGAATACATGTACTGTGATATTTTACTAATTTTTCACTTTTCCCAATATGTTTCACTTTGTCAGCAATTTTTTCAATACTTTATGATTTTCACATTTTTTTGAACGTTACTGACCTTTGACATTTTTGGTCAAAATTTTCATTAATACATATACTTTGACATTTTACAAACTTTTCACTTTTCCTAGTATTTTTCACTTTGTCTACCATTTTATCAATACTTTATGATTTTCAGATATTTTTCTGATATTAGTTAACTTAGACATTTTATGGTTAAAATCTTCGTGAATACACGTACTGTGACACTTTACTAACTTTTCACTGTTCCTAATATTTTTCACATGGTCAATCATTTTTTCAATACTTTATGATTTTCACTTTGCTTTGAACGTAAGTGACCTTAGACATTTTCGGTCAAAATTTTCATGAATCCATATACTTTGACATTTTACCAACTTTTCACTTTTCCTAATATTTTTCACTTTGTCAATCATTTTTTTAATACTTTTAGATTTTCACTTTCCTTTGAACGTAAGTGACCTTACACATTTTTGGTCAAAATTTTCATGAATACATGTACTGTGACATTTTACTAACTTTTCACTTTTCCTAATATTTTTCACTTTGTCAATCATTTTTTCAATACTTTAAGATTTTCAAATTTTTTCCGATATTAGTTAACTTAGACATTTTTGGTTAAAATTTTCATGAATACACGTACTTTGAAACTTTAC
This sequence comes from Fistularia commersonii, assembly GCF_037954325.1. Taxonomy (NCBI): domain Eukaryota; kingdom Metazoa; phylum Chordata; class Actinopteri; order Syngnathiformes; family Fistulariidae; genus Fistularia; species Fistularia commersonii. The sequence goes on from NC_141307.1 coordinate 14,627,750, forward strand.
TAACTTTTCCCTTTTCCTAATATTTTTCACTTTGTCAATCATTTTTTCAATAATTTATGATTTTCACATTTTTTTGAACGTTAGTGACCTTAGACATTTTTGGTCAAAATTTTCATAAATACATGTACTGTGACATTTTACAAACTTTTCACTTTTCCTAATAGTTTTCACTTTGTCAGCATTTTTTTCAATACTATATGATTTTCACATTTTTTCGAACGTTAGTCACCTTTGACATATTTGGTCAAAATTTTCATGAATTCATGTACTTTGATATTTTACTAATTTTTCACTTTTCCCAATATTTTTCACTTTGTCAACCATTTTTTCAATACTTGATGATTTTCACTTTCTTTTGAACGTAAGTGACCTTATACTTTTTTGGCCAAAATTTTCATGAACACATGTACTGTGACAATTTACTAACTTTTCATTTTTCCCAATATTTTTCACTTTGTCAACCATTTTTTCAATACTTAATGATTTTCACATTTTTTGAACATTCGTGACCTTAGACATTTTTGGACAAAATTTTCATGAACACATTTAATGTGACATGTTACTAACTTTTCCCAATATTTTTCACTTTTTCAACCATTTTTTCAATACTTTATGATTTTCACATTTTTTGAACGTTAGTGAAAAGTCAACCATTTTTTCAATACTATATGATTTTCACATTTTTTGAACGTTCGTGACCTTAGACATTTTTGGTCAAAATTTTCATTAATACATATACTTTGACATTTTACAAACTTTTCATTTTTCCTAATATTTTTCACTTTGTCAATCATTTTTTCAAAACTTGATGATTTTCACTTTCTTTTGAACGTAAGTGACCTCATACTTTTTTGGCCAAAATTTTCATGAACACATGTACTGTGACATTTTACTAACTTTTCATTTTTCCCAATATTTTTCACTTTGTCAACTATTTTTTCAATATTTTATGATTTTCACTTTACTTTGAACATAAGTGACCTTGGACATTTTTGGTCAAAATTTTCATGGACACATGTACTGTGACATTTTACAAACTTTTCACTTTTCCTAATATTTTTCACTCTTTCAATCATTTTTTCAATACTTTATAATTTTCACTTTCTTTTGAACGCAAATGACCTTAGACATTTTTGGTCAAAATTTTAATGAACACATGTAATGTGACATTTTACTAACTTTTCACTTTTCCTAAACTTTTCCCTTTGGTCAATCATTTTTTCAATACTTTATGATTTTCACATTTTTTTGAACGTTAGTGACCTTTGACATTTTTGGTTAAAATTTTCATGAATACATATACTTTGACATTTTACAAACTTTTCATTTTTCCTAATATTTTTCACTTTGTCAATCATTTTTTCGATACTTTATGATTTTCAGTTTTTTTTTAACGTAAGTGACCTTAGACATTTTTGGACAAAATTTTCATGAACATATTTACTGTGACATTTTACTAACTTTTCCCAATATTTTTCACTTTTTCAACCATTTTTTCAATACTTTATGATTTTCACATTTTTTGAACGTTAGTGAAAAGTCAACCATTTTTTCAATACTATATGATTTTCACATTTTTTGAACGTTCGTGACCTTAGACATTTTCGGTCAAAATTTTCATGAATACATATACTTTGACATTTTCCTAATATTTTTCACATTGTCAATCATTTTTTCAATATTTTATGATTTTCACATTACTTTGAACGTAAGTGATCTTGGACATTTTTGGTCATCATTTTCATGGACACATGTACTGTGACATTTTACAAACTTTTCACTTTTCCTAATATTTTTCACTTTGTCAACCATTTTTTTAATACTTTATGATTTTCATATTTTTTCCGATATTTGTTAACTCAGACATTTTTGGTTAAAATTTTCGTGAATACACGTACTTTGACACTTTACTAACTTTTCACTTTTCCCAATATTTTTCACTTTGTCAACCATTTTTTCAATACTTTATGATTTTCACATTTTTTGAATGTTAGTGACCTTAGACATTTTCGGTAAAAATTTTCATGAATACTTATACTTTGACATTTTACTAACTTTTCCCTTTTCCTAATGTTTTTCACTTTGTCAATCATTTTTTCAATACTTTATTATTTTCACTTTCTTTTGAACGTAATTGACCTCAGACATTTTTGGTCAAAATTTCATGAACACATTTACTGTGACATTTTACTAACTTTTCACTTTTTGTAATATTTTTATCTTTGTCAATCATTTTTTCAATACTTTATGATTTTCACTTTCCTTTGAACCGAAGTGACCTTAGACATTTTGGGTCAAAATTTTAATGAACACATGTACTGTAACATTTTACTAACTTTTCATTTTTCCCAATATTTTTCACTTTGTCAACCATTTTTTCAATACTTTATGATTTTCACTTTCCTTTGAACGTAGGTGACCTTAGACATTTTTGGTCAAAATTTTCATGAATACATGTACTGTGACATTTTACTAACTTTTCACTTTTCCTAAACTTTTCCCCTTGGTCAATCATTTTTTCAATAATATATGATTTTATCATTTTTTTTAACGTTAGTGACCTTTGACATTTTTGGTCAAAATTTTCATTAATAAATATACTTTGACATTTTACAAACTTTTCATTTTTCCTAATATTTTTCACTTTGTCAATCATTTTTTCAATATTTTATGATTCTCACTTTACTTTGAACGTAAGTGATCTTGGACATTTTTGGTCAAAATTTTCATGGACACATGTACTGTGACATTTTACAAACTTTTCACTTTTCCTAATATTTTTTACTTTGTCAACCTTTTTTTTAATACTTTATGATTTTCACATTTTTTCGAACGTTAGTGACCTTAGACATTTTCTGTCAAAATTTCATGAATACATATACTCTGACATGTTACTAACTTTTCACATTTAATTAACATCTGGAAGCATCTGGAAGTCTGCTTGAGGCCGGCTCTCAGCAGTTACTGTCCGGACTCTGCATTCCTGGCTAATTCCATTCAGTACAAGTCTTCGGAGTAAGCTAATGACAAAAAAAATGTACAAAGTTGTATTGTGCAATATAGGTTGATGCAGTACTGCGAGGAACACCAGCATATACTGTACATATAAAAATGATTCTCAATATAATTGTTTTATGATTTTCACATTTTTTCTAACGATAGTGACCTTTGACTTTTTTGGTCAAAATTTTCATGAATACATGTACTGTGATATTTTACTAATTTTTCACTTTTCCCAATATGTTTCACTTTGTCAGCAATTTTTTCAATACTTTATGATTTTCACATTTTTTTGAACGTTACTGACCTTTGACATTTTTGGTCAAAATTTTCATTAATACATATACTTTGACATTTTACAAACTTTTCACTTTTCCTAGTATTTTTCACTTTGTCTACCATTTTATCAATACTTTATGATTTTCAGATATTTTTCTGATATTAGTTAACTTAGACATTTTATGGTTAAAATCTTCGTGAATACACGTACTGTGACACTTTACTAACTTTTCACTGTTCCTAATATTTTTCACATGGTCAATCATTTTTTCAATACTTTATGATTTTCACTTTGCTTTGAACGTAAGTGACCTTAGACATTTTCGGTCAAAATTTTCATGAATCCATATACTGTGACATTTTACCAACTTTTCACTTTTCCTAATATTTTTCACTTTGTCAATCATTTTTTTAATACTTTTAGATTTTCACTTTCCTTTGAACGTAAGTGACCTTACACATTTTTGGTCAAAATTTTCATGAATACATGTACTGTGACATTTTACTAACTTTTCACTTTTCCTAATATTTTTCACTTTGTCAATCATTTTTTCAATACTTTAAGATTTTCAAATTTTTTCCGATATTAGTTAACTTAGACATTTTTGGTTAAAATTTTCATGAATACACGTACTGTGAAACTTTACTAACTTTTCCCTTTTCCTAATATTTTTCACTTTGTCAATCATTTTTTCAATAATTTATGATTTTCACATTTTTTTGAACGTTAGTGACCTTAGACATTTTTGGTCAAAATTTTCATAAATACATGTACTGTGACATTTTACAAACTTTTCACTTTTCCTAATAGTTTTCACTTTGTCAGCATTTTTTTCAATACTATATGATTTTCACATTTTTTCGAACGTTAGTCACCTTTGACATATTTGGTCAAAATTTTCATGAATTCATGTACTTTGATATTTTACTAATTTTTCACTTTTCCCAATATTTTTCACTTTGTCAACCATTTTTTCAATACTTGATGATTTTCACTTTCTTTTGAACGTAAGTGACCTTATACTTTTTTGGCCAAAATTTTCATGAACACATGTACTGTGACAATTTACTAACTTTTCATTTTTCCCAATATTTTTCACTTTGTCAACCATTTTTTCAATACTTAATGATTTTCACATTTTTTGAACATTCGTGACCTTTGACATTTTCGGTCAAAATTTTCATTAATACATATACTTTGACATTTTACAAACTTTTCATTTTTCCCAATATTTTTCACTTTGTCAGTCATTTTTTCGATACTTTATGATTTTCACTTTTTTTTGAACGTAAGTGACCTTAGACATTTTTGGACAAAATTTTCATGAACACATTTAATGTGACATGTTACTAACTTTTCCCAATATTTTTCACTTTTTCAACCATTTTTTCAATACTTTATGATTTTCACATTTTTTGAACGTTAGTGAAAAGTCAACCATTTTTTCAATACTATATGATTTTCACATTTTTTGAACGTTCGTGACCTTAGACATTTTTGGTCAAAATTTTCATTAATACATATACTTTGACATTTTACAAACTTTTCATTTTTCCTAATATTTTTCACTTTGTCAATCATTTTTTCAAAACTTGATGATTTTCACTTTCTTTTGAACGTAAGTGACCTCATACTTTTTTGGCCAAAATTTTCATGAACACATGTACTGTGACATTTTACTAACTTTTCATTTTTCCCAATATTTTTCACTTTGTCAACTATTTTTTCAATATTTTATGATTTTCACTTTACTTTGAACATAAGTGACCTTGGACATTTTTGGTCAAAATTTTCATGGACACATGTACTGTGACATTTTACAAACTTTTCACTTTTCCTAATATTTTTCACTCTTTCAATCATTTTTTCAATACTTTATAATTTTCACTTTCTTTTGAACGCAAATGACCTTAGACATTTTTGGTCAAAATTTTAATGAACACATGTAATGTGACATTTTACTAACTTTTCACTTTTCCTAAACTTTTCCCTTTGGTCAATCATTTTTTCAATACTTTATGATTTTCACATTTTTTTGAACGTTAGTGACCTTTGACATTTTTGGTTAAAATTTTCATGAATCCATATACTTTGACATTTTACAAACTTTTCATTTTTCCTAATATTTTTCACTTTGTCAATCATTTTTTCGATACTTTATGATTTTCAGTTTTTTTTTAACGTAAGTGACCTTAGACATTTTTGGACAAAATTTTCATGAACATATTTACTGTGACATTTTACTAACTTTTCCCAATATTTTTCACTTTTTCAACCATTTTTTCAATACTTTATGATTTTCACATTTTTTGAACTTTAGTGAAAAGTCAACCATTTTTTCAATACTATATGATTTTCACATTTTTTGAACGTTCGTGACCTTAGACATTTTCGGTCAAAATTTTCATGAATACATATACTTTGACATTTTCCTAAGTTTTTTCACATTGTCAATCATTTTTTCAATATTTTATGATTTTCACATTACTTTGAACGTAAGTGATCTTGGACATTTTTGGTCATCATTTTCATGGACACATGTACTGTGACATTTTACAAACTTTTCACTTTTCCTAATATTTTTCACTTTGTCAACCATTTTTTTAATACTTTATGATTTTCATATTTTTTCCGATATTTGTTAACTCAGACATTTTTGGTTAAAATTTTCGTGAATACACGTACTTTGACACTTTACTAACTTTTCACTTTTCCCAATATTTTTCACTTTGTCAACCATTTTTTCAATACTTTATGATTTTCACATTTTTTGAATGTTAGTGACCTTAGACATTTTCGGTAAAAATTTTCATGAATACTTATACTTTGACATTTTACTAACTTTTCCCTTTTCCTAATGTTTTTCACTTTGTCAATCATTTTTTCAATACTTTATTATTTTCACTTTCTTTTGAACGTAATTGACCTCAGACATTTTTGGTCAAAATTTCATGAACACATTTACTGTGACATTTTACTAACTTTTCACTTTTTGTAATATTTTTATCTTTGTCAATCATTTTTTCAATACTTTATGATTTTCACTTTCCTTTGAACCGAAGTGACCTTAGACATTTTGGGTCAAAATTTTAATGAACACATGTACTGTAACATTTTACTAACTTTTCATTTTTCCCAATATTTTTCACTTTGTCAACCATTTTTTCAATACTTTATGATTTTCACTTTCCTTTGAACGTAGGTGACCTTAGACATTTTTGGTCAAAATTTTCATGAATACATGTACTGTGACATTTTACTAACTTTTCACTTTTCCTAAACTTTTCCCCTTGGTCAATCATTTTTTCAATAATATATGATTTTATCATTTTTTTTAACGTTAGTGACCTTTGACATTTTTGGTCAAAATTTTCATTAATAAATATACTTTGACATTTTACAAACTTTTCATTTTTCCTAATATTTTTCACTTTGTCAATCATTTTTTCAATATTTTATGGTTCTCACTTTACTTTGAACGTAAGTGATCTTGGACATTTTTGGTCAAAATTTTCATGGACACATGTACTGTGACATTTTACAAACTTTTCACTTTTCCTAATATTTTTTACTTTGTCAACCTTTTTTTTAATACTTTATGATTTTCATATTTTTTCCGATATTTGTTAACTCAGACATTTTTGGTTAAAATTTTCGTGAATACACGTACTTTAACACTTTACTAACTTTTCACTTTTCCCAATATTTTTCACTTTGTCAACCATTTTTTCAATACTTTATGATTTTCACATTTTTTGAACGTTAGTGACCTTAGACATTTTCGGTCAAAATTTTCATTAATACATAAACTTTGACATTTTACAAACTTTTCATTTTTCCTAATATTTTTCACTTTGTCAATCATTTTTTCAAAACTTGATGGTTTTCACTATCTTTTGAACATAAGTGACCTCAGACATTTTTGGTCCAAAGTTCATGAACACATGTACTGTGACATTTTACTAACTTTTCATTTTTCCCAATATTTTTCACTTTGTCAAACATTTTTTCAATACTTGATGATTTTCACATTTCTTTGAACGTAAGTGACATTCGACATTTTTGGTCAAAATTTTCATTACTACATATACTTTGACATTTTACAAACTTTTCATTTTTCCTAATATTTTTCACTTTTCAATCATTTTTTCAATACTTGATGATTTTCACATTTTTTGAACTTTCGTGACCTTTGACATTTTCGGTCAAAATTTTCATTAATACATATACTTTGACATTTTACAAACTTTTCATTTTTCCTAATATTTTTCACTTTGTCAATCATTTTTTCGATACTTTATGATTTTCACTTTTTTTTTAACGTAAGTGACCCTAGACATTTTCGGTCAAAATTTTCATGAATACATATACTTTGACATTTTCCTAATATTTTTCACTTTGTCAATCATTTTTTCAATATTTTATGATTTTAACCTTACTTTGAACGTAAGTGATCTTGGACATTTTTGGTCAAAATTTTCATGGACACATGTACTGTGACATTTTACAAACTTTTCACTTTTCCTAATATTTTTCACTTTGTCAACCATTTTTTTAATACTTTATGATTTTCATATTTTTTCCGATATTTGTTAACTCAGACATTTTTGGTTAAAATTTTCGTGAATACACGTACTTTGACACTTTACTAACTTTTCACTTATCCCAATATTTTTCACTTTGTCAACCATTTTGTCAATACTTTATGATTTTCACATTTTTTGAACGTTAGTGACCTTAGACATTTTCGGTAAAAATTTTCATGAATACTTATACTTTGACATTTTACTAACTTTTCACTTTTCCTAATGTTTTTCACTTTGTCAATCATTTTTTCAATACTTTATTATTTTCACTTTCTTTTTAACGTAATTGACCTCAGACATTCTTGGTCAAAATTTCATGAACACATGTACTGTGACATTTTACTAACTTTTCAGTTTTCGTAATATTTTTCACTTTGTCAATCATTTTTTCAATACTTTATGATTTTCACTTTCCTTTGAACCGAAGTGACCTTAGACATTTTGGGTCAAAATTTCATGAACACATGTACTGTGACATTTTACTTACTTTTCACTTTTCATAATATTTTTCACTTTGTCAACCATTTTTTCAATACTTTATGATTTTCACATTTTTTGAACGTTATTGACCTTAGACATTTTCGGTCAAAATTTTCATTAATACATATACTTTGACATTTTACAAACTTTTCATTTTTCCTAATATTTTTCACTTTGTCAATCATTTTTTCAATACTTTATGATTTTCACTTTCCTTTGAACCTAAGTGACCTTAGACATTTTGGGTCGAAATTTTAATGAACACATGTACTGTAACATTTTACTAACTTTTCATTTTTCCCAATATTTTTCACTTTGTCAACCATTTTTTCAATACTTTATGATTTTCACTTTCCTTTGAACGTAGGTGACCTTAGACATTTTCGGTCAAAATTTTCATGAATACATGTACTGTGACATTTTACTAACTTTTCACTTTTCCTAAACTTTTCCCCTATGTCAATCATTTTTTCAATAGTATATGATTTTATCATTTTTTTTTAACGTTAGTGACCTTTGACATTTTTGGTCAAAATTTTCATTAATAAATATACTTTGACATTTTACAAACTTTTCATTTTTCCTAATATTTTTCACTTTGTCAATCATTTTTTCAATATTTTATGATTTTCACTTTACTTTGAACGTAAGTGTTCTTGAACATGTTTGGTCAAAATTTTCTTGGACACATGTACTGTGACATTTTACAAACTTTTCACTTTTCCTAATATTTTTCACTTTGTCAACCATTTTTTCAATACTTTATGATTTTCATATTTTTTCCGATATTTGTTAACTTAGACATTTTTGGTTAAAATTTTCGTGAATACATATACTGTGACATTTTACTAGCTTTTCACTTTTCCTAATATTTTTCACTTTTTCAATCATTTCTTCAATACTTTATGATTTTCACTTTCTTTTGACTGAAATGACCTTAGACATTTTTGGTCAAAATTTTAATGAACACATGTAATGTGACATTTTACTAACTTTTCATTTTTCCTAAACTTTTCCCTTTGGTCAATCATTTTTTCAATACTATATGATTTTCACATTTTTTTGAACGTTAGTGACCTTTGACATTTTTGGTCAAAATTTTCATGAATACATATACTTTGACATTTTACAAACTTTTCATTTTTCCTAATATTTTTCACTGTCAAACATTTTTTCAATACTTGATGATTTTCACATTTCTTTGAACGTAAGTGACATTCGACATTTTTGGTCAAAATTTTCATTAATACATATACTTTGACATTTTACAAAGTTTTCATTTTTCCTAATATTTTTCACTTTTCAATCATTTTTTCAATACTTGATGATTTTCACATTTTTTGAACTTTCGTGACCTTTGACATTTTCGGTCAAAATTTTCATTAATACATATACTTTGACATTTTACAAACTTTTCATTTTTCCTAATATTTTTCACTTTGTCAATCATTTTTTCGATACTTTATGATTTTCACTTTTTTTTGAACGTAAGTGACCCTAGACATTTTCGGTCAAAATTTTCATGAATACATATACTTTGACATTTTCCTAATATTTTTCACTTTGTCAACCATTTTTTCAATATTTTATGATTTTCACATTACTTTGAACGTAAGTGATCTTGGACATTTTTGGTCAAAATTTTCATGGACACATGTACTGTGACATTTTACAAACTTTTCACTTTTCCTAATATTTTTCACTTTGTCAACCATTTTTTTAATACTTTATGATTTTCATATTTTTTCCGATATTTGTTAACTTAGACATTTTTGGTTAAAATTTTCGTGAATACATATACTGTGACATTTTACTAGCTTTTCACTTTTCCTAATATTTTTCACTTTTTCAATCATTTTTTCAATACTTTATGATTTTCACTTTCTTTTGAACGTCAATGACCTTAGACATTTTTGGTCAAAATTTTAATGAACACATGTAATGTGACATTTTACTAACTTTTCATTTTTCCTAAACTTTTCCCTTTGGTCAATCATTTTTTCAATACTATATGATTTTCACATTTTTTTGAACGTTAGTGACCTTTGACATTTTTGGTCAAAATTTTCATGAATACATATACTTTGACATTTTACAAACATTTCATTTTTCCTAATATTTTTCACTTTTCAATCATTTTTTCAATACTTGATGATTTTCACATTTTTTGAACTTTCGTGACCTTTGACATTTTCGGTCAAAATTTTCATTAATACATATACTTTGACATTTTACAAACTTTTCATTTTTCCTAATATTTTTCATTTTGTCAATCATTTTTTCGATACTTTATGATTTTCACTTTTTTTTGAACGTAAGTGACCTCAGACATTTTTGGACAAAATTTTCATGAACACATTTACTGTGACATTTAACTAAATTTTCCCAATATTTTTCACTTTTTCAACCATTTTTTCAATACTTTATGATTTTCACATTTTTTGAACGTTAGTGAAAAGTCAACCATTTTTTCAATACTATATGATTTTCACATTTTTTTAACCTTCGTGACCTTAGACATTTTCGGTCAAAATTTTCATGAATACATATACTTTGACATTTTCCTAATATTTTTCACTTTGTCAATCATTTTTTCAATATTTTATGATTTTCACATTACTTTGAACGTAAGTGATCTTGGACATTTTTGGTCAAAATTTTCATGGACACATGTACTGTGACATTTTACAAACTTTTCACTTTTCCTAATATTTGTCACTTTGTCAACCATTTTTTTAATACTTTATGATTTTCATATTTTTTCCGATATTTGTTAACTCAGACATTTTCGGTAAAAATTTTCATGAATACTTATACTTTGACATTTTACTAACTTTTCACTTTTCCTAATGTTTTTCACTTTGTCAATCATTTTTTCAATACTTTATTATTTTCACTTTCTTTTTAACGTAATTGACCTCAGACATTCTTGGTCAAAATTTCATGAACACATGTACTGTGACATTTTACTAACTTTTCAGTTTTCGTAATATTTTTCACTTTGTCAATCATTTTTTCAATACTTTATGATTTTCACTTTCCTTTGAACCGAAGTGACCTTAGACATTTTGGGTCAAAATTTCATGAACACATGTACTGTGACATTTTACTTACTTTTCACTTTTCATAATATTTTTCACTTTGTCAACCATTTTTTCAATACTTTATGATTTTCACATTTTTTGAACGTTATTGACCTTAGACATTTTCGGTCAAAATTTTCATTAATACATATACTTTGACATTTTACAAACTTTTCATTTTTCCTAATATTTTTCACTTTGTCAATCATTTTTTCAATACTTTATGATTTTCACTTTCCTTTGAACCTAAGTGACCTTAGACATTTTGGGTCGAAATTTTAATGAACACATGTACTGTAACATTTTACTAACTTTTCATTTTTCCCAATATTTTTCACTTTGTCAACCATTTTTTCAATACTTTATGATTTTCACTTTCCTTTGAACGTAGGTGACCTTAGACATTTTCGGTCAAAATTTTCATGAATACATGTACTGTGACATTTTACTAACTTTTCACTTTTCCTAAACTTTTCCCCTATGTCAATCATTTTTTCAATAGTATATGATTTTATCATTTTTTTTTAACGTTAGTGACCTTTGACATTTTTGGTCAAAATTTTCATTAATAAATATACTTTGACATTTTACAAACTTTTCATTTTTCCTAATATTTTTCACTTTGTCAATCATTTTTTCAATATTTTATGATTTTCACTTTACTTTGAACGTAAGTGTTCTTGAACATGTTTGGTCAAAATTTTCTTGGACACATGTACTGTGACATTTTACAAACTTTTCACTTTTCCTAATATTTTTCACTTTGTCAACCATTTTTTCAATACTTTATGATTTTCATATTTTTTCCGATATTTGTTAACTTAGACATTTTTGGTTAAAATTTTCGTGAATACATATACTGTGACATTTTACTAGCTTTTCACTTTTCCTAATATTTTTCACTTTTTCAATCATTTCTTCAATACTTTATGATTTTCACTTTCTTTTGACTGAAATGACCTTAGACATTTTTGGTCAAAATTTTAATGAACACATGTAATGTGACATTTTACTAACTTTTCATTTTTCCTAAACTTTTCCCTTTGGTCAATCATTTTTTCAATACTATATGATTTTCACATTTTTTTGAACGTTAGTGACCTTTGACATTTTTGGTCAAAATTTTCATGAATACATATACTTTGACATTTTACAAACTTTTCATTTTTCCTAATATTTTTCACTGTCAAACATTTTTTCAATACTTGATGATTTTCACATTTCTTTGAACGTAAGTGACATTCGACATTTTTGGTCAAAATTTTCATTAATACATATACTTTGACATTTTACAAAGTTTTCATTTTTCCTAATATTTTTCACTTTTCAATCATTTTTTCAATACTTGATGATTTTCACATTTTTTGAACTTTCGTGACCTTTGACATTTTCGGTCAAAATTTTCATTAATACATATACTTTGACATTTTACAAACTTTTCATTTTTCCTAATATTTTTCACTTTGTCAATCATTTTTTCGATACTTTATGATTTTCACTTTTTTTTGAACGTAAGTGACCCTAGACATTTTCGGTCAAAATTTTCATGAATACATATACTTTGACATTTTCCTAATATTTTTCACTTTGTCAACCATTTTTTCAATATTTTATGATTTTCACATTACTTTGAACGTAAGTGATCTTGGACATTTTTGGTCAAAATTTTCATGGACACATGTACTGTGACATTTTACAAACTTTTCACTTTTCCTAATATTTTTCACTTTGTCAACCATTTTTTTAATACTTTATGATTTTCATATTTTTTCCGATATTTGTTAACTTAGACATTTTTGGTTAAAATTTTCGTGAATACATATACTGTGACATTTTACTAGCTTTTCACTTTTCCTAATATTTTTCACTTTTTCAATCATTTTTTCAATACTTTATGATTTTCACTTTCTTTTGAACGTCAATGACCTTAGACATTTTTGGTCAAAATTTTAATGAACACATGTAATGTGACATTTTACTAACTTTTCATTTTTCCTAAACTTTTCCCTTTGGTCAATCATTTTTTCAATACTATATGATTTTCACATTTTTTTGAACGTTAGTGACCTTTGACATTTTTGGTCAAAATTTTCATGAATACATATACTTTGACATTTTACAAACATTTCATTTTTCCTAATATTTTTCACTTTTCAATCATTTTTTCAATACTTGATGATTTTCACATTTTTTGAACTTTCGTGACCTTTGACATTTTCGGTCAAAATTTTCATTAATACATATACTTTGACATTTTACAAACTTTTCATTTTTCCTAATATTTTTCATTTTGTCAATCATTTTTTCGATACTTTATGATTTTCACTTTTTTTTGAACGTAAGTGACCTCAGACATTTTTGGACAAAATTTTCATGAACACATTTACTGTGACATTTAACTAAATTTTCCCAATATTTTTCACTTTTTCAACCATTTTTTCAATACTTTATGATTTTCACATTTTTTGAACGTTAGTGAAAAGTCAACCATTTTTTCAATACTATATGATTTTCACATTTTTTTAACGTTCGTGACCTTAGACATTTTCGGTCAAAATTTTCATGAATACATATACTTTGACATTTTCCTAATATTTTTCACTTTGTCAATCATTTTTTCAATATTTTATGATTTTCACATTACTTTGAACGTAAGTGATCTTGGACATTTTTGGTCAAAATTTTCATGGACACATGTACTGTGACATTTTACAAACTTTTCACTTTTCCTAATATTTGTCACTTTGTCAACCATTTTTTTAATACTTTATGATTTTCATATTTTTTCCGATATTTGTTAACTCAGACATTTTCGGTAAAAATTTTCATGAATACTTATACTTTGACATTTTACTAACTTTTCACTTTTCCTAATGTTTTTCACTTTGTCAATCATTTTTTCAATACTTTATTATTTTCACTTTCTTTTGAACGTAATTGACCTCAGACATTTTTGGTCAAAATTTCATGAACACATGTAATGTGACATTTTACTAACTTTTCACTTTTCGTAATATTTTTCACTTTGTCAATCATTTTTTCAATACTTTATGATTTTCACTTTCCTTTGAACCGAAGTGACCTTAGACATTTTGGGTCAAAATTTCATGAAAACATGTACTGTGACATTTTACTTACTTTTCACTTTTCGTAATATTTTTCACTTTGTCAACCATTTTTTCAATACTTTCTGATTTTCACATTTTTTGAACGTTAGTGACCTTAGACATTTTCGGTCAAAATTTTCATTAATACATATACTTTGACATTTTACAAACTTTTCATTTTTCCTAATATTTTTCACTTTGTCAATCATTTTTTCAATACTTTATGGTTTTCACTTTCCTTTGAACCTAAGTGACCTTAGACATTCTGGGTCAAAATTTTAATGAACACATGTAATGTGACCTTTTACTAACTTTTTACTTTTCCTAAACTTTTCCCTTTGGTCAATCATTTTTTCAATACTTTATGATTTTCACATTTTTTTGAACGTTAGTGACCTTTGACATTTTTGGTCAAAATTTTCATGAATACATATACTTTGACATTTTACAAACTTTTCATTTTTCCTAATATTTTTCACTTTGTCAATCATTTTTTCAAAACTTGATGATTTTCACTTTCTTTTGAACGTAAGTGACCTCATATTTTTTTGGTCAAAATTTTCATGAACACATGTACTGTGACATTTTACTAACTTTTCATTTTTCCCAATATTTTTCACTTTGTGAACCATTTTTTCAATATTTTATGATTTTCACTTTGCTTTGAACATAAGTGACCTTGGACATTTTTGGTCAAAATTTTCATGGACACATGTATTTTGACATTTTACAAACTTTTCACTTTTCCTAATATTTTTCACCTTGTCAACCATTTTTTCAATACTTTATGATTTTCATATTTTTTCCGATATTTGTTAACTTAGACATTTTTGGTTAAAATTTTAGTGAATACATATTCTGTGACATTTTACTTACTTTTCACTTTTCGTAATATTTTTCACTTTGTCAATCATTTTTTCAATATTTTATGATTTTCACTTTACTTTGAACGTAAGTGATCTTGAACATGTTTGGTCAAAATTTTCATGGACACATGTACTGTGACATTTTACTTACTTTTCACTTTTCGTAATATTTTTCACTTTGTCAATCATTTTTTCAATATTTTATGATTTTCACTTTACTTTGAACGTAAGTGATCTTGAACATGTTTGGTCAAAATTTTCATGGACACATGTACTGTGACATTTTACAAACTTTTCACTTTTCCTAATATTTTTCACTTTGTCAACCATTTTTTCAATACTTTATGATTTTCATATTTTTTCCGATATTTGTTAACTTAGACATTTTTGGTTAAAATTTTCGTGAATACATATTCTGTGACATTTTACTAGCTTTTCACTTTTCCTAATATTTTTCACTTTTTCAATCATTTTTTCAATACTTTATGATTTTCACTTTCTTTTGAACGTAAATGACCTTAGACATTTTTGGTCAAAATTTTAATGAACACATGTAATGTGACATTTTACTAACTTTTAATTTTTCCTAAACTTTTCCCTTTGGTCAATCATTTTTTCAATACTATATGATTTTCACATTTTTTTGAACGTTAGTGACCTTTGACATTTTTGGTCAAAATTTTCATGAATACATATACTTTGACATTTTACAAACTTTTCATTTTTCCTAATATTTTTCACTTTGTCAAACATTTTTTCAATACTTGATTATTTTCACATTTCTTTGAACGTAAGTGACATTCGACATTTTTGGTCAAAATTTTCATTAATACATATACTTTGACATTTTACAAAGTTTTCATTTTTCCTAATATTTTTCACTTTTCAATCATTTTTTCAATACTTGATGATTTTCACTTTCTTTTGAACGTAAGTGACCTCATATTTTTTTTGCCAAAATTTTCATGAACATATGTACTGTGACATATTACTAACTTTTCATTTTTCCCAATATTTTTCACTTTGTCAACCATTTTTTCAATATTTTATGATTTTCACTTTACTTTGAACATAAGTGACCTTGGACATTTTTGGTCAAAATTTTCATGGACACATGTACTGTGACTTTTTACAAACATTTCATTTTTCCTAATATTTTTCACTTTGTCAATCATTTTTTCGATACTTTATGATTTTCACTTTTTTTTGAACGTAAGTGACCGCAGACATTTTTGGACAAAATTTTCATGAACACATTTACTGTGACATTTAACTAAAGTTTCCCAATATTTTTCACTTTTTCAACCATTTTTTCAATACTTTATGATTTTCACATTTTTTGAACGTTAGTGAAAAGTCAACCATTTTTTCAATACTATATGATTTTCACATTTTTTTAACGTTCGTGACCTTAGACATTTTCGGTCAAAATTTTCATGAATACATATACTTTGACATTTTCCTAATATTTTTCACTTTGTCAATCATTTTTTCAATATTTTATGATTTTCACATTACTTTGAACGTAAGTGATCTTGGACATTTTTGGTCAAAATTTTCATGGACACATGTACTGTGACATTTTACAAACTTTTCACTTTTCCTAATATTTTTCACTTTGTCAACCATTTTTTCAATACTTTATGATTTTCACATTTTTTGAACGTTAGTGACCTTAGACATTTTCGGTAAAAATTTTCATGAATACTTATACTTTGACATTTTACTAACTTTTCACTTTTCCTAAAGTTTTTCACTTTGTCAATCATTTTTTCAATACTTTATTATTTTCACTTTCTTTTGAACGTAATTGACCTCAGACATTTTTGGTCAAAATTTCATGAACACATGTAATGTGACATTTTACTAACTTTTCACTTTTCGTAATATTTTTCACTTTGTCAATCATTTTTTCAATACTTTATGATTTTCACTTTCCTTTGAACCGAAGTGACCTTAGACATTTTGGGTCAAAATTTCATGAAAACATGTACTGTGACATTTTACTTACTTTTCACTTTTCGTAATATTTTTCACTTTGTCAACCATTTTTTCAATACTTTATGATTTTCACATTTTTTGAACGTTAGTGACCTTAGACATTTTCGGTCAAAATTTTCATTAATACATATACTTTGACATTTTACAAACTTTTCATTTTTCCTAATATTTTTCACTTTGTCAATCATTTTTTCAATACTTTATGGTTTTCACTTTCCTTTGAACCTAAGTGACCTTAGACATTCTGGGTCAAAATTTTAATGAACACATGTAATGTGACCTTTTACTAACTTTTTACTTTTCCTAAACTTTTCCCCTTGGTCAATCATTTTTTCAATACTTTATGATTTTCACATTTTTTTGAACGTTAGTGACCTTTGACATTTTTGGTCAAAATTTTCATGAATACATATACTTTGACATTTTACAAACTTTTCATTTTTCCTAATATTTTTCACTTTGTCAATCATTTTTTCAAAACTTGATGATTTTCAATTTCTTTTGAACGTAAGTGACCTCATATTTTTTTGGTCAAAATTTTCATGAACTCATGTACTGTGACATTTTACTAACTTTTCATTTTTCCCAATATTTTTCACTTTGTGAACCATTTTTTCAATATTTTATGATTTTCACTTTGCTTTGAACATAAGTGACCTTGGACATTTTTGGTCAAAATTTTCATGAATACATATACTTTGACATTTTACTAACTTTTCATTTTTCCCAATATTTTTCACTTTGTGAACCATTTTTTCAATATTTTATGATTTTCACTTTGCTTTGAACATAAGTGACCTTGGACATTTTTGGTCAAAATTTTCATGGACACATGTATTTTGACATTTTACAAACTTTTCACTTTTCCTAATATTTTTCACCTTGTCAACCATTTTTTCAATACTTTATGATTTTCATATTTTTTCCGATATTTGTTAACTTTTCATTTTTCCCAATATTTTTCACTTTGTCAACCATTTTTTCAATACTATATGATTTTCACATTTTTTGAACGTTCGTGACCTTAGACATTTTTGGTCCAAATTTCATGAACACATGTAATGTGACATTTCAATAACTTTTTACTTTTTGTAATATTTTTCAGTTTGTCCACCATTTTTTAAATACTTTATGATTTTCACTTTACTTTGAACGTAAGTGACATTGGACATTTTTGGTCAAAATTTTCATGGACACATGTAATGTGACATTTTACAAACTTTTCACTTTTCCTAATATTTTTCAATTTGTCCACCATTTTTTCAATACTTTATGATTTTCATATTTTTTCCGATATTTTTTAACTTAGACATTTTTGGTTAAAATTTTCGTGAATACACGTACTGTGACACTTTACTAACTTTTCACTTTTCCTAATATTTTTCACTTTGTCAACCATTTTTTCAATACTTTATGATTTTCATATTTTTTCCAATATTTGTTAACTTAGACATTTTCGGTCAAAATTTTCATGAATATATATACTGTGACATTTTACTTACTTTTCACTTTGTCAATCATTTTTTCAATATTTTATGATTTTCACATTTTTTGAACGTTCATGACCTTAGACATTTTCGGTCAAAATTTCATGAACACATGTACTGTGACATTTCACTAACTTTTTACTTTTCGTAATATTTTTCACTTTGTCCACCATTTTTTAAATACTTTATGATTTTCCCTTCCTTTGAACGTTAGTGACCTCAGACATTTTTGGTCAAAATTTTCATGAACACATGTACTGTGACATTTCACTAACTTTTTACTTTTCGTAATATTTTTCACTTTGTCCACCATTTTATCAATACTTTATGATTTTCACTTTACTTTGAACGTCAGTGACCTTAGACATTTTCGGTAAAAATTTTCATGAATACTTATACTGTGACATTTTACTAACTTTTCACTTTTCCTAATATTTTTCACTTTGTCAATCATTTTTTCAATACTTTATGATTTTCACTTTCCTCTGAACGTAAGTGACCTTAGATATTTTATGTCAAAATTTCATGAACACATGTACTGTGACATTTCACTAACGTTTTACTTTTCGGAATATTTTTCACTTTGTCAATCATTTTTTAAATACTTTATGATTTTCACTTTCTTTTGAACGTAAGTGACCTCAGACATTTTTGGTCAAAATTTTCATGAACACATGTACTGTGACATTTTACTAACTTTTTACTTTTCGTAATATTTTTCACTTTGTCCACCATTTTTTCAATACTTTATGATTTTCACATTTTTTGATCGTTCGTGACCTTAGACATTTTCGGTCAAAATTTTCATGAATATATATACTGATACATTTTACTAACTTTTCATTTTTCCCAATATTTTTCACTTTGTCAACCATTTTTTCAATATTTTATGATTTTCACTTTCCTTTGAACGTAAGTGACCTTAGACATTTTTGGTCAAAATTTCATGAACACATGTACTGTGACATTTCACTAACTTTTCACTTTTCGTAATATTTTTCACATTTTTTGAACGTTAGTGACCTATGACATTTTTGGTCAAAATTTTCATGAATATGTATACAGTGACATTTTACTAACTTTTCACTTTTCCCAATATTTTTCACTTCGTCAACCATTTTTTCAATACTTTATGATTTTCATATTTTTTCCGATATTAGTTAACTTAGACATTTTTGGTTAAAATTTTCGTGAATACACGTACTGTGACACTTTACTAACTTTTCACTTTTCCCAATATTTTTCACTTTGTCCACAATTTTTTCAATACTTTATGATTTTCACATTTTTTTGAACTTTTAGTTACCTTTGACATTTTTGGTCAAAATTTTCATTAATACATATACTTTGACATTTTACAAACTTTTCATTTTTCCTAATATTTTTCACTTTGTCAATCATGTTTTCAATACTTTATGATTTTCACATTTTTTTGAACGTTAGTGACCTTAGACATTTTTGGTCAAAATTTTCGTAAATACATGTACTATGATATTTTACAAACTTTTCACTTTTCCTAATATTTTTCACTTTGTCAACCATTTTTTCAATACTTAATGATTTTCATATTTTTTCCGATATTAGTTAAGTTCGACATTTTTGGTTAAAATTTTCGTGAGTACATATACTGTGACAATTTACTAATTTTTCACTTTTCCCAATATTTTTCACTTCATCAACCACTTTTTCAATACTTTATGATTTTCACAGTTTTTCCAATATAAGTCACCTTACACATTTTTTTTCAAAATTTTCATGAATATACTTTTTACATTTTCAATATTTTTCCAAAATTCATGTTTTTTACATTTTATTCCAATATAAGTGAACTTAGACATTTTTGGTTGAAATTTTTATGAATACATGTTCTGTGACATTTTACTGACTTTTCATTTTGCCCAATATTTCTCAGTTTGTCAACAATTTTTTCAATACTTAAAGATTTTCACATTTTTTCCAATATTAGTGACCTTAGACATTTTTGGTCAAAATTTTCATGACTATACATATTTTTCACATTCTGCCAATCTTTAAACTTTTCCCAATATTTTAACTTTGTCTACAATTTTCGTTATACCTTTCAATTTTTTTTTCCAATTTGATGCCCTTTGACAATTTTTTTCAAAATTTTCATGAATATTTTCATGAATATACATGAATAAACTATAAAGTATGTCAAAAGTTCAAAAAATGTCAAAGGTCACTAACATTGGAAAAAATGTGAAAATCATAAAGTATTGCTCCCGACAGAGAGCTGCGTTCCTCCAATACAAACCTACTAGCAGTACCTATAGCTCGCTCTAAGCGATCTCAGGCAAAACTGTTCTCAGTTCTACTACCTCAGTGGTGGAACAAACTTCTGGAAGCAACAAGACTAGCATCATCTATCTCAACCTTCAAGATACAGGTAAAAACTCTTCTCTTTCAGGACTTTTTACTGCGCTGATGCCCCAGATCAGGTCAGGCAGCAAGTTAGGCTATACAGTTTGTGTTTGTGTGTGTGTGCGTGTGCGTGTGCGTGTGCGTGTGTGTGTGTGTGTGTTTGTGTGTGTGTACGTTTGTGTATGTCTTTGTCAAAAAAAAAAAAAAAAAAAAAAATTACTAACCCAAGCTTACTGTTCTGTATATTTTCTGTACATCGTCTATTTGCAAGTGTATTTGCAGTCCCTATGTCCTCTATTGTAAGTCGCTTTGGATAAAAGCGTCTGCGTAATGTAATGTAATGTAATATTGAAAAAATTGTTGATAAAGTCAAAAATATTTGGAAAAGTGAAAAATTGGCAAAATATTACAATATAGATATCCATAATTTTTTTTTTTTTAAAAGTCGAATGTCAGTAAAATTGGAAACAAATGTGAAAACCATAAAGTTTGGAAAAAAATATTGAAAATGTAAAAAGTATTGGAAAACTAAAAAATTGGTAAACTGTGACAATATGGATATTCATAAATCAAAAAAAATGTCAAAAGTCATCAAATTGGAAAAAAAAAATGAAAATGACAAAAATTGTAGACAGAGTGAAAAATAATGGGAAAAGTTTAAAAATTGGCAGAATGTGAAAAATAAATGTAGTTATGAAAATTTTGACAAAAATGTTAAAGGTCACTAACAATGTAAAAAATGTGAAAATCATAAAGTACTGAAAAAATTGTTGACAAAGTGAAAAATATTTGAAAAAGTAAAAAAAATGTCAACATTGGCATATTCATAAAAATTTTGACAAAAATGTCAAAGGCCAGCTTCTTCTTCTTCTTTCGGCTTTTCCCGGCAGGGGTCGCCACAGCGAGTCAACTTTCTCCATCTAACCCTATTCTCTGGATCCTCCTCTCTCACACCAACTACCTTCATATCCTCTCTCACTACGTCCATAAATTTTCTCTCTGGTCTTCCTCGAGACCTTTTGCCTAGCAACTCCAATTCCAGCGTCCGTCTACCAATATATTCTCCATCTGCCTCCTCTGCCCATGACCAAACCATCTCAGTCTGGCTTCTCCGATCTTCTCTCCAAAACATCTAACATGTGCTGTTCCTTTGATAGACTCATGTCTGATCCTCTCCATCCTGGTCCCTCCCAAAGAGAACCTCAACATCTTCATCTCTGCAAGCTCTAGTTCTGCCTGCTGTCTTTTGGTCATTGTAACAGTTTCTAGTGCAAACATCATCGCTGGTCTCACCACTGTCTTGCACACCTATCCTTTTATTCTGGCCGAAAGTCTTCTATCACATAGTACCCCTGACACTTTTCTCCACCCATTCCAACCTGCTTGGACCCGTCTCTTCACCTCTTTTTCACACTCTCCGTTGCTCTGGACTGTTGACCCTAAGTACCTGAAATCCTCCAGCTTCTTGAACTCCACTTCCTGTAGCATCACCGTTCCTCCCGAGTTCCTCTCATTCACACACATATATTCTGTCTTGCTGCGACTAACTTTCATTCCTCTCCTTTCCAGAGCATACTTCCACCTCTCTGGATTTTCCTCTACTTGTTGTCTGCTCTCACTACAGATCACAATGTCATCCGCAAACATCATGGTCCATGGGGATTCCTGTCTAACCTCATCTGTCATCACCATTGCGAACAAGAAGGGGCTCAGAGCTGAGCCCATGATGGAGTCCCACCTCCACCTTGAACTTCTCAGTTACCCCTACAGCACACCGTACCAGTGTCTCACAGCTAGCATACATGTCCTGCACCAGTCTAACATACTTCTCTGCCACTCCAGACTTCCTCATACAATACCAGAGCTAATACAAAGCTACAATACAATCGGTTCTGCAAATGAACTCTGTTTGAGAAAGAAAAGAGGATGGATTTTGTCTACAAATGATCCTAAATAATACTGCAGGTTTATCAGGTTATTATTGGCGTTTTTCATGTCTCGCAGCTGTTTGCTAGAAAGGCATTTATTGTGGCTACTGTCCGTTTGTGTGGCCAAGGGACCGGACTTTTGTTGTCCCGGTGTGTTCAGGAACTGATCAAGCAAGAATGGTTTATTCAAAGTCAGGAAATACACTTAGGAGATATCCCGGGCTAGAATGAATGTCACCCCGAGAGGATGGTTCACCCTCTGCACACCCTCTGAGACACGTCCAGCGGATGTGCAGGTGAGTAGGTTCTGGCCCCGAGCCGAGGAGGCGCCGTCATTTTATACCATCGCCTCAACGCTCAAGTTTATTTCCAAATAAGGACTTGTTTTACACACTCATGGAATTTGGGCACTTGGGGTGCCGGGCCGCGTCCCGGATAAAGCCGCGGGGTTCGCCATCGATTACGCTTTGGGGGTGTCAATGGAAGAGAACACAGTTGGGCATCCCTTTGTCGTCACGTGATGCTCTCGTGGGCGAATTTTAACACTACATGAGTTATCTATCTGCAATGCACCCCTCTTTATACTGCATTAGATGTTTTTTTTTTTTTTATAGCCATATACTAATTATTGGGGGGTGGATTGATTCGGAGCACTACTGAAGGCCTCGGTGTAAAATGCACGGCCCGCCACTGAGAATCCGCCTGAATCCGGTCACCATCAGGGGTACAGAAGTGGACATTGTGGACACCTACAAATACCTGGGTGTCCACTTGGACAATAAACTGGACTGTAAACACCAACGCCATCTTCAAGAAGGGTCAGAGCCGCCTGTCTTCACAGCTGGAGTCTGTGGTGCAGGTGTCAGAGAAGCTCCTCAGCATCATGGACAACGTCCATCACCCCCTGCATGGACACTGACGTCCTGTCAGAGCTCTTTCAGTCATAGATTGATACCACCAAGGAGCTCCACTGAACGCCACAGGAGGTCTTTCCTACCTGAGGCTATCAGACTTTTTAATTCCCCTTCCTTCTGCCAAAGGGAATCTTATAATCTTTGTACTTTTTAAGACCTTAAAACACTTGATAGCCTTAACCTTGACAATTGATATTTTATTGTTTTTCGTATTCTCCCTCCTCCCTACTATTATCTATTACTCTTATGTTTTTGCTTGACACTCTGGCACAGCAATTTCCTTCGGGATAAATAAAGTTGTTCTCATCATCTCATCTCTCTCATATATATATATATATATATATATATATATATATATATATATATATATACTTTTTTTTATTTTTTGACGTAACTATTACACTGCTGTGAAAAAGGAATTTCCCCTATGGAGATGGATACTTGATTGGTAATTCCAAGCAGCTGAGAGCGTTTAGTAAATGCTAACTGGTTGCGGTCTGCTATTGGTCCCTGCCAGGGCGCTGGCCGTGACGCAACTTCCGGATGACGTCAGAACTCTGGAGAGCCAGCTGAGCGCTGCACGTCTCTTGACGGGAGAATTGCTTTTGTGAGGGGAGGCACAATTTCGGCTTGTCTTTCAGATCCAACGCGTTTGGAGCGCGCTTTTGGTCTTGTGTTTTGCTTTTTTTTTTTCTTCTCCATTTTTCTGTGATATAATTCTGCTTAGTGATGGGACGATGAAACCTCAAGGAGTGTGTTGACACACTAGACCAGGGGTCGGCAACCCGTGCGGCTCTTCCATCTTTACACTGCGGCTCCGAGTGGCTTGGTAAAATATATCATAAATATTTAATTGAAGAATATGTCATTCGTGTTAATTCCATTATTGTGATCTTAAAATATTAAATAAAATTATATTGTTTTTCGCCGCTCAAAATAACGTCACACCGGCGGAAGCCGGTAGACCCGCCAGCCGGTAAAGTCCCGATTTGCAGATGCTGTGCGCAGGAGTTCAGGAGCAGAAGTCCTATGAACCAGGTAAAATAAATATTAAGATATGTTGCAAATATTTATTTTTTGTTTACTGACAGTGTTTTTTTTTGCCCCCGATTTATTTTTAAAATTCAGGTCAAGGCTCCGCTCAACGCTCTGAAAGCCCAAAGCTCAAAATGACTTCATTACATAAATAAAATTTAATTTTCTCCGTAATACTTTGTGATTTTCAGAAGCAGCACACTTGTTTATACAAAGTATAGAGCGCGATTTCAGTGAAAGAAACCTAAAGATAGGACTAGTCAATGAAATCTTTGTGAGTGAAGCTCCAGCTGTATTTCCGGCTTTAGTTTCATCGGGGAGAAGACTTGTTTCAGGTGTGGAAGTTAAAATCAGGCTTTTTGTTTCAAGCTCGCTTACGTGCTGAAAGTCGCAAAACGGTGAGTTTTGAACTTAAGAGCGGGAATTGTGTGAACTCAGCAAATGTCTACCATCTGTGCTTGTCTTTTTGTCCCTGTCCATAAAAGGGTATCGACAGTTCCCGCTGAGATTTCCAGCTTTGTTACACCCCCGACTGTTTGGGCTTAGAATGCTCTTGCCACGTTCCGACACTGGATGTGCAAAGTTGGAGCCTCTCTGACCTTGAACTTTGCCAAATGAGTTCGGTAAAGCCACCGTCGCTTGGGTAAGAGTGTCTGTTTTTGAAGGAACAAATAAATGGATGTCTACACTTGACTCACACACTCTAGCTTCTTTTCTGCAGCTGAGGATTTGCAAGAAGAATCCCTGGAATCACCATGAGGCAGAATGGCGTGCCTCACTTGGGCGCTCTTTGCAGCTGTTTTATGATCGCTCAGCACAAGAAACTAATTCCCAACATGCAGTGGTTGCCAAAAACACTGTACATTCCAAATTAATAGTGCTTAAACATTTTAATAGTGACATAGAATTAAATGAAATCACTGATAAGTATAACCCTTTAATTCCTTTTTTTCCATTTTAGATTTTTCTCCAAGATTGCCAAGTGAGCCATAGCCTCGACTGCCTCCAAGGACTACACGTCACTGGTGTGTGTATACATACTACATGTATATACATATGTGTGTGTGTGTGTATATGTAGGTATGCAAGGAAAAAGGAAAAGCCCAAAGGATGGAGATGTTTCCATATACATAAAGTGTGGGTGCACTTCTTGCTCATCTTCATAACAAACAGGACACATATGTATGTATGTATGTATACACATGACCATCTCAGCCACCACGCCTGAGGAGACACCAACCTGTGGAGGAGCAAAAGGCCGTCTGACTGCGACTCAACATTTCCTTTGCAGTGTTCACAAGTCAACTGTTAACTGAAATAAAGTGAGACTGAATATAAAACAAAATGTGTTTTCTTTATAGAATGAGTCATGACTTGTGAGGGATACTCATGTTCAAGACAAACATCCAAAGTAATCACTGGAACTGAAATAAGTTCATCACTTTATTTTACAACACTAGTAAGAGCTCAGGTCAGGACACACATATGCACATATACACTGCTCGGGAAAAAAAAGGGAACACTCAAATAACATGTCATAGATCAGAATGAAAGAGCTATTGCTATGAAATGAATTTAACTGAATTTGAAGAATTCCTCTTCCCTCAGCCGCAGGGAATCTTCAAATCTTTGTACTTAAGACCTTCAAACACTTGATAGCCTTAACCTTGACACTTTATATTTCATTGTATTTCTTATTCTCCCTCCTTCCTACTATTATCTATTACTGTTATGTTTTTGCTTGAAACTCTGGCACAACAATTTCCTTCGGTATAAATAAAGTTGTTCTCATCTCAAATACTTTATTCTTTACATAGTTCAAAGTGCTGAGAACAAAGTCACACCACGTTATCGTATATGTCAAATATAACATCCGCACAAATCACAGTCGGGCGGCTCGGTGGCGCAGCGGTTAGAGCTGTCGCCTCACAGCAAAGCAACCCGGGTTCAAGCCCCACATCAACCACTGTGTGTGGTTGCCTCTGTGTGGAGTTGGCATGTTCTCCCCGTGTCACGTGTGACTGTGGCCCCGATACAAAAGGAAACATTTACTTTTTACAACTAAAATACACATCACACACGCAACAAAAATACCAAAAACAAACTTTATTCAACATTTTACATACATTACATTACATTTCAATCATTTCATCATTGAAATTATCTTTAAACTTCAGACACCAAACACGAAAAACAACATATTTTACTTGCAATCCTACCCTCAGTAACCCTGAGTAATGCTTGCTACTCTATCACTCTCAACTTTGACATACATATTGCTGGGAAAAAAAAAAAAAAAACAATAACCCACAACCCTCCAGACACACCAACAAAATGACTAACTTCACACCGTCACACCAACATTTACATAAACTGTCTCTTTCACAGCTCCGATTGATGAGAAACAATGATTTCCCACCACTCAATGCCAAGTGCTGGGGAGATAAACTTGCCCACTTTACCATTTCAAACTTTACCGCACTTTCGGTCCTCCTTCAATCCATCCATAAATATCCTCTTCCAAACCCTACATTGCTCTGCACTGTTGACAAGCGTACTTAGAATCCTTCTCACTGTCATTCACACACACATGTATTCTGTCTTTTGACAGCAAACCTTCACACTTCTGCTTGTTCCCTGGTCCCACTACACATCACAACCTAATCTGGGATTGTGTTGTCAAAATGCACACTCACATGCAAATACCTTGGAAACGTTTTGGCTACACACTGCTCCACAACGTCACTTCAGCACTTGCAGCATTTACATTCAATTGTCATCGATCCTTTTAGAATTGAACGTCAACAAGTCTGTCCTGAACTGACCACAGATAGCGAAGAAGCTCGATGCTAATGCTACTAGCCTCTCATCTGCTGTCCGCCGACGTCTCACCTTTGAAAGAAACAAAATTACGGTTACAAATTTCACTACCTCTCTCTGAGAGTTTGCTTTGTGTATCCGTTCATCGAACTGTAGCAATTTCATCAGGAAACACGTTGAAACGTGTTCGTCTCACGCGGGCGTTCCGTTCCACTGCTACTGCTAGCTCGCTCGGCTCCACTTCCGGTCCACGCGCTGGCCGCGCCCCTTATTTATAGGCTCGGTCGGAATAAATGCGTCATTTCCCGTGCCGAATTATTTGGACAAATGTTTGTTTGTATGTTTAAATTCCAAAGTGAAATGGAAAAAGTAGACATTGAATTGAGCTCATTCATTGTGACGAGGCAAATGTTCTGCTCGGTCAATTATTTTGAACAATTAAACGAAGGTTTAACTCATGGACACGTTTTGCAAATAGTATTATAGGAACCAACAAAATGGGATAACTTAGCAGCCACAGTCATAGTTGAGGATAAAGAACTTTCTTTTACTTCATAGACAGTGAGGAAATATGTATGTAGCTATGACTGAACCAGGAGTTATGACGGTCCTACATGAACGGTAAGAGTCAGACTGCCTGCCTGTCGGAACGAATGAACCACAAAAAGCATTTTCTCCTGTCTGATCAATAACAATGCGTTGTTCAGATTAACACTTAAACCCTGTTTGATGGTTTTAAAATGAAAACACAATATATGGAAAGACTGACCGGATTTCAATACATGTATGTAGGTATTCATGTGTGTATATATGTCTGTGTGTGTATACATGTATGATAATATATATATGTAGGTATATATGTGTCTATATATGTAAGAATGTTTCTTTAAATACACTGCTCAAAAAAATAAAGGGAACACTTAAAAAAACACATCCTAGATCTAAATGAATGAAATAGTCTTCTGAAATACTTTGCTCTTTACACAGTTGAATGTGCTGACAACAAAATCACACAAAAATGATCAATGGAAATCAATTGTATCAACCATGGAGGTCTGGATTAGGAATCACACTCAAAATTAAAGTGTAAAAACAAACTCCAGGCTGATCCAACTTTGATGTAATGTCCTTAAAACAAGTCCAAATGAATCTGTGTTGCCTCCTGAGTGGACACTATGATTTCACACAAGTGTGATTGACTTGGAGTTACATTGTGTTGTTCAAGTGTTCCCTTTATTTTTTTGAGCAGTATATGTACGTATATATACACAAACATGTACGTACGTGCTCCTCTTTTTCAGACTCATCTTCTGCTGGCGGGGAAGAAACCCGTGGTGTCGGCTTGGGCCGCAAACTCCTCCTCCTTCCTCGTTCGACCAACGGTTCCCTGCATCTTGTTGTAAATGGGCAGTACTTTTACCAATAGATGACGCTACTGCTCTATCATCATGCCACTTCTGCTCGGACGTGTCCAGTGAAGAACGGACATTCTGCGAGGATATGCCTTTAACCTTTAATGAAAATTGTGACAAAAATGTCAAAGTTCACTAACATTGGAAAAATGATGAAAATCCTAAAGTATTGAAAAAATTGTTGTTAACAAAGTGAAAAATATTGGGAATAGTGAAAAATTGGAAAAATGTCAAAATATGTATGTTCATAAAAATTTCTACAAAAAATATCAAAGTAAGTAAATTTGGAAAAAATGTGAAAACCATAATGTATTGAAATAATTGTTGACAAAGTGAAAAACATTCCGAAAAGTTAAATATTGGCAAAATGTGACAATATAGATATTCATGAACATTTTGACAAAAAATGTCAAACATCATTAACATTGGGAAATAAGTGAAAATTGCAAAGTATGATGTAAATTGTTGATAAAGTGAAAAATGTTTGGAAAATTGAAAATTGGAAAAAATTCAATAATACTTATATTCATGAAAATTTTGACAAAAAATGTCAAAGGTCAGTAAAATTGGAAAAAAAAAGTGAAAACCATAAAGTATTGAAAATATTGTTGACAAAGTGAAAAATATCGGGAAAAGTGAAACATTGGTAAAATATTACCATAGAGATATTCATGAACATTTTGACAAAATATACCAAAAGTCAGTTAATTGGAAGAAATGTGAAAATGATCAAGTATGGTTGTTTCTTCAGAAGTGGGTGAGTAACACACCTTCCAGATTTTGTTGGAAATCGAATGTATAATCCCGCTGCACCGAGGACGAGTCGTGACGACACCACGCAGACGGAGAGAGAACAAGGAGTTGATACGCTGCTGATTTTTCAGCTTTTCCCACTTGCAAAGCATGTAGAGGTCTAATTTTTATCACGGGTACTCCTTTAACCGTGAGTGACGGAATCCAAAAGAAAAATCCAGAAAAAGACATTGTATGATTCGAAGTAATTCATTTGCATTTTATTGCAAGACACCAGAAAAACAAAAGTTAATATTTGTTCCAGAGAGCTTTATTGGCAATGACAGAGATCATAAGTTTCCTGTAGTTCTTGAGCAGGTTTGCACACACTGCAGCAGGGATTCTGGCCCATTCCTCCATCCAGACCTTCTCCAGATCCTTCAGGTTTCGGGGCAGTCGCTGGGCAATATGGACTTTCAGCTCCTGATGTCCTTTCACAGCTCTCTGGTCTTGGCCATTGTGGAGAGGTTAGAATTTGTTTGATTGAGTGTGTCCAGGTGTGCTCTATACAGGTAACGAGTTCAAGCTGGTGCCGTGAAGCCAGGTCATGAGTGGAGAACAGGAGGGCCTCTCAAAGAAGAACTCATAGATCTATGAGAGCCACAATTCTCACTGGCTGGTAGGTGATCAAATACTTATTTCATGCAGTAAAATGCAGAGCTTCTTCTTTCGGCTTTTCCCTTCAGGTGTCGCCACAGCGAGTCGGCTTTCTCCATCTAACCCTATTCTCTGGATCCTCCTCTCTCACACCAACTACCTTCATATCCTCTCTCACTACGTCCATAAATCTTCTCTTTGGTCTTCCTCCAGACCTCTTGCCTGGCAGCTCCAATTCCAGCATCCGTCAGAATCAGAATCAGAATCATTTATTAATGGCCACACAACAGCGTTGGTGGAATTAGTTTTGGGTACAGCGCATAATGCTCACATCTCTCCTGTGTCAGTTCCATTGTCAACAATACATACAGAAAATCATGATCAGCAGACACGATACATCAAGACATTGATTGATTCAGAGTCCGTATAGCGATTGGGAAAAAGCTGTTTTTGAATCTGACAGATTTGGTTGTGAGACCTGTAGCGCGTCCCGGAGGGCATGAGTGTGAACAGGTGACGTGCAGGGTGTGTGTGGTCTGAAGTGAGTTTGACTGAACGTTGTGTGATGCGTCTTTGATACAGAGTGTGTGTGGAAGGGAGAGTGTGAGCCATGATTCTAGATGATTTATTGATGATGCGTGAGCGACTATCCAAGTTACCATACCAGACCATTATTGATGAGGTCAGGATACTTTCAATTATGGCTGTGTAGAGCTGGCGGAGGGTATTGTGTCTCACATTGGATTTTTTTTAGTTGTCTGAGGAAAAAACTGTCTTTTGTTGGCTTTTTTGTAAACTTCCTCTGAGTGCTGTTTGAATCTTAGTGTATTATTGATGTGTGTCCCAAGAAATTTGAATGAGTGTGTGATGGCTGTAGGATCAGAGTTGATGGAGATGGGTGTTTTGGGTGGGCGAGCGGGAGAAATCAATGATCGGTTCTTTTGTTTTTGATGCGTTTAGCTGCAGGTTGTTGTTCTGGCACCAGGTGACTGCCTGGGTGACCTGCTCTCCATAGTGTTTCTCATTATTTTCAGTGACGAGTCCAATTATTGTGGCGTCGTCTGCATATTTGAGGATGGATACTGAACTGTGTGAGGATGTGAGCGTGTTTGCGTACAAAGAACACAACCAGAGTACAAACAAATAAAATCATATTGAAATCTACTGGGATAAAATCCCTTCTACAACAATAATGGTAGTGAAATGTGTTGTGTTTGTATCAGTTCGGACACATCGACTGCTTACTTTGAGGTTTTCACTGTGAATTTGATACAAGAGCTGCAAACAGTTGTGTCCACAAGAAAGTTAATGTTCCTTGGTCTTTTATTCTGTGAAAAACTTGAAAAGGGTTATTTGGTTATTACTTACTTCATAAATAGTGTTATTTATTTCATGAATAATGTTATTTGTTTTCTGATTTTTTTTTTTTTTCTCCCTGTCAAGATCCCAGAAAGGGTTAATTTTGGCTATGTGTGGCTTTCTGGAAAACAATAAATGTTTACGTTTCGACACCTCTGCGATCGTCACACTTTTTGTTACAAACAGGCCCGGCCCCCCGTCAGAGAAGGGAAAAGTTATTTGGCCCTCGCAGGAAAAAGTTTGGTCTAGAGGAAGACCAAAGAGAACATTGATGAACATAGCGCGAAGATATGAAGGTAGTTGGTGTGTGAGAGGAGGATGCAGTCGATTCCCTGTGGCGACTCCTGAAGGGAAAAGCCCAGAGGGGGGAGAAGAAGAAGAATGTAGATATCTATCCATATGTATGTGTATATGCATATGTTTGTGTGTATGTATATATATATATATATATACATAAACACAAACACACAGATGTATGTGTTTATATATGTATGTAAATATGTATACATGTGAATTTATGTATGTGTATATACATTTGTATATGTGAGTATGTCAATATGTATGTGTGTATGCATGCACGTATGTGTGCATGAATGCATGCGTGCATGGAGGCGTGTATGAATGTGTGCATGTTCGTATGCAAGTCTGCATGCATCAATGCATGAGTGCAAAAGTGCATGCATATGTGTGCGCATGCGTGTGTGCGCTTGTGCGTGCGTTTTTGTGTGAGTGCATGCGTGCAGACACACATTCACTCATGCAGGCATGTTTGAATGAAATATGTGTTTATAATTATGCGTGTGTGTGTGGGGGGGGTGTATTTATGTGATGTTTTAATATGTATGTATTTATATAGGTGTGTATGCAAATGTGTTTGTATACATTTGTGTGTGTCAATGTATGTACGTATGAATGTAAGTGTGTTTGCATACATGTATCGATGAATGTGAGTTTAGAGAAGTATATACATGTATGTCTGTATATATATGTATGTGTTCACAGATGTATGTATGTATGTATGTATGTGCTCATACATGTATGTATGGGAACTGTGCACTGACTAAGGGAGCAGTTGAAGATGTTAGTGAATATTGGGCCTCGCTGGTGTGCACAATGATTCAGGACTACCGAACTGCATGTTTTGTTTTGTCTTTCCTTATTGCAGCCCTAAGTTGGTATTTGGCTGCCCTGTGTTGCCCCATGTCTCCCTCAGTGAAGGCACCGCATGTTTTCCTGCGTAATGCCTGAATGTCCTTTGTAAACCACGGCTTGTTATTGCCATGGATTTTCGCAGGTTTGATGGGAATGCACGTCCCGACGCAGAAGTTGATGTATGACATCACTGTGTCTGTCAGCTCGTCCAAACTGTCCGCAGCTGTGCGAAATACGTCCCAATCAGTCCATTCGAGGCAGCCTCTGAGCGTGTCGATAGCCGCTCTCGACCAGCACTGGACAACTTTGGATTGTACGCAGTGGGATTTAAGTTTTTGCCTGTATTTTGGGACGAGCAGCAGCGTGGCGTGGTCCGACCTGCCCAGCGGTGCCCTCGGAAAACACCGGTACGCATCGCTTATGGCAGGGGTGCCCAGTGCGTCGAACGCGATCGACCGGTCGATCGCATGGCATTGAAAAAATAAGGATGATGATTTTCCGGACTTCCTCATTACCGCTGTATTATACACCAACAAGCATTATGTGCATACATGCTCAACATGAAAGAGATAATGGATGTGGCAACAAAGATCGCCTGTTCTATTCGGGCCAGATCTGTTCAAAGACGGCAGTTCCGTGCACAACTGGAGAAGGCTGAGTGCGACCACTCAGAGTCGCTGTTGCACACCGACGTGAGATGGCTAAGTCGGGGGAAATTCCTGCAAAGATTTCGAGAGCTGTTGCCGGAGATCGAGGAGTTTTTTTTTCCGTGAAGGTAATGCCGTGCAGATAATGGCCAACTAAATGAGCATCAGTGGCTGCTGGACTTGGCATTTTGAACCGATCTGACCAACATGCTGAATGACCTTAATCTCGAGCTGCAAGGAAAGGACAAAACGGTGATCAATATGACCAGCTCAGTTAATGCTTTCAAACAGGACCGTGCACGCTACATAAAGCAAATTGACAGTTGTCCGTCAGAGTTCGACAGACACTTTCAAGACTTTGCTGTACTCGAGCCGGTCGCTACATTCATGTGCTACCCTTGCCAGGAAGATGCTGAGGTTGTTTCACTGGCGTCAAAAGTTGCAACCCTGTTTCACCTGAACTCCTCTGGAGTGGAGGATGAGATTCTGACACTTCAAGTCGACGTTCAGCTGAAGGCCAGAGCTCATGGACAATTCTGGAACTTACTCACAGAGGACAAGCACCCCAACATCAGAAAATGTGCTTCCTTCTTGACTGCATTATTTGGCTCCACTTATTTATGTGAGTCAGCTTTTTCCCACAGGAAGATCATGAAGTCAAAGTACCGTTCCACCATGACTGATGAGCATCTGGAAGTCTGCTTGAGGCCGGCTCTCGGCAGTTACTGTCCGGAGTCTGCATCCCTGGCTAATTCCATTCAGTGCAAGTCATCGGAGTAAGGTAATGACAAAAAAAATGTACAAAGTTGTATTGTGCAATATAGGTTGATGCAGTACTGCGAGGAACACCAGCATATACTGTACATATAAAAATGATTCTCAATATATTCATAAATAATGTGTTTTGCATTTTTAGTGGGCGGTAGATCATTTTGACCCCTGGCTTATGGGAACGTAGCAGTGCTCGAGGATGTTGGCGCCTCTGCTTGGACAGGTAACTTGCTGGATATCGTTTGGAAGCTCTTTCGACAGACTGGCATGGTTGAAGTCGCCTACCACAATGACAGCCGTGTCGGGATTGGAGTTCTCAACTGAGGAGATGTAGGTTGCTAGCTCTGTTGTGGCTACGTTAGCATTTGCCGATGGTGGGCTTTAAACACCAATCAGAACAACAGAAGCAAACTCCCTGGGAAGATAGTGTGGTCTGCATTTCACAGCATTGTATTCCAGATTAGGACTGCAGAAGCTGTTAAGCACTGCGGTGTTACTGCACCATCTGCCGTGGCGTCTACCAATATATTCTCTATCCCTCCTCTGTCCATGACCCAACCATCTCAGTCTGGCTTCTCTGACCTTCTCTCCAAAACATCAAACATGTGCTGTTCCTCTGATAGACTCATTCCTGGTCCTCTCCATCCTGGTCACTCCCAAAGGGAACCTCAACATCTTCATCTCTGCAAGCTCTAGTTCTGCCTGCTGTCTTTTGGGCATTGTAGCAGTTTCTAGTCCATACATCATCGCTGGTCTCACCACTGTCTTGTACACCTTTCCCTTTATTCTGGCTGAAAGTCTTCTATCACATAGTACCCCTGACACTTTTCTCCACCCATTCCAACCTGCTTGGACCCGTCTCTTCACCTCTTTTCTCTTCTACCTGTCTCCCTGATAACACTAGCTGTAGTTGTCCAATCACCTGGAAGCTGAGCCTGACCACCCAGACCCTTTCTCAACTCCTCCCTGAAAACCATGCAACACTCCTCCCTTTTCAGCTTCCACCACTTTGTCCTCTGCTCTGCCTTTGTCCTCTTCATCTCTCTTTCAGGTTACCTCGTCTATACAAGATGTAGTCTACCTGCGTGCTCCTACCTCCGCTCTTATAAGTTACCCTATGTTCCTGTTTTTTCTGGAAAAAGGTGTTCACTACAGCCATTTCCATCGTTTTTGCAAATTCTACCACCATCTGTCCCTCTGCATTCCTATCATGGATACCAAATCTCCCAATCACTTCTTCAAAAAAAAAGGTATTTGGTCGTCGCAGGACAAAGTTTGGTCTAGAGGAAGACCAAAGAGAATATTTACGAACATAGTGCAAAGATATGAAGGTAGTTGGTGTGAGAAAGGAGGATGCAGCGAATCCTTGTCTTTGATAGAGAAGGTAGATTCCCTGTGGCGACTCCTGAAAGGAAAAGCCCAAATAAAATATTGAAAGGAAATATCCCAATATTTTTCTATAAGTCAACCATTTTTTCAATACTTTATGATTTTCACATTCTTTTGAACGAAAGTGACCTTAGACATTTTTGGTCAAAATTTCATGAACACATGTACTGTGACATTTTACTAACTTTTAACTTTCCCAATATTTTTCATTTTGTCAACCATTTTTTCAAAACTTTATGATTTTCAAATTTTTTTGAACGTTAGTGACCTTAGACATTTTCGGTCAAAATTTTCATGAATAAATATACTGTGACATTTTACTAACTTTTCACTTTTCCTAATATTTTTCACTTTGTCAACCATTTTTTCAATACTTTATGATTTTCACATTTTTTCGAACGTTAGTGACCTTTGACATTTTTGGTCAAAACTTTCATGAATACATGTACTGTGACATTTTTTTCACTTTTCCCAATACTTTTTCACTTTGTCAGCATTTTTTTCAATACTTTCTGATTTTCACATTTTTTCGAACGTTAGTGACCTTAGACATTTTCTGTCAAAATTTCAGGAATACATATACTCTGACATGTTACTAACTTTTCACATTTGATTAGCATCTGGAAGCATCTGGAAGTCTGCTTGAGGCCGGCTCTCAGCAGTTACTGTCCGGACTCTGCATCCCTGGCTAATTCCATTCAGTACAAGTCATCGGAGTAAGGTAATGACAAAAAAAATGTACAAAGTTGTATTGTGCAATATAGGTTGATGCAGTACTGCGAGGAACACCAGCATATACTGTACATATAAAAATGATTCTCAATATAATTGCTTTATGATTTTCACATTTTTTCTAACGTTAGTGACCTTTGACTTTTTTGGTCAAAATTTTCATGAATACATGTACTGTGATATTTTACTAATTTTTCACTTTTCCTAATATTTTTCACTTTGTCAACCATTTTTTCAATACTATATGATTTTCACATTTTTTTGAATGTTAGTGACCTTTGACATTTTTGGTCAAAATTTTCATTAA
This sequence comes from Fistularia commersonii, assembly GCF_037954325.1. Taxonomy (NCBI): domain Eukaryota; kingdom Metazoa; phylum Chordata; class Actinopteri; order Syngnathiformes; family Fistulariidae; genus Fistularia; species Fistularia commersonii. The sequence goes on from NC_141307.1 coordinate 14,664,877, forward strand.
TACATATACTTTGACATTTTACTAATTTTTCACTTTTCCTAGTATTTTTCACTTTGTCTACCATTTTATCAATACTTTATGATTTTCATATTTTTTTCCGATATTAGTTAACTTAGACATTTTATGGTTAAAATCTTCGTGAATACACGTACTGTGACACTTTACTAACTTTTCACTGTTCCTAATATTTTTCACATGGTCAATCATTTTTTCAATACTTTATGATTTTCACTTTCCTTTGAACGTAAGTGACCTTAGACATTTTCGGTCAAAATTTTCATGAATCCATATACTGTGACATTTTACTAACTTTTCACTTTTCCTAATATTTTTCACTTTGTCAATCTTTTTTTTAATACTTTTAGATTTTCACTTTCCTTTGAACGTAAGTGACCTTACACATTTTTGGTCAAAATTTTCATGAATACATGTACTGTGACATTTTACTAACTTTTCACTTTTCCTAATATTTTTCACTTTGTCAATCATTTTTTCAATACTTTAAGATTTTCATATTTTTTCCGATATTAGTTAACTTAGACATTTTTGGTTAAAATTTTCATGAATACACGTACTGTGACATTTTACAAACTTTTCACTTTTCCTAATAGTTTTCACTTTGTCAGCATTTTTTTCAATACTATATGATTTTCACATTTTTTCGAACGTTAGTGACCTTTGACATATTTGGTCAAAATTTTCATGAATTCATGTACTTTGATATTTTACTAATTTTTCACTTTTCCCAATATTTTTCACTTTGTCAACCATTTTTTCAATACTTTATGATTTTCACATTTTTTTGAACGTTAGTGACCTTAGACATTTTTGGTCAAAATTTTCATAAATACATGTACTGTGACATTTTACAAACTTTTCACTTTTCCTAATAGTTTTCACTTTGTCAGCATTTTTTTCAATACTATATGATTTTCACATTTTTTCGAACGTTAGTGACCTTTGACATATTTGGTCAAAATTTTCATGAATTCATGTACTTTGATATTTTACTAATTTTTCACTTTTCCCAATATTTTTCACTTTTTCAACCATTTTTTCAATACTTTATGATTTTCACATTTTTTGAACGTTAGTGACCTTAGACATTTTTGGTCAAATTTTCATGAATACATATACTCTGACATGTTACTAACTTTTCACTTTTCCTAATATTTTTCACTTTGTCAACCATTTTTTCAATACTTTATGATTTTCACATTTTTTTGAACGAAAGTGACCTTTGACATTTTTGGTCAAAACTTTCATGAATACATGTACTGTGACATTTTTTTCACTTTTCCCAATATTTTTCACTTTGTCAGCATTTTTTTCAATACTTTATGATTTTCACATTTTTTCGAACGTTAGTGACCTTAGACATTTTCTGTCAAAATTTCATGAATACATATACTCTGACATGTTACTAACTTTTCACATTTGATTAACATCTGGAAGCATCTGGAAGTCTGCTTGAGGCCGGCTCTCAGCAGTTACTGTCCGGACTCTGCATCCCTGGCTAATTCCATTCAGTACAAGTCATCGGAGTAAGGTAATGACAAAAAAAATGTACAAAGTTGTATTGTGCAATATAGGTTGATGCAGTACTGCGAGGAACACCAGCATATACGGTACATATAAAAATGATTCTCAATATAATTGTTTTATGATTTTCACATTTTTTCTAACGTTAGTGACCTTTGACTTTTTTGGTCAAAATTTTCATGAATACATGTACTGTGATATTTTACTAATTTTTCACTTTTCCCAATATGTTTCACTTTGTCAGCAATTTTTTCAATACTTTATGATTTTCACATTTTTTTGAACGTTACTGACCTTAGACATTTTTGGTCAAAATTTTCCTTAATACATTTACTTTGACATTTTACAAACTTTTCACTTTTCCTAATATTTTTCACTTTGTCAACCATTTTTTCAATACTATATGATTTTCACATTTTTTTGAACGTTAGTGACCTTTGACATTTTTGGTCAAAATTTTCATTGATACATATACTTTGACATTTTACAAACTTTTCACTTTTCCTAATAGTTTTCACTTTGTCAGCATTTTTTTCAATACTATATGATTTTCACATTTTTTCGAACGTTAGTGACCTTAGACATTTTCTGTCAAAATTTCATGAATATATATACTCTGACATGTTACTAACTTTTCACATTTGATTAGCATCTGGAAGCATCTGGAAGTCTGCTTGAGGCCGGCTCTCAGCAGTTACTGTCCGGACTCTGCATCCCTGGCTAATTCCATTCAGTACAAGTCATCGGAGTAAGGTAATGACAAAAAAAATGTACAAAGTTGTATTGTGCAATATAGGTTGATGCAGTACTGCGAGGAACACCAGCATATACTGTACATATAAAAATGATTCTCAATATAATTGCTTTATGATTTTCACATTTTTTCTAACGTTAGTGACCTTTGACTTTTTTGGTCAAAATTTTCATGAATACATGTACTGTGATATTTTACTAATTTTTCACTTTTCCTAATATTTTTCACTTTGTCAACCATTTTTTCAATACTATATGATTTTCACATTTTTTTGAATGTTAGTGACCTTTGACATTTTTGGTCAAAATTTTCATTAATACATATACTTTGACATTTTACAAACTTTTCACTTTTCCTAGTATTTTTCACTTTGTCTACCATTTTATCAATACTTTATGATTTTCATATTTTTTTCCGATATTAGTTAACTTAGACATTTTATGGTTAAAATCTTCGTGAATACACGTACTGTGACACTTTACTAACTTTTCACTGTTCCTAATATTTTTCACATGGTCAATCATTTTTTCAATACTTTATGATTTTCACTTTCCTTTGAACGTAAGTGACCTTAGACATTTTCGGTCAAAATTTTCATGAATCCATATACTGTGACATTTTACTAACTTTTCACTTTTCCTAATATTTTTCACTTTGTCAATCTTTTTTTTAATACTTTTAGATTTTCACTTTCCTTTGAACGTAAGTGACCTTACACATTTTTGGTCAAAATTTTCATGAATACATGTACTGTGACATTTTACTAACTTTTCACTTTTCCTAATATTTTTCACTTTGTCAATCATTTTTTCAATACTTTAAGATTTTCATATTTTTTCCGATATTAGTTAACTTAGACATTTTTGGTTAAAATTTTCATGAATACACGTACTGTGACATTTTACAAACTTTTCACTTTTCCTAATAGTTTTCACTTTGTCAGCATTTTTTTCAATACTATATGATTTTCACATTTTTTCGAACGTTAGTGACCTTTGACATATTTGGTCAAAATTTTCATGAATTCATGTACTTTGATATTTTACTAATTTTTCACTTTTCCCAATATTTTTCACTTTGTCAACCATTTTTTCAATACTTTATGATTTTCACATTTTTTTGAACGTTAGTGACCTTAGACATTTTTGGTCAAAATTTTCATAAATACATGTACTGTGACATTTTACAAACTTTTCACTTTTCCTAATAGTTTTCACTTTGTCAGCATTTTTTTCAATACTATATGATTTTCACATTTTTTCGAACGTTAGTGACCTTTGACATATTTGGTCAAAATTTTCATGAATTCATGTACTTTGATATTTTACTAATTTTTCACTTTTCCCAATATTTTTCACTTTTTCAACCATTTTTTCAATACTTTATGATTTTCACATTTTTTGAACGTTAGTGACCTTAGACATTTTTGGTCAAATTTTCATGAATACATATACTCTGACATGTTACTAACTTTTCACTTTTCCTAATATTTTTCACTTTGTCAACCATTTTTTCAATACTTTATGATTTTCACATTTTTTTGAACGAAAGTGACCTTTGACATTTTTGGTCAAAACTTTCATGAATACATGTACTGTGACATTTTTTTCACTTTTCCCAATATTTTTCACTTTGTCAGCATTTTTTTCAATACTTTATGATTTTCACATTTTTTCGAACGTTAGTGACCTTAGACATTTTCTGTCAAAATTTCATGAATACATATACTCTGACATGTTACTAACTTTTCACATTTGATTAACATCTGGAAGCATCTGGAAGTCTGCTTGAGGCCGGCTCTCAGCAGTTACTGTCCGGACTCTGCATCCCTGGCTAATTCCATTCAGTACAAGTCATCGGAGTAAGGTAATGACAAAAAAAATGTACAAAGTTGTATTGTGCAATATAGGTTGATGCAGTACTGCGAGGAACACCAGCATATACGGTACATATAAAAATGATTCTCAATATAATTGTTTTATGATTTTCACATTTTTTCTAACGTTAGTGACCTTTGACTTTTTTGGTCAAAATTTTCATGAATACATGTACTGTGATATTTTACTAATTTTTCACTTTTCCCAATATGTTTCACTTTGTCAGCAATTTTTTCAATACTTTATGATTTTCACATTTTTTTGAACGTTACTGACCTTAGACATTTTTGGTCAAAATTTTCCTTAATACATTTACTTTGACATTTTAGAAACTTTTCACTTTTCCGAATATTTTTCACTTTGTCAACCATTTTTTCAATACTATATGATTTTCACATTTTTTTGAACGTTAGTGACCTTTGACATTTTTGGTCAAAATTTTCATTGATACATATACTTTGACATTTTACAAACTTTTCACTTTTCCTAATAGTTTTCACTTTGTCAGCATTTTTTTCAATACTATATGATTTTCACATTTTTTCGAACGTTAGTGACCTTAGACATTTTCTGTCAAAATTTCATGAATACATATACTCTGACATGTTACTAACTTTTCACATTTGATTAGCATCTGGAAGCATCTGGAAGTCTGCTTGAGGCCGGCTCTCAGCAGTTACTGTCCGGACTCTGCATCCCTGGCTAATTCCATTCAGTACAAGTCATCGGAGTAAGGTAATGACAAAAAAAATGTACAAAGTTGTATTGTGCAATATAGGTTGATGCAGTACTGCGAGGAACACCAGCATATACTGTACATATAAAAATGATTCTCAATATAATTGCTTTATGATTTTCACATTTTTTCTAACGTTAGTGACCTTTGACTTTTTTGGTCAAAATTTTCATGAATACATGTACTGTGATATTTTACTAATTTTTCACTTTTCCTAATATTTTTCACTTTGTCAACCATTTTTTCAATACTATATGATTTTCACATTTTTTTGAATGTTAGTGACCTTTGACATTTTTGGTCAAAATTTTCATTAATACATATACTTTGACATTTTACAAACTTTTCACTTTTCCTAGTATTTTTCACTTTGTCTACCATTTTATCAATACTTTATGATTTTCATATTTTTTTCCGATATTAGTTAACTTAGACATTTTATGGTTAAAATCTTCGTGAATACACGTACTGTGACACTTTACTAACTTTTCACTGTTCCTAATATTTTTCACATGGTCAATCATTTTTTCAATACTTTATGATTTTCACTTTCCTTTGAACGTAAGTGACCTTAGACATTTTCGGTCAAAATTTTCATGAATCCATATACTGTGACATTTTACTAACTTTTCACTTTTCCTAATATTTTTCACTTTGTCAATCTTTTTTTTAATACTTTTAGATTTTCACTTTCCTTTGAACGTAAGTGACCTTACACATTTTTGGTCAAAATTTTCATGAATACATGTACTATGACATTTTACTAACTTTTCACTTTTCCTAATATTTTTCACTTTGTCAATCATTTTTTCAATACTTTAAGATTTTCATATTTTTTCCGATATTAGTTAACTTAGACATTTTTGGTTAAAATTTTCATGAATACACGTACTGTGAAACTTTACTAACTTTTCCCTTTTCCTAATATTTTACACTTTGTCAATCATTTTTTCAATAATTTATGATTTTCACATTTTTTTGAACGTTAGTGACCTTAGACATTTTTGGTCAAAATTTTCATAAATACATGTACTGTGACATTTTACAAACTTTTCACTTTTCCTAATAGTTGTCACTTTGTCAGCATTTTTTTCAATACTATGTGATTTTCACATTTTTTCGAACGTTAGTGACCTTTGACATATTTGGTCAAAATTTTGATGAATTCATGTACTTTGATATTTTACTAATTTTTCACTTTTCCCAATATTTTTCACTTTGTCAACCATTTTTTCAATACTTTATGATTTTCACATTTTTTTGAACGTTAGTGACCTTAGACATATTTGTTCAAAATTTTCATAAATACATGTACTGTGACATTTTACAAACTTTTCACTTTTCCTAATAGTTTTCACTTTGTCAGCATTTTTTTCAATACTATATGATTTTCACATTTTTTCGAACGTTAGTGACCTTTGACATATTTGGTCAAAATTTTCATGAATTCATGTACTTTGATATTTTACTAATTTTTTACATTTCCCAATATTTTTCACTTTGTCAACCATTTTTTCAATACTTTATGATTTTCACATTTTTTGAACGTTAGTGACCTTAGACATTTTTGGTCAAATTTTCATGAATACATGTACTGTGACATTTTTTTCACTTTTCCCAATATTTTTCACTTTGTCAATCTTTTTTTTAATTCTTTTAGATTTTCACTTTCCTTTGAACGTAAGTGACATTACACATTTTTGGTCAAAATTTTCATGAATACATGTACTGTGACATTTTACTAACTTTTCACTTTTCCTAATATTTTTCACTTTGTCTACCATTTTATCAATACTTTATGATTTTCATATTTTTTTCCGATATTAGTTAACTTAGACATTTTATGGTTAAAATCTTCGTGAATACACGTACTGTGACACTTTACTAACTTTTCACTGTTCCTAATATTTTTCACATGGTCAATCATTTTTTCAATACTTTATGATTTTCACTTTCCTTTGAACGTAAGTGACCTTAGACATTTTTGGTCAAAATTTTCATGAATCCATATACTGTGACATTTTACTAACTTTTCACTTTTCCTAATATTTTTCACTTTGTCAATCATTTTTTTAATACTTTCAGATTTTCACTTTCCTTTGAACGTAAGTGACCTTACACATTTTTGGTCAAAATTTTCATGTATACATATACTGTGACATTTTACTAACTTTTCACTTTTCCTAATATTTTTCACTTTGTCAATCATTTTTTCAATACTTTAAGATTTTCATATTTTTTCCGATATTAGTTAACTTAGACATTTTTGGTTAAAATTTTCATGAATACACGTACTGTGACATTTTACAAACTTTTCACTTTTCCTAATATTTTTCACTTTGTCAGCATTTTTTTCAATATTATATGATTTTCACATTTTTTCGAACGTTAGTGACCTTTGACATATTTGGTCAAAATTTTCATGAATTCATGTACTTTGATATTTTACTAATTTATCACTTTTCCCAATATTTTTCACTTTGTCAACCATTTTTTCAATACTTTATGATTTTCACATTTTTTTGAACGTTAGTGACCTTAGACATTTTTGGTCAAAATTTTCATAAATACATGTACTGTGACATTTTACAAACTTTTCACTTTTCCTAATAGTTTTCACTTTGTCAGCATTTTTTTCAATACTATATGATTTTCACATTTTTTCGAACGTTAGTGACCTTTGACATATTTGGTCAAAATTTTCATGAATTCATGTACTTTGATATTTTACTAATTTTTCACTTTTCCCAATATTTTTCACTTTGTCAACCATTTTTTCAATACTTTATGATTTTCACATTTTTTGAACGTTAGTGACCTTAGACATTTTTGGTCAAATTTTCATGAATACATATACTCTGACATGTTACTAACTTTTCACTTTTCCTAATATTTTTCACTTTGTCAACCATTTTTTCAATACTTTATGATTTTCACATTCTTTTGAACGAAAGTGACCTTTGACATTTTTGGTCAAAACTTTCATGAATACATGTACTGTGACATTTTTTTCACTTTTCCCAATATTTTTCACTTTGTCAGCATTTTTTTCAATACTTTATGATTTTCACATTTTTTCGAATGTTAGTGACCTTAGACATTTTCTGTCAAAATTTCATGAATACATATACTCTGACATGTTACTAACTTTTCACATTTGATTAGCATCTGGAAGCATCTGGAAGTCTGCTTGAGGCCGGCTCTCAGCAGTTACTGTCCGGACTCTGCATTCCTGGCTAATTCCATTCAGTACAAGTCATCGGAGTAAGGTAATGACAAAAAAAATGTACAAAGTTGTATTGTGCAATATAGGTTGATGCAGTACTGCGAGGATCACCAGCATATACTGTACATATAAAAATGATTCTCAATATAATTGTTTTATGATTTTCACATTTTTTCTAACGTTAGTGACCTTTGACTTTTTTTGGTCAAAATTTTCATGAATACATGTACTGTGATATTTTACTAATTTTTCACTTTTCCCAATATGTTTCACTTTGTCAGCAATTTTTTCAATACTTTATGATTTTCACATTTTTTTGAACGTTACTGACCTTAGACATTTTTGGTCAAAATTTTCCTTAATACATTTACTTTGACATTTTACAAACTTTTCACTTTTCCTAATATTTTTCACTTTGTCAACCATTTTTTCAATACTATATGATTTTCACATTTTTTTGAACGTTAGTGACCTTTGACATTTTTGGTCAAAATTTTCATTAATACATATACTTTGACATTTTACAAACTTTTCACTTTTCCTAATAGTTTTCACTTTGTCAGCATTTTTTTCAATACTTTATGATTTTCACATTTTTTCGAATGTTAGTGACCTTAGACATTTTCTGTCAAAATTTCATGAATACATATACTCTGACATGTTACTAACTTTTCACATTTGATTAGCATCTGGAAGCATCTGGAAGTCTGCTTGAGGCCGGCTCTCAGCAGTTACTGTCCGGACTCTGCATCCCTGGCTAATTCCATTCAGTACAAGTCATCGGAGTAAGGTAATGACAAAAAAAATGTACAAAGTTGTATTGTGCAATATAGGTTGATGCAGTACTGCGAGGAACACCAGCATATACTGTACATATAAAAATGATTCTCAATATAATTGCTTTATGATTTTCACATTTTTTCTAACGTTAGTGACCTTTGACTTTTTTGGTCAAAATTTTCATGAATACATGTACTGTGATATTTTACTAATTTTTCACTTTTCCTAATATTTTTCACTTTGTCAACCATTTTTTCAATACTATATGATTTTCACATTTTTTTGAATGTTAGTGACCTTTGACATTTTTGGTCAAAATTTTCATTAATACATATACTTTGACATTTTACAAACTTTTCACTTTTCCTAGTATTTTTCACTTTGTCTACCATTTTATCAATACTTTATGATTTTCATATTTTTTTCCGATATTAGTTAACTTAGACATTTTATGGTTAAAATCTTCGTGAATACACGTACTGTGACACTTTACTAACTTTTCACTGTTCCTAATATTTTTCACATGGTCAATCATTTTTTCAATACTTTATGATTTTCACTTTCCTTTGAACGTAAGTGACCTTAGACATTTTCGGTCAAAATTTTCATGAATCCATATACTGTGACATTTTACTAACTTTTCACTTTTCCTAATATTTTTCACTTTGTCAATCTTTTTTTTAATACTTTTAGATTTTCACTTTCCTTTGAACGTAAGTGACCTTACACATTTTTGGTCAAAATTTTCATGAATACATGTACTATGACATTTTACTAACTTTTCACTTTTCCTAATATTTTTCACTTTGTCAATCATTTTTTCAATACTTTAAGATTTTCATATTTTTTCCGATATTAGTTAACTTAGACATTTTTGGTTAAAATTTTCATGAATACACGTACTGTGAAACTTTACTAACTTTTCCCTTTTCCTAATATTTTACACTTTGTCAATCATTTTTTCAATAATTTATGATTTTCACATTTTTTTGAACGTTAGTGACCTTAGACATTTTTGGTCAAAATTTTCATAAATACATGTACTGTGACATTTTACAAACTTTTCACTTTTCCTAATAGTTGTCACTTTGTCAGCATTTTTTTCAATACTATGTGATTTTCACATTTTTTCGAACGTTAGTGACCTTTGACATATTTGGTCAAAATTTTGATGAATTCATGTACTTTGATATTTTACTAATTTTTCACTTTTCCCAATATTTTTCACTTTGTCAACCATTTTTTCAATACTTTATGATTTTCACATTTTTTTGAACGTTAGTGACCTTAGACATATTTGTTCAAAATTTTCATAAATACATGTACTGTGACATTTTACAAACTTTTCACTTTTCCTAATAGTTTTCACTTTGTCAGCATTTTTTTCAATACTATATGATTTTCACATTTTTTCGAACGTTAGTGACCTTTGACATATTTGGTCAAAATTTTCATGAATTCATGTACTTTGATATTTTACTAATTTTTTACATTTCCCAATATTTTTCACTTTGTCAACCATTTTTTCAATACTTTATGATTTTCACATTTTTTGAACGTTAGTGACCTTAGACATTTTTGGTCAAATTTTCATGAATACATGTACTGTGACATTTTTTTCACTTTTCCCAATATTTTTCACTTTGTCAATCTTTTTTTTAATTCTTTTAGATTTTCACTTTCCTTTGAACGTAAGTGACCTTACACATTTTTGGTCAAAATTTTCATGAATACATGTACTGTGACATTTTACTAACTTTTCACTTTTCCTAATATTTTTCACTTTGTCTACCATTTTATCAATACTTTATGATTTTCATATTTTTTTCCGATATTAGTTAACTTAGACATTTTATGGTTAAAATCTTCGTGAATACACGTACTGTGACACTTTACTAACTTTTCACTGTTCCTAATATTTTTCACATGGTCAATCATTTTTTCAATACTTTATGATTTTCACTTTCCTTTGAACGTAAGTGACCTTAGACATTTTTGGTCAAAATTTTCATGAATCCATATACTGTGACATTTTACTAACTTTTCACTTTTCCTAATATTTTTCACTTTGTCAATCATTTTTTTAATACTTTCAGATTTTCACTTTCCTTTGAACGTAAGTGACCTTACACATTTTTGGTCAAAATTTTCATGTATACATATACTGTGACATTTTACTAACTTTTCACTTTTCCTAATATTTTTCACTTTGTCAATCATTTTTTCAATACTTTAAGATTTTCATATTTTTTCCGATATTAGTTAACTTAGACATTTTTGGTTAAAATTTTCATGAATACACGTACTGTGACATTTTACAAACTTTTCACTTTTCCTAATATTTTTCACTTTGTCAGCATTTTTTTCAATATTATATGATTTTCACATTTTTTCGAACGTTAGTGACCTTTGACATATTTGGTCAAAATTTTCATGAATTCATGTACTTTGATATTTTACTAATTTATCACTTTTCCCAATATTTTTCACTTTGTCAACCATTTTTTCAATACTTTATGATTTTCACATTTTTTTGAACGTTAGTGACCTTAGACATTTTTGGTCAAAATTTTCATAAATACATGTACTGTGACATTTTACAAACTTTTCACTTTTCCTAATAGTTTTCACTTTGTCAGCATTTTTTTCAATACTATATGATTTTCACATTTTTTCGAACGTTAGTGACCTTTGACATATTTGGTCAAAATTTTCATGAATTCATGTACTTTGATATTTTACTAATTTTTCACTTTTCCCAATATTTTTCACTTTGTCAACCATTTTTTCAATACTTTATGATTTTCACATTTTTTGAACGTTAGTGACCTTAGACATTTTTGGTCAAATTTTCATGAATACATATACTCTGACATGTTACTAACTTTTCACTTTTCCTAATATTTTTCACTTTGTCAACCATTTTTTCAATACTTTATGATTTTCACATTCTTTTGAACGAAAGTGACCTTTGACATTTTTGGTCAAAACTTTCATGAATACATGTACTGTGACATTTTTTTCACTTTTCCCAATATTTTTCACTTTGTCAGCATTTTTTTCAATACTTTATGATTTTCACATTTTTTCGAATGTTAGTGACCTTAGACATTTTCTGTCAAAATTTCATGAATACATATACTCTGACATGTTACTAACTTTTCACATTTGATTAGCATCTGGAAGCATCTGGAAGTCTGCTTGAGGCCGGCTCTCAGCAGTTACTGTCCGGACTCTGCATTCCTGGCTAATTCCATTCAGTACAAGTCATCGGAGTAAGGTAATGACAAAAAAAATGTACAAAGTTGTATTGTGCAATATAGGTTGATGCAGTACTGCGAGGATCACCAGCATATACTGTACATATAAAAATGATTCTCAATATAATTGTTTTATGATTTTCACATTTTTTCTAACGTTAGTGACCTTTGACTTTTTTTGGTCAAAATTTTCATGAATACATGTACTGTGATATTTTACTAATTTTTCACTTTTCCCAATATGTTTCACTTTGTCAGCAATTTTTTCAATACTTTATGATTTTCACATTTTTTTGAACGTTACTTACCTTAGACATTTTTGGTCAAAATTTTCCTTAATACATTTACTTTGACATTTTACAAACTTTTCACTTTTCCTAATATTTTTCACTTTGTCAACCATTTTTTCAATACTATATGATTTTCACATTTTTTTGAACGTTAGTGACCTTTGACATTTTTGGTCAAAATTTTCATTAATACATATACTTTGACATTTTACAAACTTTTCACTTTTCCTAATAGTTTTCACTTTGTCAGCATTTTTTTCAATACTTTATGATTTTCACATTTTTTCGAATGTTAGTGACCTTAGACATTTTCTGTCAAAATTTCATGAATACATATACTCTGACATGTTACTAACTTTTCACATTTGATTAGCATCTGGAAGCATCTGGAAGTCTGCTTGAGGCCGGCTCTCAGCAGTTACTGTCCGGACTCTGCATCCCTGGCTAATTCCATTCAGTACAAGTCATCGGAGTAAGGTAATGACAAAAAAAATGTACAAAGTTGTATTGTGCAATATAGGTTGATGCAGTACTGCGAGGAACACCAGCATATACTGTACATATAAAAATGATTCTCAATATAATTGCTTTATGATTTTCACATTTTTTCTAACGTTAGTGACCTTTGACTTTTTTGGTCAAAATTTTCATGAATACATGTACTGTGATATTTTACTAATTTTTCACTTTTCCTAATATTTTTCACTTTGTCAACCATTTTTTCAATACTATATGATTTTCACATTTTTTCGAACGTTAGTGACCTTTGACATATTTGGTCAAAATTTTCATGAATTCATGTACTTTGATATTTTACTAATTTTTTACATTTCCCAATATTTTTCACTTTGTCAACCATTTTTTCAATACTTTATGATTTTCACATTTTTTGAACGTTAGTGACCTTAGACATTTTTGGTCAAATTTTCATGAATACTTATACTCTGACATGTTACTAACTTTTCACTTTTCCTAGTATTTTTCACTTTGTCTACCATTTTATCAATACTTTATGATTTTCATATTTTTTTCCGATATTAGTTAACTTAGACATCTTATGGTTAAAATCTTCGTGAATACACGTACTGTGACACTTTACTAACTTTTCACTGTTCCTAATATTTTTCACATGGTCAATCATTTTTTCAATACTTTATGATTTTCACTTTCCTTTGAACGTAAGTGACCTTAGACATTTTCGGTCAAAATTTTCATGAATCCATATACTGTGACATTTTACTAACTTTTCACTTTTCCTAATATTTTTCACTTTGTCAATCTTTTTTTTAATTCTTTTAGATTTTCACTTTCCTTTGAACGTAAGTGACCTTACACATTTTTGGTCAAAATTTTCATGAATACATGTACTGTGACATTTTACTAACTTTTCACTTTTCCTAATATTTTTCACTTTGTCAATCATTTTTTCAATACTTTAAGATTTTCATATTTTTTCCGATATTAGTTAACTTAGACATTTTTGGTTAAAATTTTCATGAATACACGTACTGTGAAACTTTACTAACTTTTCCCTTTTCCTAATATTTTACACTTTGTCAATCATTTTTTCAATAATTTATGATTTTCACATTTTTTTGAACGTTAGTGACCTTAGACATTTTTGGTCAAAATTTTCATAAATACATGTACTGTGACATTTTACAAACTTTTCACTTTTCCTAATAGTTTTCACTTTGTCAACCATTTTTTCAATACTTTATGATTTTCACATTCTTTTGAACGAAAGTGACCTTTGACATTTTTGGTCAAAACTTTCATTAATACATGTACTGTGACATTTTTTTCACTTTTCCCAATATTTTTCACTTTGTCAGCATTTTTTTCAATACTTTATGATTTTCACATTTTTTCGAACGTTAGTGACCTTAGACATTTTCTGTCAAAATTTCATGAATACATATACTCTGACATGTTACTAACTTTTCACATTTGATTAACATCTGGAAGTCTGCTTGAGGCCGGCTCTCAGCAGTTACTGTCCGGACTCTGCATCCCTGGCTAATTCCATTCAGTACAAGTCATCAGAGTAAGCTAATGACAAAAAAAATGTACAAAGTTGTATTGTGCAATATAGGTTGATGCAGTACTGCGAGGAACACCAGCATATACTGTACATATAAAAATGATTCTCAATATAATTGTTTTATGATTTTCACATTTTTTCTAACGTTAGTGACCTTTGACTTTTTTGGTCAAAATTTTCATGAATACATGTACTGTGATATTTTACTAATTTTTCACTTTTCCCAATATGTTTCACTTTGTCAGCAATTTTTTCAATACTTTATGATTTTCACATTTTTTTGAACGTTACTGACCTTAGACATTTTTGGTCAAAATTTTCCTTAATACATTTACTTTGACATTTTACAAACTTTTCACTTTTCCGAATATTTTTCACTTTGTCAACCATTTTTTCAATACTATATGATTTTCACATTTTTTTGAACGTTAGTGACCTTTGACATTTTTGGTCAAAATTTTCATTAATACATATACTTTGACATTTTACAAACTTTTCACTTTTCCTAATATTTTTCATCTTGTCAGCATTTTTTTCAATACTTTATGATTTTCACATTTTTTCGAACGTTAGTGACCTTAGACATTTTCTGTCAAAATTTCATGAATACATATACTCTGACATGTTACTAACTTTTCACATTTGATTAGCATCTGGAAGCATCTGGAAGTCTGCTTGAGGCCGGCTCTCAGCAGTTACTGTCCGGACTCTGCATCCCTGGCTAATTCCATTCAGTACAAGTCATCGGAGTAAGGTAATGACAAAAAAAATGTACAAAGTTGTATTGTGCAATATAGGTTGATGCATTACTGCGAGGAACACCAGCATATACTGTACATATAAAAATGATTCTCAATATAATTGCTTTATGATTTTCACATTTTTTCTAACGTTAGTGACCTTTGACTTTTTTGGTCAAAATTTTCATGAATACATGTACTGTGATATTTTACTAATTTTTCACTTTTCCTAATATTTTTCACTTTGTCAACCATTTTTTCAATCCTATATGATTTTCACATTTTTTTGAACGTTAGTGACCTTTGACATTTTTGGTCAAAATTTTCATTAATACATATACTTTGACATTTTACAAACTTTTCACTTTTCCTAGTATTTTTCACTTTGTCTACCATTTTATCAATACTTTATGATTTTCATATTTTTTTCCGATATTAGTTAACTTAGACATCTTATGGTTAAAATCTTCGTGAATACACGTACTGTGACACTTTACTAACTTTTCACTGTTCCTAATATTTTTCACTTTGTCAACCATTTTTTCAATACTTTATGATTTTCACATTCTTTTGAACGAAAGTGACCTTTGACATTTTTGGTCAAAACTTTCATGAATACATGTACTGTGACATTTTTTTAACTTTTCCCAATATTTTTCACTTTGTCAATCTTTTTTTTAATTCTTTTAGATTTTCACTTTCCTTTGAACGTAAGTGACCTTACACATTTTTGGTCAAAATTTTCATGAATACATGTACTGTGACATTTTACTAACTTTTCACTTTTCCTAATATTTTTCACTTTGTCTACCATTTTATCAATACTTTATGATTTTCATATTTTTTTCCGATATTAGTTAACTTAGACATTTTATGGTTAAAATCTTCGTGAATACACGTACTGTGACACTTTACTAACTTTTCACTGTTCCTAATATTTTTCACATGGTCAATCATTTTTTCAATACTTTATGATTTTCACTTTCCTTTGAACGTAAGTGACCTTAGACATTT
Source organism: Fistularia commersonii (assembly GCF_037954325.1). Lineage (NCBI taxonomy): Eukaryota > Metazoa > Chordata > Actinopteri > Syngnathiformes > Fistulariidae > Fistularia > Fistularia commersonii. The sequence goes on from NC_141307.1 coordinate 14,681,140, forward strand.
TTGGTCAAAATTTTCATGAATCCATATACTGTGACATTTTACTAACTTTTCACTTTTCCTAATATTTTTCACTTTGTCAATCATTTTTTTAATACTTTCAGATTTTCACTTTCCTTTGAACGTAAGTGACCTTAGACATTTTTGGTCAAAATTTTCATGAATCCATATACTGTGACATTTTACTAACTTTTCACTTTTCCTAATATTTTTCACTTTGTCAATCATTTTTTCAATACTTTAAGATTTTCATATTTTTTCCGATATTAGTTAACTTAGACATTTTTGGTTAAAATTTTCATGAATACACGTAATGTGAAACTTTACTAACTTTTCCCTTTTCCTAATATTTTACACTTTGTCAATCATTTTTTTAATAATTTATGATTTTCATATTTTTTCGAACGTTAGTGACCTTAGACATTTTTGGTCAAAATTTTCATAAATACATGTACTGTGAAATTTTACAAACTTTTCACTTTTCCTAATATTTTTCACTTTGTCAATCATTTTTTCAATACTTTAAGATTTTCATATTTTTTCCGATATTAGTTAACTTAGACATTTTTGGTTAAAATTTTCATGAATACACGTACTGTGACATTTTACAAACTTTTCACTTTTCCTAATAGTTTTCACTTTGTCAGCATTTTTTTCAATACTATATGATTTTCACATTTTTTCGAACGTTAGTGACCTTTGACATATTTGGTCAAAATTTTCATGAATTCATGTACTTTGATATTTTACTAATTTTTCACTTTTCCCAATATTTTTCACTTTGTCAACCATTTTTTCAATACTTTATGATTTTCACATTTTTTTGAACGTTAGTGACCTTAGACATTTTTGGTCAAAATTTTCATAAATACATGTACTGTGACATTTTACAAACTTTTCACTTTTCCTAATAGTTTTCACTTTGTCAGCATTTTTTTCAATACTATATGATTTTCACATTTTTTCGAACGTTAGTGACCTTTGACATATTTGGTCAAAATTTTCATGAATTCATATACTTTGATATTTTACTAATTTTTCACTTTTCCCAATATTTTTCACTTTGTCAACCATTTTTTCAATACTTTATGATTTTCACATTTTTTGAACGTTAGTGACCTTAGACATTTTTGGTCAAATTTTCATGAATACATATACTCTGACATGTTACTAACTTTTCACTTTTCCTAATATTTTTCACTTTGTCAACCATTTTTTCAATACTTTATGATTTTCACATTCTTTTGAACGAAAGTGACCTTTGACATTTTTGGTCAAAACTTTCATGAATACATGTACTGTGACATTTTTTTCACTTTTCCCAATATTTTTCACTTTGTCAGCTTTTTTTTCAATACTTTATGATTTTCACATTTTTTCGAACGTTAGTGACCTTAGACATTTTCTGTCAAAATTTCATGAATACATATACTCTGACATGTTACTAACTTTTCACATTTGATTAACATCTGGAAGCATCTGGAAGTCTGCTTGAGGCCGGCTCTCAGCAGTTACTGTCCGGACTCTGCATCCCTGGCTAATTCCATTCAGTACAAGTCATCGGATTAAGCTAATGACAAAAAAAATGTACAAAGTTGTATTGTGCAATATAGGTTGATGCAGTACTGCGAGGAACACCAGCATATACTGTACATATAAAAATGATTCTCAATATAATTGTTTTATGATTTTCACATTTTTTCTAACGTTAGTGACCTTTGACTTTTTTGGTCAAAATTTTAATGAATACATGTACTGTGATATTTTACTAATTTTTCACTTTTCCCAATATGTTTCACTTTGTCAACCATTTTTTCAATACTATATGATTTTCACATTTTTTTGAACGTTAGTGACCTTTGACATTTTTGGTCAAAATTTTCATTAATACATATACTTTGACATTTTACAAACTTTTCACGTTTCCTAGTAGTTTTCACTTTGTCTACCATTTTATCAATACTTTATGATTTTCATATTTTTTTCCAATATTAGTTAACTTAGACATTTTATGGTTAAAATCTTCGTGAATACACGTACTGTGACACTTTACTAACTTTTCACTGTTCCTAATATTTTTCACATGGTCAATCATTTTTTCAATACTTTCTGATTTTCACTTTCCTTTGAACGTAAGTGACCTTAGACATTTTCGGTCAAAATTTTCATGAATCCATATACTGTGACATTTTACTAACTTTTCACTTTTCCTAATATTTTTCACTTTGTCAATCTTTTTTTTAATACTTTTAGATTTTCACTTTCCTTTGAACGTAAGTGACCTTACACATTTTTGGTCAAAATTTTCATGAATACATGTACTGTGACATTTTACTAACTTTTCACTTTTCCTAATATTTTTCACTTTGTCAATCATTTTTTCAATACCTTAAGATTTTCATATTTTTTCCGATATTAGTTAACTTAGACATTTTTGGTTAAAATTTTCATGAATACACGTACTATGAAACTTTACTAACTTTTCCCTTTTCCTAATATTTTACACTTTGTCAATCATTTTTTCAATAATTTATGATTTTCACATTTTTTTGAACGTTAGTGACCTTAGACATTTTTGGTCAAAATTTTCATAAATACATGTACTGTGACATTTTACAAACTTTTCACTTTTCCTAATAGTTTTCACTTTGTCAGCATTTTTTTCAATACTATATGATTTTCACATTTTTTCGAACGTTAGTGACCTTTGACATATTTGGTCAAAATTTTCATGAATTCATATACTTTGTTTTTTTTACTAATTTTTCACTTTTCCCAATATTTTTCACTGTCAACCATTTTTTCAATACTTTATGATTTTCACATTTTTTTTGATCGTTAGTGACCTCAGTCATTTTTGTCAAAATTTTCATAAATACATGTACTGTGACATTTTACAAACTTTTCACTTTTCCTAATAGTTTTCACTTTGTCAGCATTTTTTTCAATACTATATGATTTTCACATTTTTTCGAACGTTAGTGACCTTTGACATATTTGGTCAAAATTTTCATGAATTCATGTACTTTGATATTTTACTAATTTTTCACTTTTCCCAATATTTTTCACTTTTTCAACCATTTTTTCAATACTTTATGATTTTCACATTTTTTGAACGTTAGTGACCTTAGACATTTTTGGTCAAATTTTCATGAATACATATACTCTGACATGTTACTAACTTTTCACTTTTCCTAATATTTTTCACTTTGTCAACCATTTTTTCAATACTTTATGATTTTCACATTCTTTTGAACGAAAGTGACCTTTGACATTTTTGGTCAAAACTTTCATGAATACATGTACTGTGACATTTTTTTCACTTTTCCCAATATTTTTCACTTTGTCAGCATTTTTTTCAATACTTTATGATTTTCACATTTTTTCGAACATTAGTGACCTTAGACATTTTCTGTCAAAATTTCATGAATACATATACTTTGATATTTTACTAATTTTTCCCTTTTCCTAATATTTTTCACTTTGTCAACCATTTTTTCAATACTTTATGATTTTCACATTTTTTCGAACGTTAGTGACCTTAGACATTTTCTGTCAAAATTTCATGAATACATATACTCTGACATGTTACTAACTTTTCACATTTAATTAACATCTGGAAGCATCTGGAAGTCTGCTTGAGGCCGGCTCTCAGCAGTTACTGTCCGGACTCTGCATCCCTGGCTAATTCCATTCAGTACAAGTCATCGGAGTAAGCTAATGACAAAAAAAATGTACAAAGTTGTATAGTGCAATATAGGTTGATGCAGTACTGCGAGGAACACCAGCATATACTGTACATATAAAAATGATTCTCAATATAATTGTTTTATGATTTTCACATTTTTTCTAACGTTAGTGACCTTTGACTTTTTTGGTCAAAATTTTCATGAATACATGTACTGTGATATTTTACTAATTTTTCACTTTTCCCAATATGTTTCACTTTGTCAGCAATTTTTTCAATACTTTATGATTTTCACATTTTTTTGAACGTTAGTGACCTTTGACATTTTTGGTCAAAATTTTCATTAATACATATACTTTGACATTTTACAAACTTTTCACTTTTCCTAGTATTTTTCACTTTGTCTACCATTTTATCAATACTTTATGATTTTCAGATATTTTTCCGATATTAGTTAACTTAGACATTTTATGGTTAAAATCTTCGTGAATACACGTACTGTGACACTTTACTAACTTTTCACTGTTCCTAATATTTTTCACATGGTCAATCATTTTTTCAATACTTTATGATTTTCACTTTGCTTTGAACGTAAGTGACCTTAGACATTTTCGGTCAAAATTTTCATGAATCCATATACTGTGACATTTTACTAACTTTTCACTTTTCCTAATATTTTCCACTTTGTCAACCATTTTTTCAATACTATATGATTTTCACATTTTTTTGAACGTTAGTGACCTTTGACATTTTTGGTCAAAATTTTCATTAATACATATACTTTGACATTTTACAAACTTTTCACTTTTCCTAGTATTTTTCACTTTGTCTACCATTTTATCAATACTTTATGATTTTCAGATATTTTTCCGATATTAGTTAACTTAGACATTTTATGGTTAAAATCTTCGTGAATACACGTACTGTGACACTTTACTAACTTTTCACTGTTCCTAATATTTTTCACATGGTCAATCATTTTTTCAATACTTTATGATTTTCACTTTGCTTTGAACGTAAGTGACCTTAGACATTTTCGGTCAAAATTTTCATGAATCCATATACTGTGACATTTTACTAACTTTTCACTTTTCCTAATATTTTTCACTTTGTCAATCATTTTTTTAATACTTTTAGATTTTCAATTTCCTTTGAACTTTAGTGACCTTACACATTTTTGGTCAAAATTTTCATGAATCCATATACTGTGACATTTTACTAACTTTTCACTTTTCCTAATATTTTTCACTTTGTCAACCATTTTTTCAAAACTTCATGATTTTCACATTTTTTCGAACGTTAGTGACCTTAGACATTTTTGGTCAAAATTTTCATGAATAAATATACTGTGACATTTTACTAACTTTTCACTTTTCCTAATATTTTTCACTTTGTCAACCATTTTTTCAATACTTTATGATTTTCACATTTTTTCGAACGTTAGTGACCTTAGACATTTTCTGTCAAAATTTCATGAATACATATACTCTGACATGTTACTAACTTTTCACATTTAATTAACATCTGGAAGCATCTGGAAGTCTGCTTGAGGCCGGCTCTCAGCAGTTACTGTCTGGACTCTGCATCCCTGGCTAATTCCATTCAGTACAAGTCATCGGAGTAAGCTAATGACAAAAAAAATGTGCAAAGTTGTATAGTGCAATATAGGTTGATGCAGTACTGCGAGGAACACCAGCATATACTGTACATATAAAAATGATTCTCAATATAATTGTTTTATGATTTTCACATTTTTTCTAACGTTAGTGACCTTTGACTTTTTTGGTCAAAATTTTCATGAATACATGTACTGTGATATTTTACTAATTTTTCACTTTTCCCAATATGTTTCACTTTGTCAGCAATTTTTTCAATACTTTATGATTTTCACATTTTTTTGAACGTTACTGACCTTAGACATTTTTGGTCAAAATTTTCCTTAATACATTTACTTTGACATTTTACAAACTTTTCACCTTTCCTAATATTTTTCACTTTGTCAACCATTTTTTCAATACTATATGATTTTCACATTTTTTTGAACGTCAGTGACCTTTGACATTTTTGGTCAAAATTTTCATTAATACATATACTTTGACATTTTACAAACTTTTCACTTTTCCTAGTATTTTTCACTTTGTCTACCATTTTATCAATACTTTATGATTTTCAGATATTTTTCCGATATTAGTTAACTTAGACATTTTATGGTTAAAATCTTCGTGAATACACGTACTGTGACACTTTACTAACTTTTCACTGTTCCTAATATTTTTCACATGGTCAATCATTTTTTCAATACTTTATGATTTTCACTTTGCTTTGAACGTAAGTGACCTTAGACATTTTCGGTCAAAATTTTCATGAATCCATATACTGTGACATTTTACTAACTTTTCACTTTTCCTAATATTTTCCACTTTGTCAACCATTTTTTCAATACTATATGATTTTCACATTTTTTTGAACGTTAGTGACCTTTGACATTTTTGGTCAAAATTTTCATTAATACATATACTTTGTCATTTTACAAACTTTTCACTTTTCCTAGTATTTTTCACTTTGTCTACCATTTTATCAATACTTTATGATTTTCAGATATTTTTCCGATATTAGTTAACTTAGACATTTTATGGTTAAAATCTTCGTGAATACACGTACTGTGACACTTTACTAACTTTTCACTGTTCCTAATATTTTTCACATGGTCAATCATTTTTTCAATACTTTATGATTTTCACTTTGCTTTGAACGTAAGTGACCTTAGACATTTTCGGTCAAAATTTTCATGAATCCATATACTGTGACATTTTACTAACTTTTCACTTTTCCTAATATTTTTCACTTTGTCAACCATTTTTTCAATACTTTATGATTTTCACATTTTTTCGAACGTTAGTGACCTTAGACATTTTCTGTCAAAATTTCATGAATACATATACTCTGACATGTTACTAACTTTTCACATTTAATTAACATCTGGAAGCATCTGGAAGTCTGCTTGAGGCCGGCTCTCAGCAGTTACTGTCTGGACTCTGCATCCCTGGCTAATTCCATTCAGTACAAGTCATCGGAGTAAGCTAATGACAAAAAAAATGTGCAAAGTTGTATAGTGCAATATAGGTTGATGCAGTACTGCGAGGAACACCAGCATATACTGTACATATAAAAATGATTCTCAATATAATTGTTTTATGATTTTCACATTTTTTCTAACGTTAGTGACCTTTGACTTTTTTGGTCAAAATTTTCATGAATACATGTACTGTGATATTTTACTAATTTTTCACTTTTCCCAATATGTTTCACTTTGTCAGCAATTTTTTCAATACTTTATGATTTTCACATTTTTTTGAACGTTACTGACCTTAGACATTTTTGGTCAAAATTTTCCTTAATACATTTACTTTGACATTTTACAAACTTTTCACCTTTCCTAATATTTTTCACTTTGTCAACCATTTTTTCAATACTTTATGATTTTCAGATATTTTTCCGATATTAGTTAACTTAGACATTTTATGGTTAAAATCTTCGTGAATACACGTACTGTGACACTTTACTAACTTTTCACTGTTCCTAATATTTTTCACATGGTCAATCATTTTTTCAATACTTTATGATTTTCACTTTGCTTTGAACGTAAGTGACCTTAGACATTTTCGGTCAAAATTTTCATGAATCCATATACTGTGACATTTTACTAACTTTTCACTTTTCCTAATATTTTTCACTTTGTCAACCATTTTTTCAATACTTTATGATTTTCACATTTTTTCGAACGTTAGTGACCTTAGACATTTTCTGTCAAAATTTCATGAATACATATACTCTGACATGTTACTAACTTTTCACATTTAATTAACATCTGGAAGCATCTGGAAGTCTGCTTGAGGCCGGCTCTCAGCAGTTACTGTCTGGACTCTGCATCCCTGGCTAATTCCATTCAGTACAAGTCATCGGAGTAAGCTAATGACAAAAAAAATGTGCAAAGTTGTATAGTGCAATATAGGTTGATGCAGTACTGCGAGGAACACCAGCATATACTGTACATATAAAAATGATTCTCAATATAATTGTTTTATGATTTTCACATTTTTTCTAACGTTAGTGACCTTTGACTTTTTTGGTCAAAATTTTCATGAATACATGTACTGTGATATTTTACTAATTTTTCACTTTTCCCAATATGTTTCACTTTGTCAGCAATTTTTTCAATACTTTATGATTTTCACATTTTTTTGAACGTTACTGACCTTAGACATTTTTGGTCAAAATTTTCCTTAATACATTTACTTTGACATTTTACAAACTTTTCACCTTTCCTAATATTTTTCACTTTGTCAACCATTTTTTCAATACTATATGATTTTCACATTTTTTTGAACGTCAGTGACCTTTGACATTTTTGGTCAAAATTTTCATTAATACATATACTTTGACATTTTACAAACTTTTCACTTTTCCTAGTATTTTTCACTTTGTCTACCATTTTATCAATACTTTATGATTTTCAGATATTTTTCCGATATTAGTTAACTTAGACATTTTATGGTTAAAATCTTCGTGAATACACGTACTGTGACACTTTACTAACTTTTCACTGTTCCTAATATTTTTCACATGGTCAATCATTTTTTCAATACTTTATGATTTTCACTTTGCTTTGAACGTAAGTGACCTTAGACATTTTCGGTCAAAATTTTCATGAATCCATATACTGTGACATTTTACTAACTTTTCACTTTTCCTAATATTTTCCACTTTGTCAACCATTTTTTCAATACTATATGATTTTCACATTTTTTTGAACGTTAGTGACCTTTGACATTTTTGGTCAAAATTTTCATTAATACATATACTTTGTCATTTTACAAACTTTTCACTTTTCCTAGTATTTTTCACTTTGTCTACCATTTTATCAATACTTTATGATTTTCAGATATTTTTCCGATATTAGTTAACTTAGACATTTTATGGTTAAAATATTCGTGAATACACGTACTGTGACACTTTACTAACTTTTCACTGTTCCTAATATTTTTCACTTTGTCAACCATTTTTTCAAAACTTTATGATTTTCACATTTTTTCGAACGATAGTGACCTTAGACATTTTTGGTCAAAATTTTCATGAATAAATATACTGTGACATTTTACTAACTTTTCACTTTTCCTAATATTTTTCACTTTGTCAACCATTTTTTCAATACTTTATGATTTTCACATTTTTTCGAACGTTAGTGACCTTAGACATTTTCTGTCAAAATTTCATGAATACATATACTCTGACATGTTACTAACTTTTCACATTTAATTAACATCTGGAAGCATCTGGAAGTCTGCTTGAGGCCGGCTCTCAGCAGTTACTGTCTGGACTCTGCATCCCTGGCTAATTCCATTCAGTACAAGTCATCGGAGTAAGCTAATGACAAAAAAAATGTGCAAAGTTGTATAGTGCAATATAGGTTGATGCAGTACTGCGAGGAACACCAGCATATACTGTACATATAAAAATGATTCTCAATATAATTGTTTTATGATTTTCACATTTTTTCTAACGTTAGTGACCTTTGACATTTTTGGTCAAAATTTTCATGAATAAATATACTGTGACATTTTACTAACTTTTCACTTTTCCTAATATTTTTCACTTTGTCAACCATTTTTTCAATACTTTATGATTTTCACATTTTTTCGAACGTTAGTGACCTTAGACATTTTCTGTCAAAATTTCATGAATACATATACTCTGACATGTTACTAACTTTTCACATTTAATTAACATCTGGAAGCATCTGGAAGTCTGCTTGAGGCCGGCTCTCAGCAGTTACTGTCTGGACTCTGCATCCCTGGCTAATTCCATTCAGTACAAGTCATCGGAGTAAGCTAATGACAAAAAAAATGTGCAAAGTTGTATTGTGCAATATAGGTTGATGCAGTACTGCGAGGAACACCAGCATATACTGTACATATAAAAATGATTCTCAATATAATTGTTTTATGATTTTCACATTTTTTCTAACGTTAGTGACCTTTGACTTTTTTGGTCAAAATTTTCATGAATACATGTACTGTGATATTTTACTAATTTTTCACTTTTCCCAATATGTTTCACTTTGTCAGCAATTTTTTCAATACTTTATGATTTTCACATTTTTTTGAACGTTACTGACCTTAGACATTTTTGGTCAAAATTTTCCTTAATACATTTACTTTGACATTTTACAAACTTTTCACTCTTCCTAATATTTTCCACTTTGTCAACCATTTTTTCAATACTATATGATTTTCACATTTTTTTGAACGTTAGTGACCTTTGACATTTTTGGTCAAAATTTTCCTTAATACATTTACTTTGACATTTTACAAACTTTTCACTTTTCCTAGTATTTTTCACTTTGTCTACCATTTTATCAATACTTTATGATTTTCAGATATTTTTCCGATATTAGTTAACTTAGACATTTTATGGTTAAAATCTTCGTGAATACACGTACTGTGACACTTTACTAACTTTTCACTGTTCCTAATATTTTTCACATGGTCAATCATTTTTTCAATACTTTATGATTTTCACTTTGCTTTGAACGTAAGTGACCTTAGACATTTTCGGTCAAAATTTTCATGAATCCATATACTGTGACATTTTACCAACTTTTCACTTTTCCTAATATTTTTCACTTTGTAAATCATTTTTTTAATACTTTTAGATTTTCACTTTCCTTTGAACGTAAGTGACCTTACACATTTTTGGTCAAAATTTTCATGAATACATATACTGTGACATTTTACTAACTTTTAACTTTTCCTAATATTTTTCACTTTGTCAATCATTTTTTCAATACTTTAAGATTTTCACATTTTTTCCGATATTAGTTAACTTAGACATTTTTGGTTAAAATTTTCATGAATACACGTACTGTGAAACTTTACTAACTTTTCCCTTTTCCTAATATTTTTCACTTTGTCAATCATTTTTTCAATAATTTATGATTTTCACATTTTTTTGAACGTTAGTGACCTTAGACATTTTTGGTCAAAATTTTCATGAATACATATACTCTGACATGTTATTAACTTTTAACTTTTCCTAATATTTTTCACTTTGTCAACCATTTTTTCAATACTTTATGATTTTCATATTTTTTCCGACATTAGTTAACTTAGACATTTTTAGTTAAAATTTTCGTGAATACACGTACTGTGACATTTTACTAACTTTTCACTTTTCCTAATATTTTTCACTTTGTCAATCATTTTTTCAATACTTTGATTTTCACTTTCCTTTGAACGTAAGTGACCTTAGACATTTTCGGTCAAAATTTTCATGAATCCATATACTGTGACATTTTACTAACTTTTCACTTTTCCTAATATTTTTCACTTTGTCAACCATTTTTTCAATACTTTATGATTTTCACATTTTTTCGAACGTTAGTGACCTTAGACATTTTCTGTCAAAATTTCATGAATACATATACTCTGACATGTTACTAACTTTTCACATTTAATTAACATCTGGAAGCATCTGGAAGTCTGCTTGAGGCCGGCTCTCAGCAGTTACTGTCTGGACTCTGCATCCCTGGCTAATTCCATCCAGTACAAGTCATCGGAGTAAGCTAATGACAAAAAAAATGTGCAAAGTTGTATAGTGCAATATAGGTTGATGCAGTACTGCGAGGAACACCAGCATATACTGTACATATAAAAATGATTCTCAATATAATTGTTTTATGATTTTCACATTTTTTCTAACGTTAGTGACCTTTGACTTTTTTGGTCAAAATTTTCATGAATACATGTACTGTGATATTTTACTAATTTTTCACTTTTCCCAATATGTTTCACTTTGTCAGCAATTTTTTCAATACTTTATGATTTTCACATTTTTTTGAACGTTACTGACCTTAGACATTTTTGGTCAAAATTTTCCTTAATACATTTACTTTGACATTTTACAAACTTTTCACTTTTCCTAGTATTTTTCACTTTGTCTACCATTTTATCAATACTTTATGATTTTCAGATATTTTTCCGATATTAGTTAACTTAGACATTTTATGGTTAAAATCTTCGTGAATACACGTACTGTGACACTTTACTAACTTTTCACTGTTCCTAATATTTTTCACATGGTCAATCATTTTTTCAATACTTTATGATTTTCACTTTGCTTTGAACGTAAGTGACCTTAGACATTTTCGGTCAAAATTTTCATGAATCCATGTACTGTGACATTTTACTAACTTTTCACTTTTCCTAATATTTTCCACTTTGTCAACCATTTTTTCAATACTATATGATTTTCACATTTTTTTGAACGTTAGTGACCTTTGACATTTTTGGTCAAAATTTTCATTAATACATATACTTTGTCATTTTACAAACTTTTCACTTTTCCTAGTATTTTTCACTTTGTCTACCATTTTATCAATACTTTATGATTTTCAGATATTTTTCCGATATTAGTTAACTTAGACATTTTATGGTTAAAATATTCGTGAATACACGTACTGTGACACTTTACTAACTTTTCACTGTTCCTAATATTTTTCACTTTGTCAACCATTTTTTCAAAACTTTATGATTTTCACATTTTTTCGAACGATAGTGACCTTAGACATTTTTGGTCAAAATTTTCATGAATAAATATACTGTGACATTTTACTAACTTTTCACTTTTCCTAATATTTTTCACTTTGTCAACCATTTTTTCAATACTTTATGATTTTCACATTTTTTCGAACGTTAGTGACCTTAGACATTTTCTGTCAAAATTTCATGAATACATATACTCTGACATGTTACTAACTTTTCACATTTAATTAACATCTGGAAGCATCTGGAAGTCTGCTTGAGGCCGGCTCTCAGCAGTTACTGTCTGGACTCTGCATCCCTGGCTAATTCCATTCAGTACAAGTCATCGGAGTAAGCTAATGACAAAAAAAATGTGCAAAGTTGTATAGTGCAATATAGGTTGATGCAGTACTGCGAGGAACACCAGCATATACTGTACATATAAAAATGATTCTCAATATAATTGTTTTATGATTTTCACATTTTTTCTAACGTTAGTGACCTTTGACATTTTTGGTCAAAATTTTCATGAATAAATATACTGTGACATTTTACTAACTTTTCACTTTTCCTAATATTTTTCACTTTGTCAACCATTTTTTCAATACTTTATGATTTTCACATTTTTTCGAACGTTAGTGACCTTAGACATTTTCTGTCAAAATTTCATGAATACATATACTCTGACATGTTACTAACTTTTCACATTTAATTAACATCTGGAAGCATCTGGAAGTCTGCTTGAGGCCGGCTCTCAGCAGTTACTGTCTGGACTCTGCATCCCTGGCTAATTCCATTCAGTACAAGTCATCGGAGTAAGCTAATGACAAAAAAAATGTGCAAAGTTGTATTGTGCAATATAGGTTGATGCAGTACTGCGAGGAACACCAGCATATACTGTACATATAAAAATGATTCTCAATATAATTGTTTTATGATTTTCACATTTTTTCTAACGTTAGTGACCTTTGACTTTTTTGGTCAAAATTTTCATGAATACATGTACTGTGATATTTTACTAATTTTTCACTTTTCCCAATATGTTTCACTTTGTCAGCAATTTTTTCAATACTTTATGATTTTCACATTTTTTTGAACGTTACTGACCTTTGACATTTTTGGTCAAAATTTTCCTTAATACATTTACTTTGACATTTTACAAACTTTTCACTTTTCCTAGTATTTTTCACTTTGTCTACCATTTTATCAATACTTTATGATTTTCAGATATTTTTCCGATATTAGTTAACTTAGACATTTTATGGTTAAAATCTTCGTGAATACACGTACTGTGACACTTTACTAACTTTTCACTGTTCCTAATATTTTTCACATGGTCAATCATTTTTTCAATACTTTATGATTTTCACTTTGCTTTGAACGTAAGTGACCTTAGACATTTTCGGTCAAAATTTTCATGAATCCATATACTGTGACATTTTACCAACTTTTCACTTTTCCTAATATTTTTCACTTTGTCAATCATTTTTTTAATACTTTTAGATTTTCACTTTCCTTTGAACGTAAGTGACCTTACACATTTTTGGTCAAAATTTTCATGAATACATATACTGTGACATTTTACTAACTTTTAACTTTTCCTAATATTTTTCACTTTGTCAATCATTTTTTCAATACTTTAAGATTTTCACATTTTTTCCGATATTAGTTAACTTAGACATTTTTGGTTAAAATTTTCATGAATACACGTACTGTGAAACTTTACTAACTTTTCCCTTTTCCTAATATTTTTCACTTTGTCAATCATTTTTTCAATAATTTATGATTTTCACATTTTTTTGAACGTTAGTGACCTTAGACATTTTTGGTCAAAATTTTCATGAATACATATACTCTGACATGTTATTAACTTTTAACTTTTCCTAATATTTTTCACTTTGTCAACCATTTTTTCAATACTTTATGATTTTCATATTTTTTCCGACATTAGTTAACTTAGACATTTTTAGTTAAAATTTTCGTGAATACACGTACTGTGACATTTTACTAACTTTTCACTTTTCCTAATATTTTTCACTTTGTCAATCATTTTTTCAATACTTTGATTTTCACTTTCCTTTGAACGTAAGTGACCTTTGACATTTTTGGTCAAAATTTCATGAACACATGTACTGTGACATTTTAGTAACTTTTCACTTTTCATAATATTTTTCACTTTGTCAATCGTTTTTTCTATACTATATGATTTTCACATTTTTTTGAACGTTAGTGACCTTTGACATTTTTGGTCAAAATTTTCATTAACACATATACTTTGACATTTTACAAACTTTTCATTTTTCCTAATATTTTTTTACTTTGTCAACCATTTTTTCAAAACTTCATGATTTTCACTTTACTTTGAACGTAAGTGACCTTGGACATTTTTGGTCAAAATTTTAATGAATACATATACTGTGACATTTTACTGAATTTTCACATTGTCAATCATTTTTTCAATATTTTATGATTTTTACTTTACTTTGATCATAAGTGACCTTGGAAATTTTTGGTCCAAATTTTCATGGACACATGTACTGTGACATTTTACTAACTTTTCACTTTTCCTAATATTTTTCACTTTGTCAACCATTTTTTCAATACTTTATGATTTTCACTTTCCTTTGAACGTAGGTGACCTTAGACATCTTCGGTCAAAATTTTAATGAATACATATACTGTGACATTTTACTAACTTTTCACTTTTCCTAATTTTTTTCACTTTGTCAATCATTTTTTCAGTATTTTATGATTTTCAAATTCTTTTGAACGTAAGTGACCTTAGACATTTTTGGTCAAAATTTTCATGAACACATGTACTGTGACATTTTACAAACTTTTCATTTTTCCCAATATTTTTACTTTGTCAACCATTTTTTCAATACTTTATGATTTTCACTTTCCTTTGAACGTAGGTGACCTTAGACATTTTCGGTCAAAATTTTCATGAATACATATACTGTGACATTTTACTAAATTTTCACATTGTCAATCATTTTTTCAATATTTTATGATTTTTACTTTACTTAATCATAAGTGACCTTGGACATTTTTGGTCCAAATTTTCATGGACACATGTACTGTGACATTTTACTAACTTTTCACTTTTCCTAATATTTTTCACTTTGTCAACCATTTTTTCAATACTTTATGATTTTCACTTTCCTTTGAACGTAGGTGACCTTAGACATTTTCGGTCAAAATTTTAATGAATACATATACTGTGACGTTTTACTAACTTTTCACTTTTCCTAATATTTTTCACTTTGTCAATCATTTTTTCAATACTTTATGATTTTCACTTTCTTTTGAACATAAGTGACCACATACATTTTTGGTCAAAATTTTCATGAACACATGTACTGTGACATTTTACTAACTTTTCATTTTTCCCAATATTTTTCACTTTGTCAACCATTTTTTTAAATGTTTTATGATTTTCACTTTACTTTGAACGTTCGTGACCTTAGACATTTTCGGTCAAAATTTCATGAACACATGTACTTTGACATTTCACTAACTTTTTACTTTTCATAATATTTTTCACTTTGTCCACCATTTTTTCAATACTTTATGATTTTCACATTTTTTGAACGTTTTCTGACCTTAGACAATTTCGCTCAAAATTTTCATGAATACATATACTGTGACATTTTACTAACTTTTCACTTTGTCAATCATTTTTTCAATATTTTATGATTTTCACTTTACTTTGAACGTAAGTGACCTTGGTCATTTTTGGTCAAAATTTTCATGGACACATGTGATTTGACATTTTACAAACTTTTCACTTTTCGTAATATTTTTCACTTTGTCAATCATTTTTTCAATACTTTATGATTTTCACTTTCTTTTGAACGTAAGTGACCTTATACATTTTTGGTCAAAATTTTCATGAACACATGTACTGTGACATTTTACTAACTTTTCATTTTTCCCAATATTTTTCACTTTGTCAACCATTTTTTCAATATTATATGATTTTCACATTTTTTGAACGTTCGTGACCTTAGACATTTTCGGTCAAAATTTCATGAACACATGTACTGTGACATTTCACTAACTTTTCACTTTTCGTAATATTTTTCACTTTGTCCACCATTTTTTCAATACTTTATGATTTTCACATTTTTTGAACGTTTTCTGACCTTAGACAATTTCGCTCAAAATTTTCATGAATACATATACTGTGACATTTTACTAACTTTTCACTTTGTCAATCATTTTTTCAATATTTTATGATTTTCACTTTACTTTGAACGTAAGTGACCTTGGACATTTTTGGTCAAAATTTTCATTGACACATGTACTGTGACATTTTACAAACTTTTCACTTTTCCTAATATTTTTCACTTTGTCAACCATTTTTTCAATACTTTATGATTTTCACATTTTTTTGAACGTTACTGACCTTAGACATTTTTGGTCAAAATTTTCCTTAATACATTTACTTTGACATTTTACAAACTTTTCACTTTTCCTAGTATTTTTCACTTTGTCAACCATTTTATCAATACTTTATGATTTTCATATTTTTTTCCGATATTAGTTAACTTAGACATTTTATGGTTAAAATCTTCGTGAATACACGTACTGTGACACTTTACTAACTTTTCACTGTTCCTAATATTTTTCACATGGTCAATCATTTTTTCAATACTATATGATTTTCACTTTCCTTTGAACGTAAGTGACCTTAGACATTTTCGGTCAAAATTTTCATGAATCCATATACTGTGACATTTTACTAACTTTTTACTTTTCGTAATATTTTTCACTTTGTCCACCATTTTTTCAATACTTTATGATTTTCAAATTTTTTAACGTTTTCTGACCTTAGACAATTTCGCTCAAAATTTTCATGAATACATATACTGTGACATTTTACTAACTTTTCACTTTGTCAATCATTTTTTCAATATTTTATGATTTTCACTTTACTTTGAACGTAAGTGACCTTGGACATTTTTGGTCAAAATTTTCATTGACACATGTACTGTGACATTTTACAAACTTTTCACTTTTCCTAATATTTTTCACTTTGTCAACCATTTTTTCAATACTTTATGATTTTCACATTTTTTGAACGTTAGTGAAAAGTCAACCATTTTTTCAATACTATATGATTTTCACATTTTTTGAACGTTCGTGACCTTAGACATTTTCGGTCAAAATTTTCATGAATACATATACTTTGACATTTTCCTAATATTTTTCACTTTGTCAATCATTTTTTCAATTTGTCAATCATTTTTTCAATACTTTATGATTTTCACTTTACTTTGAACGTAAGTGATCTTGGACATTTTTGGTATAAAATTTTCATGGACACATATACTGTGACATTTTACTAACTTTTCATTTTTCCCAATATTTTTCACTTTGTCAACCATTTTTTCAATACTATATGATTTTCACATTTTTTGAACATTCGTGACCTTAGACATTTTCGGTCAAAATTTCATGAACACATGTACTGTGACATTTCACTACCTTTTTACTTTTCATAATATTTTTCACTTTGTCCACCATTTTTTCAATACTTTATGATTTTCACATTTTTTGAACGTTTTCTGACCTTAGACAATTTCGCTCAAAATTTTCATTAATACATATACTGTGACATTTTACTAACTTTTCACTTTTCCCAATATTTTTCACTTTGTAAACCATTTTTTCAATACTATATGATTTTCACATTTTTTGAACGTTCGTGACCTTTGACATTTTCGGTCAAATTTTTCATGAATACATATGCTGTGACATTTTACTAACTTTTCACTTTGTCAATCATTTTTTCAATATTTTATGATTTTCACTTTACTTTGAACGTAAGTGACCTTGGTCATTTTTGGTCAAAATTTTCATGGACACATGTAATTTGACATTTTACAAACTTTTCACTTTTCGTAATATTTTTCACTATGTCAATCATTTTTTCAATACTTTATGATTTTCACTTTCTTTTGAACGTAAGTGACCTTATACATTTTTGGTCAAAATTTTCATGAACACATGTACTGTGACATTTTACTAACTTTTCATTTTTCATAATATTTTTCACTTTGTCCACCATTTTTTCAATACTTTATGATTTTCACATTTTTTGAACGTTTTCTGACCTTAGACAATTTCGCTCAAAATTTTCATGAATACATATACTGTGACATTTTACTAACTTTTCACTTTGTCAATCATTTTTTCAATATTTTATGATTTTCACTTTACTTTGAACGTAAGTGACCTTGGACATTTTTGGTCAAAATTTTCATTGACACATGTACTGTGACATTTTACAAACTTTTCACTTTCCCTAATATTTTTCACTTTGTCAACCATTTTTTCAATACTTTATGATTTTCACTTTCCTTTGAACGTAAGTGACCTTAGACATTTTTGGTCAAAATTTCATGAACACATTTACTGTGACATTTAACTACCTTTTCCCAATATTTTTCACTTTGTCAACCATTTTTTCAATACTTTATGATTTTCACATTTTTTGAACGTTAGTGAAAAGTCAACCATTTTTTCAATACTATATGATTTTCACATTTTTTGAACGTTCGTGACCTTAGACATTTTCGGTCAAAATTTTCATGAATACATATACTTTGACATTTTCCTAATATTTTTCACTTTGTCAATCATTTTTTCAATATTTTATGATTTTCACATTACTTTGAACGTAAGTGATCTTGGACATTTTTGGTCATCATTTTCATGGACACATGTACTGTGACATTTTACAAACTTTTCACTTTTCCTAATATTTTTCACTTTGTCAACCATTTTTTTAATACTTTATGATTTTCATATTTTTTCCGATATTTGTTAACTCAGACATTTTTGGTTAAAATTTTCGTGAATACACGTACTTTGACACTTTACTAACTTTTCACATTTCCCAATATTTTTCACTTTGTCAACCATTTTTTCAATACTTTATGATTTTCACATTTTTTGAACGTTAGTGACCTTAGACATTTTCGGTAAAAATTTTCATGAATACTTATACTTTGACATTTTACTAACTTTTCCCTTTTCCTAATGTTTTTCACTTTGTCAATCATTTTTTCAATACTTTATTATTTTCACTTTCTTTTGAACGTAATTGACCTCAGACATTTTTGGTCAAAATTTCATGAACACATGTACTGTGACATTTTACTAACTTTTCACTTTTTGTAATATTTTTCACTTTGTCAATCATTTTTTCAATACTTTATGATTTTCACTTTCCTTTGAACCGAAGTGACCTTAGACATTTTGGGTCAAAATTTTAATGAACACATGTACTGTGACATTTTACTAACTTTTCACTTTTTGTAATATTTTTCACTTTGTCAACCATTTTTTCAATACTTTATGATTTTCACATTTTTTGAACGTTAGTGACCTTAGACATTTTCGGTCAAAATTTTCATTAATACATATACTTTGACATTTTACAAACTTTTCATTTTTCCCAATATTTTTCACTTTGTCAATCATTTTTTCAATACTTTATGATTTTCACTTTCCTTTGAACCTAAGTGACCTTAGACATTTTGGGTCAAAATTTTAATGAACACATGTACTGTAACATTTTACTAACTTTTCATTTTTCCCAATATTTTTCACTTTGTCAACCATTTTTTCAATACTTTATGATTTTCACTTTCCTTTGAACGTCGGTGACCTTAGACATTTTTGGTCAAAATTTTCATGAATACATGTACTGTGACATTTTACTAACTTTTCACTTTTCCTAAACTTTTCCCCTTGGTCAATCATTTTTTCAATAATATATGATTTTATCATTTTTTTTAACGTTAGTGACCTTTGACATTTTTGGTCAAAATTTTCATTAATAAATATACTTTGACATTTTACAAACTTTTCATTTTTCCTAATATTTTTCACTTTGTCAATCATTTTTTCAATATTTTATGATTCTCACTTTACTTTGAACGTAAGTGATCTTGGACATTTTTGGTCAAAATTTTCATGGACACATGTACTGTGACATTTTACAAACTTTTCACTTTTCCTAATATTTTTCACTTTGTCAACCATTTTTTTAATACTTTATGATTTTCATATTTTTTCCGATATTTGTTAACTCTGACATTTTTGGTTAAAATTTTCGTGAATACACGTACTTTAACACTTTACTAACTTTTCACTTTTCCCAATATTTTTCACTTTGTCAACCATTTTTTCAATACTTTATGATTTTCACATTTTTTGAACGTTAGTGACCTTAGACATTTTCGGTCAAAATTTTCATTAATACATATACTTTGACATTTTACAAACTTTTCATTTTTCCTAATATTTTTCACTTCGTCAATCATTTTTTCAAAACTTGATGATTTTCACTATCTTTTGAACATAAGTGACCTCATACTTTTTTGGCCAAAATTTTCATGAACACATGTACTGTGACATTTTACTAACTTTTCATTTTTCCCAAGATTTTTCACTTTGTCAACCATTTTTTCAATATTTTATGATTTTCACTTTACTTTGAACATAAGTGACCTTGGACATTTTTGGTCAAAATTTTCATGGACACATGTACTGTGACATTTTACAAACTTTTCACTTTTCCTAATATTTTTCACTTTGTCAACCATTTTTTCAATACTTTATGATTTTCATATTTTTTCCGATATTTGTTAACTTAGACATTTTTGGTTAAAATTTTCGTGAATACATATACTGTGACATTTTACTAGCTTTTCACTTTTCCCAATATTTTTCACTTTGTCAATCATTTTTTCAATATTTTATGATTTTCACATTACTTTGAACGTAAGTGATCTTGGACATTTTTGGTCAAAATTTTCATGGACACATGTACTGTGACATTTTACAAACTTTTCACTTTTCCTAATATTTTTCACTTTGTCAACCATTTTTTCAATACTTTATGATTTTCACATTTTTTGAACGTCAGTGACCTCAGACATTTTTGGTCCAAAGTTCATGAACACATGTACTGTGACATCTTAATAACTTTTCATTTTTCCCAATATTTTTCACTTTGTCAAACATTTTTTCAATACTTTATGATTTTCACATTTCTTTGAACGTAAGTGACATTCGACATTTTTGGTCAAAATTTTCATTAATACATATACTTTGACATTTTACAAACTTTTCATTTTTCCTAATATTTTTCACTTTTCAATCATTTTTTCAATACTTGATGATTTTCACATTTTTTGAACTTTCGTGACCTTTGACATTTTCGGTCAAAATTTTCATTAATACATATACTTTGACATTTTACAAACTTTTCATTTTTCCGAATATTTTTCACTTTGTCAATCATTTTTTCGATACTTTATGATTTTCACTTTTTTTTGAACGTAAGTGACCCTAGACATTTTCGGTCAAAATTTTCATGAATACATATACTTTGACATTTTCCTAATATTTTTCACTTTGTCAATCATTTTTTCAATATTTTATGATTTTCACATTACTTTGAACGTAAGTGATCTTGGACATTTTTGGTCAAAATTTTCATGGACACATGTACTGTGACATTTTACAAACTTTTCACTTTTCCTAATATTTTTCACTTTGTCAACCATTTTTTTAATACTTTATGATTTTCATATTTTTTCCGATATTTGTTAACTCAGACATTTTTGGTTAAAATTTTCGTGAATACACGTACTTTGACACTTTACTAACTTTTCACTTTTCCTAATGTTTTTCACTTTGTCAATCATTTTTTCAATACTTTATTATTTTCACTTTCTTTTGAACGTAATTGACCTCAGACATTTTTGGTCAAAATTTCATGAACACATGTACTGTGACATTTTACTAACTTTTCACTTTTCGTAATATTTTTCACTTTTGCAATCATTTTTTCAATACTTTATGATTTTCACTTTCCTTTGAACCGAAATGACCTTAGACATTTTGGGTCAAAATTTCATGAACACATGTACTGTGACATTTTACTTACTTTTCACTTTTCGTAATATTTTTCACTTTGTCAACCATTTTTTCAATACTTTATGATTTTCACATTTTTTGAACGTTAGTGACCTTAGACATTTTCGGTCAAAATTTTGCTTAATAAATATACTTTGACAGTTTACAAACTTTTCATTTTTCCTAATATTTTTCACTTTGTCAATCATTTTGTCAATACTTTATGATTTTCACTTTCCTTTTAACCTAAGTGACCTTAGACATTTTGGGTCAAAATTTTAATGAACACATGTACTGTAACATTTTACTAACTTTTCATTTTTCCCAATATTTTTCACTTCGTCAAACATTTTTTCAATACTTTATGATTTTCACTTTCCTTTGAACGTTCGTGACCTTAGACATTTTCGGTCAAAATTTTAATGAATACATATACTGTGACATTTTACTAACTTTTCACTTTGTCAATCATTTTTTCAATTTTTTATGATTTTCACTTTACTTTGAACGTAAGTGACCTTGGATATTTTTGGTCGAAATTTTCATGGACACATGTACTGTGACATTTTACAAACTTTTCACTTTTCCTAATATTTTTCACTTTGTCAAACATTTTTTCAATTATTTATGATTTTCATATTTTTTCCGATATTAGTGACCTTAGACATTTTCGGTCAAAATTTTAATGAATACATATACTGTGACATTTTACTAGCTTTTCACTTTTCGTAATATTTTTCACTTTGTCAATCATTTTTTCAATACTTTATGATTTTCACTTTCTTTTGAACGTAAATGACCTTAGACATTTTTGGTCAAAATTTTAATGAACACATGTAATGTGACCTTTTACTAACTTTTCACTTTTCCTAAACTTTTCCCTTTGGTCAATCATTTTTTCAATACTATATGATTTTCACATTTTTTTGAACGTTAGTGACCTTTGACATTTTTGGTCAAAATTTTCATGAATACATATACTTTGACATTTTACAAACTTTTCATTTTTCCTAATATTTTTCACTTTGTCAAACATTTTTTCAATACTTGATGATTTTCACATTTCTTTGAACGTAAGTGACATTCGAAATTTTTGGTCAAAATTTTCATTAATACATATACTTTGACATTTTACAAACTTTTCATTTTTCCTAATATTTTTCACTTTGTCAATCATTTTTTCGATACTTTATGATTTTCACTTTTTTTTGAACGTAAGTGACCTCAGACATTTTTGGCCAAAATTTTCATGAACACATTTACTGTGACATTTAACTAAATTTTCCCAATATTTTTCACTTTTTCAACCATTTTTTTAATACTTTATGATTTTCACATTTTTTGAACGTTAGTGAAAAGTCAACCAATTTTTTCAATACTATATGATTTTCACATTTTTTGAACGTTCGTGACCTTACACATTTTCGGTCAAAATTTTCATGAATACATATACTTTGACATTTTCTTAATATTTTTCACCTTGTCAATCATTTTTTCAATATTTTATGATTTTCACATTACTTTGAACGTAAGTGATCTTGGACATTTTTGGTCAAAATTTTCATGGACACATGTACTGTGACATTTTACAAACTTTTCACTTTTCCTAATATTTTTCACTTTGTCAACCATTTTTTTAATACTTTATGATTTTCATATTTTTTCCGATATTTGTTAACTCAGACATTTTTGGTTAAAATTTTCGTGAATACACGTACTTTAACACTTTACTAACTTTTCACTTTTCCCAATAATTTTCACTTTGTCAACCATTTTTTCAATACTTAATGATTTACACATTTTTTGAACGTTAGTGACCTTAGACATTTTCGGTAAAAATTTTCATGAATACTTATACTTTGACATTTTACTAACTTTTCACTTTTCCTAATGTTTTTCACTTTGTCAATCATTTTTTCAATACTTTATTATTTTCACTTTCTTTTGAACGTAATTGACCTCAGACATTTTTGGTCAAAATTTCATGAACACATGTAATGTGACATTTTACTAACTTTTCACTTTTCGTAATATTTTTCACTTTGTCAATCATTTTTTCAATACTTTATGATTTTCACTTTCCTTTGAACCGAAGTGACCTTAGACATTTTGGGTCAAAATTTCATGAAAACATGTACTGTGACATTTTACTTACTTTTCACTTTTCGTAATATTTTTCACTTTGTCAACCATTTTTTCAATACTTTATGATTTTCACATTTTTTGAACGTTAGTGACCTTAGACATTTTCGGTCAAAATTTTCATTAATACATATACTTTGACATTTTACAAACTTTTCATTTTTCCTAATATTTTTCACTTTGTCAATCATTTTTTCAATACTTTATGATTTTCACTTTCCTTTGAACCTAAGTGACCTTAGACATTCTGGGTCAAAATTTTAATGAACACATGTAATGTGACCTTTTACTAACTTTTTACTTTTCCTAAACTTTTCCCGTTGGTCAATCATTTTTTCAATACTTTATGATTTTCACATTTTTTTGAACGTTAGTGACCTTTGACATTTTTGGTCAAAATTTTCATGAATACATATACTTTGACATTTTACAAACTTTTCATTTTTCCTAATATTTTTCACTTTGTCAATCATTTTTTCAAAACTTGATGATTTTCACTTTCTTTTGAACGTAAGTGACCTCATATTTTTTTGGCCAAAATTTTCATGAACACATGTACTGTGACATTTTACTAACTTTTCATTTTTCCCAATATTTTTCACTTTGTGAACCATTTTTTCAATATTTTATGATTTTCACTTTGCTTTGAACATAAGTGACCTTGGACATTTTTGGTTAAAATTTTCGTGAATACATATTCTGTGACATTTTACTAGCTTTTGACTTTTCCTAATATTTTTCACTTTTTCAATCATTTTTTCAATACTTTATGATTTTCACTTTCCTTTGAACGTAAGTGACCTTAAACACTTTTGGTCAAAATTTCATGAACACATTTACTGTGACATTTTACTAACTTTTCACTTTTCGTAATATTTTTCACTTTGTCAATCATTTTTTCAATACTTTATGATTTTCACTTTCTTTTGAACGTAAGTGACCTTAGACATTTTTGGTCAAAATTTTAATGAACACATGTAATGTGACATTTTACTAAGTTTTCACTTTTCCTGAACTTTTCCCTTTGGTCAATCATTTTTTCAATACTATATGATTTTCACATTTTTTTGAACGTTAGTGACCTTTGACATTTTCGGTCAAAATTTTCATGAACACATTTAGTGTGACATTTAACTAACTTTTCCCAATATTTTTCACTTTTTCAACCATTTTTTCAATACTTTATGATTTTCACATTTTTTGAACGTTAGTTAAAAGTCAACCATTTTTTCAATACTATATGATTTTCACATTTTTGTACGTTCGTGACCTCAGACATTTTCGGTCAAAATTTTCGTGAATACATATTCTGTGACATTTTACTAGCTTTTCACTTTTCCTAATATTTTTCACTTTTTCAACCATTTTTTCAATACTTTATGATTTTCACATTTTTTGAACGTTAGTTAAAAGTCAACCATTTTTTCAATACTATATGATTTTCACATTTTATGAACGTTCGTGACCTTAGACATTTTCGGTCAAAATTTTCATGAATAAATATACTTTGACATTTTCCTAATATTTTTCACTTTGTCAATCATTTTTTCAATATTTTATGATTTTCACTTTACTTTGAACGTAAGTGATCTTATACATTTTTGGTCAAAATTTCATGAACACATGTACTGTGACATTTTACTAACTTTTCATTTTTCCTAATATTTTTCACTTTGTCAATCATTTTTTCAATATTTTATGATTTTCACTTACCTTTGAACGTAAGTGACCTTATACATTTTTGGTCAAAATTTCATGAACACATGTACTGTGACATTTTACTAACTTTTCATTTTTCCCTATATTTTTCACTTTGTCAACCATTTTTTCAATACTATAAGATTTTCACTTTCCTTTGAACGTTCGTGACCTTAGACATTTTCGGTCAAAATTTTAATGAATACATATACTGTGACATTTTACTAACTTTTCACTCTGTCAATCATTTTTTCAATTTTTTATGATTTTCACTTTACTTTGAACGTAAGTGACCTTGGACATTTTTGGTCAAAATTTTCATGGACACATGTAATGTGACATTTTAATAACTTTTCACTTTTCCTAAACTTTTCCCCTTGGTCAGTCATTTTTTCAATACTATATGATTTTCACATTTTTTTGAACGTTAGTGACCTTTGACATTTTTGGTCAAAATTTTCATGAATACATATACTTTGACATTTTACAAACTTTTCATTTTTCCTAATATTTTTCACTTTGTCAATCATTTTTTCAATACTTGATGATTTTCACTTTCTTTTGAACGTTCGTGACCTTATACTTTTTTGGCCAAAATTTTCATGAACACATGTACTGTGACATTTTACTAACTTTTCATTTTTCCCAATATTTTTCACTTTGTCAACCATTTTTTCAATATTTTATGATTTTCACTTTCCTTTGAACGTAGGTGACCTTAGACATTTTCGGTCAAAATTTTCATGAATACATATACTATGACATTTTACTAACTTTTCACTTTTTCCTAAACTTTTCCCCTTGGTCAATCATTTTTTCAATAGTATGTGATTTTATCATTTTTTTTAACGTTAGTGATCTTTGACATTTTTAGTCAAATTTTTCATTAATAAATATACTTTGACATTTTACAAACTTTTCATTTTTCCTAATATTTTTCACTTTGTCAATCATTTTTTCTATTTTTTATGATTTTCACTTTACTTTGAACGTAAGTGATCTTGGACATTTTTGGTCAAAATTTTCATGGACACATGTATTGTGACATTTTACAAACTTTTCACTTTTCCTAATATTTTTCACTTCGTCAACCATTTTTTTATTACTTTATGATTTTCATATTTTTTCCGATATTTGTTAACTCAGACATTTTTGGTTAAAATTTTCGTGAAAACACGTACTTTAACACTTTACTAACTTTTCACTTTTCCCAATATTTATCACTTTGTCAACCATTTTTTCAATACTTTATGATTTTCACATTTTTTGAACGTTAGTGACCTTAGACATTTTCGGTCAAAATTTTCATTAATACATATACTGTGACATTTCACTAACTAATTACTTTTCGGGATATTTTTCACTTTGTCAATCATTCTTTCAATATTTTATAATTTTCACTTTCCTTTGAACGTTTTCTGACCTTAGACATTTTCGGTCAAAATTTTAATGAATACATATACTGTGACATTTTACTAACTTTTCACTTTTCCTAATATTTTTTACTTTTTCAATCATTTTTTCAATACTTTATGATTTTCACTTTCTTTTGAACGTAAGTGACCTTAGACATTTTTGGTCAAAATTTTAATGAACACATGTAATGTGACATTTTACTAACTTTTCACTTTTCCTAAACTTTTCCCCTTGGTCAGTCATTTTTTCAATATTATATGATTTTCACATTTTTTTGAACGTTAGTGACCTTTGACATTTTTGGTCAAAATTTTCATGAATACATATACTTTGACATTTTACAAACTTTTCATTTTTCCTAATATTTTTCACTTTGTCAATCATTTTTTCAATATTTTATGATTTTCACTTTACTTTGAACGTAAGTGATCTTGGACATTTTTGGTCAAAATTTTCATGAACACATGTACTGTGACATTTTACAAACTTTTCACTTTTCCTAATATTTTTCACTTTGTCAACCATTTTTTTAATACTTTATGATTTTCATATTTTTTCCGATATTTGTTAACTCAGACATTTTTGGTCAAAATTTCATGAACACATGTACTGTGGTATTTTACCAACTTTTTATTTTTCCCAATATTTTTCACTTTGTCAACCATTTTTTCAATACTATATGATTTTCACATTTTTTTAACCTTTCGTGACCTTAGACATTATCGGTCAAAATTTTCATGAATACATATACTGTGATATTTTACTAACTTTTCACTTTGTCAATCATTTTTTCAATATTTCATGATTTTCAGATTACTTTGAACGTAAGTGACCTTAGACATTTTTGGTCAAAATTTTCATGAACACATGTACTGTGACAATTTACTAACTTTTCACTTTTCCTAATATTTTTCACCTCGTCAACCATTTTTTCAATACTTTATGATTTTCACTTTCCTTTGAACGTAGGTGACCATAGACATTTTTGGTCAAAATTTTAATGAATACATATACTGTGACATTTTACTAACTTTTACCTTTTCCAAAAATTTTCCCCTTGGTCAATCATTTTTTCAATACTTTATGATTTTCACTTTCCTTTGAACGTAAGTGACCTTAGACATTTTTGGTCAAAATTTCATGAATACATATACTGTGACATTTTACTAACTTTTCACTTTTCCCAATATTTTTCCCTTAGTGAATCATTTTTTCAATACTTTATGATTTTCACATTTTTTGAACGTTAGTGACCTTAGACATTTTTGGTCAAAATTACATGAACACATGTACTGTAACATTTTACTAACCTTTCACTTTTCCCAATATTTTTCACTTTGTCAATCATTTTTTCGATACTTCATGATTTTCACTTTTGAACGTAAGTGACCTTAGACATTTTTTGACAAAATTTTCATGAACACATTTACTGTGACATTTAACTAACTTTTCCCAATATTTTTCACTTTGTCAACCATTTTTTCAATACTTTATGATTTTCACATTTTTTGAACGTTAGTGAAAAGTCAACCATTTTTTCAATACTATATGATTTTCACATTTTTTGAACGTTCGTGACCTTAGACATTTTCGGTCATAATTTTCATGAATACATATACTTTAACATTTTCCTAATATTTTTCACTTTGTCAATCATTTTTTCAATACTTTATGATTTTCACTTTCTTTTGAACGTAAGTGACCTCAGACATTTTTGGTCAAAATTTTCATGAACACACGTACTTTGACACTTTACTAACTTTTCACTTTTCCCAATATTTTTCACTTTGTCAACCATTTTTTCAATACTTTATGATTTTCACTTTCTTTTGAACGTAAGTGACCTCAGACATTTTTGGTCAAAATTTTCATGAACACATGTACTGTGACATTTCACTAACTTTTTACTTTTCGTAATGTTTTTCACTTTGTCCACCATTTTTTCAATACTTTATGATTTTCACTTTACTTTGAACGTAAGTGACCTTGGACATTTTTGGTCAAAATTTTCATGGACACATGTACTGTGACATTTTACAAACTTTTCACTTTTCCTAATATTTTTCAATTTGTCCACCATTTTTTCAATACTTTATGATTTTCATATTTTTTCCGATATTTGTTAACTTAGACATTTTTGGTTAAAATTTTCGTGAATACACGTACTGTGACACTTTACTAACTTTTCACTTTTCCTAATATTTTTCACTTTGTCAACCATTTTTTCAATACTTCATGATTTTCATATTTTTTCCAATATTTGTTAACTTAGACATTTTCGGTCAAAATTTTCATGAATATATATACTGTGACATTTTACTTACTTTTCACTTTGTCAATCATTTTTTCAATATTTTATGATTTTCACATTTTTTGAACGTTAGTGACCTTAGAAATTTTTGGTCAAAATTTTCATGAACACATGGACTATGACATTTTACTAACTTTTTACTTTTCCCAATATTTTTCACTGTCAACCATTTTTTCAATACTTTATGATTTTCACATTTTTTGAACGTCAGTGACCTTAGACATTTTTGGTCAAAATTTTCATGAACACATGTACTGTGATATTTTACTAACTTTTCACTTTTCCTTATATTTTTCACTTTGTCAATCATTTTTTCAATACTTTATGATTTTCACTTTCCTCTGAACGTAAGTGACCTTAGATATTTTATGTCAAAATTTCATGAACACATGTACTGTGACATTTCACTAACGTTTTACTTTTCGGAATATTTTTCACTTTGTCAATCATTTTTTAAATACTTTATGATTTTCACTTTCTTTTGAACATAAGTGACCTCAGACATTTTTGGTCAAAATTTTCATGAACACATGTACTGTGACATTTTACTAACTTTTTACTTTTCGTAATATTTTTCACTTTGTCCACCATTTTTTCAATACTTTATGATTTTCACATTTTTTGATCGTTCGTGACCTTAGACATTTTCGGTCAAAATTTTCATGAATATATATACTGATACATTTTACTAACTTTTCATTTTTCCCAATATTTTTCACTTTGTCAACCATTTTTTCAATATTTTATGATTTTCACTTTCCTTTGAACGTAAGTGACCTTAGACATTTTTGGTCAAAATTTCATGAACACATGTACTGTGACATTTCACTAACTTTTCACTTTTCGTAATATTTTTCACATTTTTTGAACGTTAGTGACCTATGACATTTTTGGTCAAAATTTTCATGAATATGTATACAGTGACATTTTACTAACTTTTCACTTTTCCCAATATTTTTCACTTCGTCAACCATTTTTTCAATACTTTATGATTTTCATATTTTTTCCGATATTAGTTAACTTAGACATTTTTGGTTAAAATTTTCGTGAATACACGTACTGTGACACTTTACTAACTTTTCACTTTTCCCAATATTTTCACTTTGTCCACAATTTTTTCAATACTTTATGATTTTCACATTTTTTTGAACTTTTAGTTACCTTTGACATTTTTGGTCAAAATTTTCATTAATACATATACTTTGACATTTTACAAACTTTTCATTTTTCCTAATATTTTTCACTTTGTCAATCATGTTTTCAATACTTTATGATTTTCACATTTTTTCCGATATTAGTTAAGTTCGACATTTTTGGTTAAAATTTTCGTGAGTACATATACTGTGACAATTTACTAATTTTTCACTTTTCCCAATATTTTTCACTTCATCAACCACTTTTTCAATACTTTATGATTTTCACAGTTTTTCCAATATAAGTCACCTTACACATTTTTTTTCAAAATTTTCATGAATATACATGTATTATCACATTTTGCCATTTTTTTAGCTTTTCCAATAGTTTTTACATTTTCAATATTTTTCCAAAATTCATGTTTTTTACATTTTATTCCAATATAAGTGAACTTAGACATTTTTGGTTGAAATTTTTATGAATACATGTTCTGTGACATTTTACTGACTTTTCATTTTGCCCAATATTTCTCAGTTTGTCAACAATTTTTTCAATACTTAAAGATTTTCACATTTTTTCCAGTATTAGTGACCTTAGACATTTTTGGTCAAAATTTTCATGACTATACATATTTTTCACATTCTGCCAATCTTTAAACTTTTCCCAATATTTTAACTTTGTCTACAATTTTCGTCATACCTTTCAATTTTTTTTTCCAATTTGATGCCCTTTGACAATTTTTTTCAAAATTTTCATGAATATTTTCATGAATATACATGAATAAACTATAAAGTATGTCAAAAGTTCAAAAAATGTCAAAGGTCACTAACATTGGAAAAAATGTGAAAATCATAAAGTATTGCTCCCGACAGAGAGCTGCGTTCCTCCAATACAAACCTACTAGCAGTACCTATAGCTCGCTCTAAGCGATCTCAGGCAAAACTGTTCTCAGTTCTACTACCTCAGTGGTGGAACAAACTTCTGGAAGCAACAAGACTAGCATCATCTATCTCAACCTTCAAGATACAGGTAAAAACTCTTCTCTTTCAGGACTTTTTACTGCGCTGATGCCCCAGATCAGGTCAGGCAGCAAGTTAGGCTATACAGTTTGTGTTTGTGTGTGTGTGCGTGTGCGTGTGCGTGTGCGTGTGCGTGTGTGTGTGTGTTTGTGTGTGTGTACGTTTGTGTATGTCTTTGTCAAAAAAAAAAAAAAAAAAAAAATTACTAACCCAAGCTTACTGTTCTGTATATTTTCTGTACATCGTCTATTTGCAAGTGTATTTGCAGTCCCTATGTCCTCTATTGTAAGTCGCTTTGGATAAAAGCGTCTGCGTAATGTAATGTAATGTAATATTGAAAAAATTGTTGATAAAGTCAAAAATATTTGGAAAAGTGAAAAATTGGCAAAATATTACAATATAGATATCCATAATTTTTTTTTTTTTAAAAGTCGAATGTCAGTAAAATTGGAAACAAATGTGAAAACCATAAAGTTTGGAAAAAAATATTGAAAATGTAAAAAGTATTGGAAAACTAAAAAATTGGTAAACTGTGACAATATGGATATTCATAAATCAAAAAAAATGTCAAAAGTCATCAAATTGGAAAAAAAAAATGAAAATGACAAAAATTGTAGACAGAGTGAAAAATAATGGGAAAAGTTTAAAAATTGGCAGAATGTGAAAAATAAATGTAGTTATGAAAATTTTGACAAAAATGTTAAAGGTCACTAACAATGTAAAAAATGTGAAAATCATAAAGTACTGAAAAAATTGTTGACAAAGTGAAAAATATTTGAAAAAGTAAAAAAAATGTCAACATTGGCATATTCATAAAAATTTTGACAAAAATGTCAAAGGCCAGCTTCTTCTTCTTCTTTCGGCTTTTCCCGGCAGGGGTCGCCACAGCGAGTCAACTTTCTCCATCTAACCCTATTCTCTGGATCCTCCTCTCTCACACCAACTACCTTCATATCCTCTCTCACTACGTCCATAAATTTTCTCTCTGGTCTTCCTCGAGACCTTTTGCCTAGCAACTCCAATTCCAGCGTCCGTCTACCAATATATTCTCCATCTGCCTCCTCTGCCCATGACCAAACCATCTCAGTCTGGCTTCTCCGATCTTCTCTCCAAAACATCTAACATGTGCTGTTCCTTTGATAGACTCATGTCTGATCCTCTCCATCCTGGTCCCTCCCAAAGAGAACCTCAACATCTTCATCTCTGCAAGCTCTAGTTCTGCCTGCTGTCTTTTGGTCATTGTAACAGTTTCTAGTGCAAACATCATCGCTGGTCTCACCACTGTCTTGCACACCTATCCTTTTATTCTGGCCGAAAGTCTTCTATCACATAGTACCCCTGACACTTTTCTCCACCCATTCCAACCTGCTTGGACCCGTCTCTTCACCTCTTTTTCACACTCTCCGTTGCTCTGGACTGTTGACCCTAAGTACCTGAAATCCTCCAGCTTCTTGAACTCCACTTCCTGTAGCATCACCGTTCCTCCCGAGTTCCTCTCATTCACACACATATATTCTGTCTTGCTGCGACTAACTTTCATTCCTCTCCTTTCCAGAGCATACTTCCACCTCTCTGGATTTTCCTCTACTTGTTGTCTGCTCTCACTACAGATCACAATGTCATCCGCAAACATCATGGTCCATGGGGATTCCTGTCTAACCTCATCTGTCATCACCATTGCGAACAAGAAGGGGCTCAGAGCTGAGCCCATGATGGAGTCCCACCTCCACCTTGAACTTCTCAGTTACCCCTACAGCACACCGTACCAGTGTCTCACAGCTAGCATACATGTCCTGCACCAGTCTAACATACTTCTCTGCCACTCCAGACTTCCTCATACAATACCAGAGCTAATACAAAGCTACAATACAATCGGTTCTGCAAATGAACTCTGTTTGAGAAAGAAGAGAGGATGGATTTTGTCTACAAATGATCCTAAATAATACTGCAGGTTTATCAGGTTATTATTGGCGTTTTTCATGTCTCGCAGCTGTTTGCTAGAAAGGCATTTATTGTGGCTACTGTCCGTTTGTGTGGCCAAGGGACCGGACTTTTGTTGTCCCGGTGTGTTCAGGAACTGATCAAGCAAGAATGGTTTATTCAAAGTCAGGAAATACACTTAGGAGATATCCCGGGCTAGAATGAATGTCACCCCGAGAGGATGGTTCACCCTCTGCACACCCTCTGAGACACGTCCAGCGGATGTGCAGGTGAGTAGGTTCTGGCCCCGAGCCGAGGAGGCGCCGTCATTTTATACCATCGCCTCAACGCTCAAGTTTATTTCCAAATAAGGACTTGTTTTACACACTCATGGAATTTGGGCACTTGGGGTGCCGGGCCGCGTCCCGGATAAAGCCGCGGGGTTCGCCATCGATTACGCTTTGGGGGTGTCAATGGAAGAGAACACAGTTGGGCATCCCTTTGTCGTCACGTGATGCTCTCGTGGGCGAATTTTAACACTACATGAGTTATCTATCTGCAATGCACCCCTCTTTATACTGCATTAGATGTTTTTTTTTTTTTTTATAGCCATATACTAATTATTGGGGGGTGGATTGATTCGGAGCACTACTGAAGGCCTCGGTGTAAAATGCACGGCCCGCCACTGAGAATCCGCCTGAATCCGGTCACCATCAGGGGTACAGAAGTGGACATTGTGGACACCTACAAATACCTGGGTGTCCACTTGGACAATAAACTGGACTGTAAACACCAACGCCATCTTCAAGAAGGGTCAGAGCCGCCTGTCTTCACAGCTGGAGTCTGTGGTGCAGGTGTCAGAGAAGCTCCTCAGCATCATGGACAACGTCCATCACCCCCTGCATGGACACTGACGTCCTGTCAGAGCTCTTTCAGTCATAGATTGATACCACCAAGGAGCTCCACTGAACGCCACAGGAGGTCTTTCCTACCTGAGGCTATCAGACTTTTTAATTCCCCTTCCTTCTGCCAAAGGGAATCTTATAATCTTTGTACTTTTTAAGACCTTAAAACACTTGATAGCCTTAACCTTGACAATTGATATTTTATTGTTTTTCGTATTCTCCCTCCTCCCTACTATTATCTATTACTCTTATGTTTTTGCTTGACACTCTGGCACAGCAATTTCCTTCGGGATAAATAAAGTTGTTCTCATCATCTCATCTCTCTCATATATATATATATATATATATATATATATATACTTTTTTTTATTTTTTGACGTAACTATTACACTGCTGTGAAAAAGGAATTTCCCCTATGGAGATGGATACTTGATTGGTAATTCCAAGCAGCTGAGAGCGTTTAGTAAATGCTAACTGGTTGCGGTCTGCTATTGGTCCCTGCCAGGGCGCTGGCCGTGACGCAACTTCCGGATGACGTCAGAACTCTGGAGAGCCAGCTGAGCGCTGCACGTCTCTTGACGGGAGAATTGCTTTTGTGAGGGGAGGCACAATTTCGGCTTGTCTTTCAGATCCAACGCGTTTGGAGCGCGCTTTTGGTCTTGTGTTTTGCTTTTTTTTTTTCTTCTCCATTTTTCTGTGATATAATTCTGCTTAGTGATGGGACGATGAAACCTCAAGGAGTGTGTTGACACACTAGACCAGGGGTCGGCAACCCGTGCGGCTCTTCCATCTTTACACTGCGGCTCCGAGTGGCTTGGTAAAATATATCATAAATATTTAATTGAAGAATATGTCATTCGTGTTAATTCCATTATTGTGATCTTAAAATATTAAATAAAATTATATTGTTTTTCGCCGCTCAAAATAACGTCACACCGGCGGAAGCCGGTAGACCCGCCAGCCGGTAAAGTCCCGATTTGCAGATGCTGTGCGCAGGAGTTCAGGAGCAGAAGTCCTATGAACCAGGTAAAATAAATATTAAGATATGTTGCAAATATTTATTTTTTGTTTACTGACAGTGTTTTTTTTTGCCCCCGATTTATTTTTAAAATTCAGGTCAAGGCTCCGCTCAACGCTCTGAAAGCCCAAAGCTCAAAATGACTTCATTACATAAATAAAATTTAATTTTCTCCGTAATACTTTGTGATTTTCAGAAGCAGCACACTTGTTTATACAAAGTATAGAGCGCGATTTCAGTGAAAGAAACCTAAAGATAGGACTAGTCAATGAAATCTTTGTGAGTGAAGCTCCAGCTGTATTTCCGGCTTTAGTTTCATCGGGGAGAAGACTTGTTTCAGGTGTGGAAGTTAAAATCAGGCTTTTTGTTTCAAGCTCGCTTACGTGCTGAAAGTCGCAAAACGGTGAGTTTTGAACTTAAGAGCGGGAATTGTGTGAACTCAGCAAATGTCTACCATCTGTGCTTGTCTTTTTGTCCCTGTCCATAAAAGGGTATCGACAGTTCCCGCTGAGATTTCCAGCTTTGTTACACCCCCGACTGTTTGGGCTTAGAATGCTCTTGCCACGTTCCGACACTGGATGTGCAAAGTTGGAGCCTCTCTGACCTTGAACTTTGCCAAATGAGTTCGGTAAAGCCACCGTCGCTTGGGTAAGAGTGTCTGTTTTTGAAGGAACAAATAAATGGATGTCTACACTTGACTCACACACTCTAGCTTCTTTTCTGCAGCTGAGGATTTGCAAGAAGAATCCCTGGAATCACCATGAGGCAGAATGGCGTGCCTCACTTGGGCGCTCTTTGCAGCTGTTTTATGATCGCTCAGCACAAGAAACTAATTCCCAACATGCAGTGGTTGCCAAAAACACTGTACATTCCAAATTAATAGTGCTTAAACATTTTAATAGTGACATAGAATTAAATGAAATCACTGATAAGTATAACCCTTTAATTCCTTTTTTTCCATTTTAGATTTTTCTCCAAGATTGCCAAGTGAGCCATAGCCTCGACTGCCTCCAAGGACTACACGTCACTGGTGTGTGTATACATACTACATGTATATACATATGTGTGTGTGTGTGTATATGTAGGTATGCAAGGAAAAAGGAAAAGCCCAAAGGATGGAGATGTTTCCATATACATAAAGTGTGGGTGCACTTCTTGCTCATCTTCATAACAAACAGGACACATATGTATGTATGTATGTATACACATGACCATCTCAGCCACCACGCCTGAGGAGACACCAACCTGTGGAGGAGCAAAAGGCCGTCTGACTGCGACTCAACATTTCCTTTGCAGTGTTCACAAGTCAACTGTTAACTGAAATAAAGTGAGACTGAATATAAAACAAAATGTGTTTTCTTTATAGAATGAGTCATGACTTGTGAGGGATACTCATGTTCAAGACAAACATCCAAAGTAATCACTGGAACTGAAATAAGTTCATCACTTTATTTTACAACACTAGTAAGAGCTCAGGTCAGGACACACATATGCACATATACACTGCTCGGGAAAAAAAAGGGAACACTCAAATAACATGTCATAGATCAGAATGAAAGAGCTATTGCTATGAAATGAATTTAACTGAATTTGAAGAATTCCTCTTCCCTCAGCCGCAGGGAATCTTCAAATCTTTGTACTTAAGACCTTCAAACACTTGATAGCCTTAACCTTGACACTTTATATTTCATTGTATTTCTTATTCTCCCTCCTTCCTACTATTATCTATTACTGTTATGTTTTTGCTTGAAACTCTGGCACAACAATTTCCTTCGGTATAAATAAAGTTGTTCTCATCTCAAATACTTTATTCTTTACATAGTTCAAAGTGCTGAGAACAAAGTCACACCACGTTATCGTATATGTCAAATATAACATCCGCACAAATCACAGTCGGGCGGCTCGGTGGCGCAGCGGTTAGAGCTGTCGCCTCACAGCAAAGCAACCCGGGTTCAAGCCCCACATCAACCACTGTGTGTGGTTGCCTCTGTGTGGAGTTGGCATGTTCTCCCCGTGTCCGCGTGGGTTCTCTCCTTCCTCCCACTGGCCAAAAGCATGCATTTAAGTTCATCGGCAACTCTAAAGTCTCCCTACGCATGAATGTTGTGTGACTGGCCCTGCTCCAATGCAGGGCGGCCCTATAGGCTGAGAGATGGGCGCCAGCCACCCCGAGCCACCCGCCCAGGCGGGACGCTCACGTGTGACTGTGGCCCCGATACAAAAGGAAACATTTACTTTTTACAACTAAAATACACATCACACACGCAACAAAAATACCAAAAACAAACTTTATTCAACATTTTACATACATTACATTACATTTCAATCATTTCATCATTGAAATTATCTTTAAACTTCAGACACCAAACACGAAAAACAACATATTTTACTTGCAATCCTACCCTCAGTAACCCTGAGTAATGCTTGCTACTCTATCACTCTCAACTTTGACATACATATTGCTGGGAAAAAAAAAAAAAAAACAATAACCCACAACCCTCCAGACACACCAACAAAATGACTAACTTCACACCGTCACACCAACATTTACATAAACTGTCTCTTTCACAGCTCCGATTGATGAGAAACAATGATTTCCCACCACTCAATGCCAAGTGCTGGGGAGATAAACTTGCCCACTTTACCATTTCAAACTTTACCGCACTTTCGGTCCTCCTTCAATCCATCCATAAATATCCTCTTCCAAACCCTACATTGCTCTGCACTGTTGACAAGCGTACTTAGAATCCTTCTCACTGTCATTCACACACACATGTATTCTGTCTTTTGACAGCAAACCTTCACACTTCTGCTTGTTCCCTGGTCCCACTACACATCACAACCTAATCTGGGATTGTGTTGTCAAAATGCACACTCACATGCAAATACCTTGGAAACGTTTTGGCGACACACTGCTCCACAACGTCACTTCAGCACTTGCAGCATTTACATTCAATTGTCATCGATCCTTTTAGAATTGAACGTCAACAAGTCTGTCTTGAACTGACCACAGATAGCGAAGAAGCTCGATGCTAATGCTACTAGCCTCTCATCTGCTGTCCGCCGACGTCTCACCTTTGAAAGAAACAAAATTACGGTTACAAATTTCACTACCTCTCTCTGAGAGTTTGCTTTGTGTATCCGTTCATCGAACTGTAGCAATTTCATCAGGAAACACGTTGAAACGTGTTCGTCTCACGCGGGCGTTCCGTTCCACTGCTACTGCTAGCTCGCTCGGCTCCACTTCCGGTCCACGCGCTGGCCGCGCCCCTTATTTATAGGCTCGGTCGGAATAAATGCGTCATTTCCCGTGCCGAATTATTTGGACAAATGTTTGTTTGTATGTTTAAATTCCAAAGTGAAATGGAAAAAGTAGACATTGAATTGAGCTCATTCATTGTGACGAGGCAAATGTTCTGCTCAGTCAATTATTTTGAACAATTAAACGAAGGTTTAACTCATGGACACGTTTTGCAAATAGTATTATAGGAACCAACAAAATGGGATAACTTAGCAGCCACAGTCATAGTTGAGGATAAAGAACTTTCTTTTACTTCATAGACAGTGAGGAAATATGTATGTAGCTATGACTGAACCAG
This sequence comes from Fistularia commersonii, assembly GCF_037954325.1. Lineage (NCBI taxonomy): Eukaryota > Metazoa > Chordata > Actinopteri > Syngnathiformes > Fistulariidae > Fistularia > Fistularia commersonii. The sequence continues at coordinate 14,720,505 of NC_141307.1, forward strand.
GAGTTATGACGGTCCTACATGAACGGTAAGAGTCAGACTGCCTGCCTGTCGGAACGAATGAACCACAAAAAGCATTTTCTCCTGTCTGATCAATAACAATGCGTTGTTCAGATTAACACTTAAACCCTGTTTGATGGTTTTAAAATGAAAACACAATATATGGAAAGACTGACCGGATTTCAATACATGTATGTAGGTATTCATGTGTGTATATATGTCTGTGTGTGTATACATGTATGATAATATATATATGTAGGTATATATGTGTCTATATATGTAAGAATGTTTCTTTAAATACACTGCTCAAAAAAATAAAGGGAACACTTAAAAAAACACATCCTAGATCTAAATGAATGAAATAGTCTTCTGAAATACTTTGCTCTTTACACAGTTGAATGTGCTGACAACAAAATCACACAAAAATGATCAATGGAAATCAATTGTATCAACCATGGAGGTCTGGATTAGGAATCACACTCAAAATTAAAGTGTAAAAACAAACTCCAGGCTGATCCAACTTTGATGTAATGTCCTTAAAACAAGTCCAAATGAATCTGTGTTGCCTCCTGAGTGGACACTATGATTTCACACAAGTGTGATTGACTTGGAGTTACATTGTGTTGTTCAAGTGTTCCCTTTATTTTTTTGAGCAGTATATGTACGTATATATACACAAACATGTACGTACGTGCTCCTCTTTTTCAGACTCATCTTCTGCTGGCGGGGAAGAAACCCGTGGTGTCGGCTTGGGCCGCAAACTCCTCCTCCTTCCTCGTTCGACCAACGGTTCCCTGCATCTTGTTGTAAATGGGCAGTACTTTTACCAATAGATGACGCTACTGCTCTATCATCATGCCACTTCTGCTCGGACGTGTCCAGTGAAGAACGGACATTCTGCGAGGATATGCCTTTAACCTTTAATGAAAATTGTGACAAAAATGTCAAAGTTCACTAACATTGGAAAAATGATGAAAATCCTAAAGTATTGAAAAAATTGTTGTTAACAAAGTGAAAAATATTGGGATTAGTGAAAAATTGGAAAAATGTCAAAATATGTATGTTCATAAAAATTTCTACAAAAAATATCAAAGTAAGTAAATTTGGAAAAAATGTGAAAACCATAATGTATTGAAATAATTGTTGACAAAGTGAAAAACATTCCGAAAAGTTAAATATTGGCAAAATGTGACAATATAGATATTCATGAACATTTTGACAAAAAATGTCAAACATCATTAACATTGGGAAATAAGTGAAAATTGCAAAGTATGATGTAAATTGTTGATAAAGTGAAAAATGTTTGGAAAATTGAAAATTGGAAAAAATTCAATAATACTTATATTCATGAAAATTTTGACAAAAAATGTCAAAGGTCAGTAAAATTGGAAAAAAAAAGTGAAAACCATAAAGTATTGAAAATATTGTTGACAAAGTGAAAAATATCGGGAAAAGTGAAATATTGGTAAAATATTACCATAGAGATATTCATGAACATTTTGACAAAATATACCAAAAGTCAGTTAATTGGAAGAAATGTGAAAATGATCAAGTATGGTTGTTTCTTCAGAAGTGGGTGAGTAACACACCTTCCAGATTTTGTTGGAAATCGAATGTATAATCCCGCTGCACCGAGGACGAGTCGTGACGACACCACGCAGACGGAGAGAGAACAAGGAGTTGATACGCTGCTGATTTTTCAGCTTTTCCCACTTGCAAAGCATGTAGAGGTCTAATTTTTATCACGGGTACTCCTTTAACCGTGAGTGACGGAATCCAAAAGAAAAATCCAGAAAAAGACATTGTATGATTCGAAGTAATTCATTTGCATTTTATTGCAAGACACCAGAAAAACAAAAGTTAATATTTGTTCCAGAGAGCTTTATTGGCAATGACAGAGATCATAAGTTTCCTGTAGTTCTTGAGCAGGTTTGCACACACTGCAGCAGGGATTCTGGCCCATTCCTCCATCCAGACCTTCTCCAGATCCTTCAGGTTTCGGGGCAGTCGCTGGGCAATATGGACTTTCAGCTCCTGATGTCCTTTCACAGCTCTCTGGTCTTGGCCATTGTGGAGAGGTTAGAATTTGTTTGATTGAGTGTGTCCAGGTGTGCTCTATACAGGTAACGAGTTCAAGCTGGTGCCGTGAAGCCAGGTCATGAGTGGAGAACAGGAGGGCCTCTCAAAGAAGAACTCATAGATCTATGAGAGCCACAATTCTCACTGGCTGGTAGGTGATCAAATACTTATTTCATGCAGTAAAATGCAGACCTTCTTCTTTCGGCTTTTCCCTTCAGGTGTCGCCACAGCGAGTCGGCTTTCTCCATCTAACCCTATTCTCTGGATCCTCCTCTCTCACACCAACGACCTTCATATCCTCTCTCACTACGTCCATAAATCTTCTCTTTGGTCTTCCTCCAGACCTCTTGCCTGGCAGCTCCAATTCCAGCATCCGTCAGAATCAGAATCAGAATCATTTATTAATGGCCACACAACAGCGTTGGTGGAATTAGTTTTGGGTACAGCGCATAATGCTCACATCTCTCCTGTGTCAGTTCCATTGTCAACAATACATACAGAAAATCATGATCAGCAGACACGATACATCAAGACATTGATTGATTCAGAGTCCGTATAGCGATTGGGAAAAAGCTGTTTTTGAATCTGACAGATTTGGTTGTGAGACCTGTAGCGCGTCCCGGAGGGCATGAGTGTGAACAGGTGACGTGCAGGGTGTGTGTGGTCTGAAGTGAGTTTGACTGAACGTTGTGTGATGCGTCTTTGATACAGAGTGTGTGTGGAAGGGAGAGTGTGAGCCATGATTCTAGATGATTTATTGATGATGCGTGAGCGACTATCCAAGTTACCATACCAGACCATTATTGATGAGGTCAGGATACTTTCAATTATGGCTGTGTAGAGCTGGCGGAGGGTATTGTGTCTCACATTGGATTTTTTTTAGTTGTCTGAGGAAAAAACTGTCTTTTGTTGGCTTTTTTGTAAACTTCCTCTGAGTGCTGTTTGAATCTTAGTGTATTATTGATGTGTGTCCCAAGAAATTTGAATGAGTGTGTGATGGCTGTAGGATCAGAGTTGATGGAGATGGGTGTTTTGGGTGGGCGAGCGGGAGAAATCAATGATCGGTTCTTTTGTTTTTGATGCGTTTAGCTGCAGGTTGTTGTTCTGGCACCAGGTGACTGCCTGGGTGACCTGCTCTCCATAGTGTTTCTCATTATTTTCAGTGACGAGTCCAATTATTGTGGCGTCGTCTGCATATTTGAGGATGGATACTGAACTGTGTGAGGATGTGAGCGTGTTTGCGTACAAAGAAAACAACCAGAGTACAAACAAATAAAATCATATTGAAATCTACTGGGATAAAATCCCTTCTACAACAATAATGGTAGTGAAATGTGTTGTGTTTGTATCAGTTCGGACACATCGACTGCTTACTTTGAGGTTTTCACTGTGAATTTGATACAAGAGCTGCAAACAGTTGTGTCCACAAGAAAGTTAATGTTCCTTGGTCTTTTATTCTGTGAAAAACTTGAAAAGGGTTATTTGGTTATTACTTACTTCATAAATAGTGTTATTTATTTCATGAATAATGTTATTTGTTTTCTGATTTTTTTTTTTTTTCTCCCTGTCAAGATCCCAGAAAGGGTTAATTTTGGCTATGTGTGGCTTTCTGGAAAACAATAAATGTTTACGTTTCGACACCTCTGCGATCGTCACACTTTTTGTTACAAACAGGCCCGGCCCCCCGTCAGAGAAGGGAAAAGTTATTTGGCCCTCGCAGGAAAAAGTTTGGTCTAGAGGAAGACCAAAGAGAACATTGATGAACATAGCGCGAAGATATGAAGGTAGTTGGTGTGTGAGAGGAGGATGCAGTCGATTCCCTGTGGCGACTCCTGAAGGGAAAAGCCCAGAGGGGGGAGAAGAAGAAGAATGTAGATATCTATCCATATGTATGTGTATATGCATATGTTTGTGTGTATGTATATATATATATATATAAATAAACACAAACACACAGATGTATGTGTTTATATATGTATGTAAATATGTATACATGTGAATTTATGTATGTGTATATACATTTGTATATGTGAGTATGTCAATATGTATGTGTGTATGCATGCACGTATGTGTGCATGAATGCATGCGTGCATGGAGGCGTGTATGAATGTGTGCATGTTCGTATGCAAGTCTGCATGCATCAATGCATGAGTGCAAAAGTGCATGCATATGTGTGCGCATGCGTGTGTGCGCTTGTGCGTGCGTTTTTGTGTGAGTGCATGCGTGCAGACACACATTCACTCATGCAGGCATGTTTGAATGAAATATGTGTTTATAATTATGCGTGTGTGTGGGGGGGGGGGTGTATTTATGTGATGTTTTAATATGTATGTATTTATATAGGTGTGTATGCAAATGTGTTTGTATACATTTGTGTGTGTCAATGTATGTACGTATGAATGTAAGTGTGTTTGCATACATGTATCGATGAATGTGAGTTTAGAGAAGTATATACATGTATGTCTGTATATATATGTATGTGTTCACAGATGTATGTATGTATGTATGTATGTGCTCATACATGTATGTATGGGAACTGTGCACTGACTAAGGGAGCAGTTGAAGATGTTAGTGAATATTGGGCCTCGCTGGTGTGCACAATGATTCAGGACTACCGAACTGCATGTTTTGTTTTGTCTTTCCTTATTGCAGCCCTAAGTTGGTATTTGGCTGCCCTGTGTTGCCCCATGTCTCCCTCAGTGAAGGCACCGCATGTTTTCCTGCGTAATGCCTGAATGTCCTTTGTAAACCACGGCTTGTTATTGCCATGGATTTTCGCAGGTTTGATGGGAATGCACGTCCCGACGCAGAAGTTGATGTATGACATCACTGTGTCTGTCAGCTCGTCCAAACTGTCCGCAGCTGTGCGAAATACGTCCCAATCAGTCCATTCGAGGCAGCCTCTGAGCGTGTCGATAGCCGCTCTCGACCAGCACTGGACAACTTTGGATTGTACGCAGTGGGATTTAAGTTTTTGCCTGTATTTTGGGACGAGCAGCAGCGTGGCGTGGTCCGACCTGCCCAGCGGTGCCCTCGGAAAACACCGGTACGCATCGCTTATGGCAGGGGTGCCCAGTGCGTCGAACGCGATCGACCGGTCGATCGCATGGCATTGAAAAAATAAGGATGATGATTTTCCGGACTTCCTCATTACCGCTGTATTATACACCAACAAGCATTATGTGCATACATGCTCAACATGAAAGAGATAATGGATGTGGCAACAAAGATCGCCTGTTCTATTCGGGCCAGATCTGTTCAAAGACGGCAGTTCCGTGCACAACTGGAGAAGGCTGAGTGCGACCACTCAGAGTCGCTGTTGCACACCGACGTGAGATGGCTAAGTCGGGGGAAATTCCTGCAAAGATTTCGAGAGCTGTTGCCGGAGATCGAGGAGTTTTTTTTTCCGTGAAGGTAATGCCGTGCAGATAATGGCCAACTAAATGAGCATCAGTGGCTGCTGGACTTGGCATTTTGAACCGATCTGACCAACATGCTGAATGACCTTAATCTCGAGCTGCAAGGAAAGGACAAAACGGTGATCAATATGACCAGCTCAGTTAATGCTTTCAAACAGGACCGCGCACGCTACATAAAGCAAATTGACAGTTGTCCGTCAGAGTTCGACAGACACTTTCAAGACTTTGCTGTACTCGAGCCGGTCGCTACATTCATGTGCTACCCTTGCCAGGAAGATGCTGAGGTTGTTTCACTGGCATCAAAAGTTGCAACCCTGTTTCACCTGAACTCCTCTGGAGTGGAGGATGAGATTCTGACACTTCAAGTCGACGTTCAGCTGAAGGCCAGAGCTCATGGACAATTCTGGAACTTACTCACAGAGGACAAGCACCCCAACATCAGAAAATGTGCTTCCTTCTTGACTGCATTATTTGGCTCCACTTATTTATGTGAGTCAGCTTTTTCCCACAGGAAGATCATGAAGTCAAAGTACCGTTCCACCATGACTGATGAGCATCTGGAAGTCTGCTTGAGGCCGGCTCTCGGCAGTTACTGTCCGGAGTCTGCATCCCTGGCTAATTCCATTCAGTGCAAGTCATCGGAGTAAGGTAATGACAAAAAAAATGTACAAAGTTGTATTGTGCAATATAGGTTGATGCAGTACTGCGAGGAACACCAGCATATACTGTACATATAAAAATGATTCTCAATATATTCATAAATAATGTGTTTTGCATTTTTAGTGGGCGGTAGATCATTTTGACCCCTGGCTTATGGGAACGTAGCAGTGCTCGAGGATGTTGGCGCCTCTGCTTGGACAGGTAACTTGCTGGATATCGTTTGGAAGCTCTTTCGACAGACTGGCATGGTTGAAGTCGCCTACCACAATGACAGCCGTGTCGGGATTGGAGTTCTCAACTGAGGAGATGTAGGTTGCTAGCTCTGTTGTGGCTACGTTAGCATTTGCCGATGGTGGGCTTTAAACACCAATCAGAACAACAGAAGCAAACTCCCTGGGAAGATAGTGTGGTCTGCATTTCACAGCATTGTATTCCAGATTAGGACTGCAGAAGCTGTTAAGCACTGCGGTGTTACTGCACCATCTGCCGTGGCGTCTACCAATATATTCTCTATCCCTCCTCTGTCCATGACCCAACCATCTCAGTCTGGCTTCTCTGACCTTCTCTCCAAAACATCAAACATGTGCTGTTCCTCTGATAGACTCATTCCTGGTCCTCTCCATCCTGGTCACTCCCAAAGGGAACCTCAACATCTTCATCTCTGCAAGCTCTAGTTCTGCCTGCTGTCTTTTGGGCATTGTAGCAGTTTCTAGTCCATACATCATCGCTGGTCTCACCACTGTCTTGTACACCTTTCCCTTTATTCTGGCTGAAAGTCTTCTATCACATAGTACCCCTGACACTTTTCTCCACCCATTCCAACCTGCTTGGACCCGTCTCTTCACCTCTTTTCTCTTCTACCTGTCTCCCTGATAACACTAGCTGTAGTTGTCCAATCACCTGGAAGCTGAGCCTGACCACCCAGACCCTTTCTCAACTCCTCCCTGAAAACCATGCAACACTCCTCCCTTTTCAGCTTCCACCACTTTGTCCTCTGCTCTGCCTTTGTCCTCTTCATCTCTCTTTCAGGTTACCTCGTCTATACAAGATGTAGTCTACCTGCGTGCTCCTACCTCCGCTCTTATAAGTTACCCTATGTTCCTGTTTTTTCTGGAAAAAGGTGTTCACTACAGCCATTTCCATCGTTTTTGCAAATTCTACCACCATCTGTCCCTCTGCATTCCTATCATGGATACCAAATCTCCCAATCACTTCTTCAAAAAAAAAGGTATTTGGTCCTCGCAGGACAAAGTTTGGTCTAGAGGAAGACCAAAGAGAATATTTACGAACATAGTGCAAAGATATGAAGGTAGTTGGTGTGAGAAAGGAGGATGCAGCGAATCCTTGTCTTTGATAGAGAAGGTAGATTCCCTGTGGCGACTCCTGAAAGGAAAAGCCCAAATAAAATATTGAAAGGAAATATCCCAATATTTTTCTATAAGTCAACCATTTTTTCAATACTTTATGATTTTCACATTCTTTTGAACGAAAGTGACCTTAGACATTTTTGGTCAAAATTTCATGAACACATGTACTGTGACATTTTACTAACTTTTAACTTTCCCAATATTTTTCATTTTGTCAACCATTTTTTCAAAACTTTATGATTTTCAAATTTTTTTGAACGTTAGTGACCTTAGACATTTTCGGTCAAAATTTTCATGAATAAATATACTGTGACATTTTACTAACTTTTCACTTTTCCTAATATTTTTCACTTTGTCAACCATTTTTTCAATACTTTATGATTTTCACATTTTTTCGAACGTTAGTGACCTTTGACATTTTTGGTCAAAACTTTCATGAATACATGTACTGTGACATTTTTTTCACTTTTCCCAATACTTTTTCACTTTGTCAGCATTTTTTTCAATACTTTCTGATTTTCACATTTTTTCGAACGTTAGTGACCTTAGACATTTTCTGTCAAAATTTCATGAATACATATACTCTGACATGTTACTAACTTTTCACATTTGATTAGCATCTGGAAGCATCTGGAAGTCTGCTTGAGGCCGGCTCTCAGCAGTTACTGTCCGGACTCTGCATCCCTGGCTAATTCCATTCAGTACAAGTCATCGGAGTAAGGTAATGACAAAAAAAATGTACAAAGTTGTATTGTGCAATATAGGTTGATGCAGTACTGCGAGGAACACCAGCATATACTGTACATATAAAAATGATTCTCAATATAATTGCTTTATGATTTTCACATTTTTTCTAACGTTAGTGACCTTTGACTTTTTTGGTCAAAATTTTCATGAATACATGTACTGTGATATTTTACTAATTTTTCACTTTTCCTAATATTTTTCACTTTGTCAACCATTTTTTCAATACTATATGATTTTCACATTTTTTTGAATGTTAGTGACCTTTGACATTTTTGGTCAAAATTTTCATTAATACATATACTTTGACATTTTACAAACTTTTCACTTTTCCTAGTATTTTTCACTTTGTCTACCATTTTATCAATACTTTATGATTTTCATATTTTTTTCCGATATTAGTTAACTTAGACATTTTATGGTTAAAATCTTCGTGAATACACGTACTGTGACACTTTACTAACTTTTCACTGTTCCTAATATTTTTCACATGGTCAATCATTTTTTCAATACTTTATGATTTTCACTTTCCTTTGAACGTAAGTGACCTTAGACATTTTCGGTCAAAATTTTCATGAATCCATATACTGTGACATTTTACTAACTTTTCACTTTTCCTAATATTTTTCACTTTGTCAATCTTTTTTTTAATACTTTTAGATTTTCACTTTCCTTTGAACGTAAGTGACCTTACACATTTTTGGTCAAAATTTTCATGAATACATGTACTGTGACATTTTACTAACTTTTCACTTTTCCTAATATTTTTCACTTTGTCAATCATTTTTTCAATACTTTAAGATTTTCATATTTTTTCCGATATTAGTTAACTTAGACATTTTTGGTTAAAATTTTCATGAATACACGTACTGTGACATTTTACAAACTTTTCACTTTTCCTAATAGTTTTCACTTTGTCAGCATTTTTTTCAATACTATATGATTTTCACATTTTTTCGAACGTTAGTGACCTTTGACATATTTGGTCAAAATTTTCATGAATTCATGTACTTTGATATTTTACTAATTTTTCACTTTTCCCAATATTTTTCACTTTGTCAACCATTTTTTCAATACTTTATGATTTTCACATTTTTTTGAACGTTAGTGACCTTAGACATTTTTGGTCAAAATTTTCATAAATACATGTACTGTGACATTTTACAAACTTTTCACTTTTCCTAATAGTTTTCACTTTGTCAGCATTTTTTTCAATACTATATGATTTTCACATTTTTTCGAACGTTAGTGACCTTTGACATATTTGGTCAAAATTTTCATGAATTCATGTACTTTGATATTTTACTAATTTTTCACTTTTCCCAATATTTTTCACTTTTTCAACCATTTTTTCAATACTTTATGATTTTCACATTTTTTGAACGTTAGTGACCTTAGACATTTTTGGTCAAATTTTCATGAATACATATACTCTGACATGTTACTAACTTTTCACTTTTCCTAATATTTTTCACTTTGTCAACCATTTTTTCAATACTTTATGATTTTCACATTTTTTTGAACGAAAGTGACCTTTGACATTTTTGGTCAAAACTTTCATGAATACATGTACTGTGACATTTTTTTCACTTTTCCCAATATTTTTCACTTTGTCAGCATTTTTTTCAATACTTTATGATTTTCACATTTTTTCGAACGTTAGTGACCTTAGACATTTTCTGTCAAAATTTCATGAATACATATACTCTGACATGTTACTAACTTTTCACATTTGATTAACATCTGGAAGCATCTGGAAGTCTGCTTGAGGCCGGCTCTCAGCAGTTACTGTCCGGACTCTGCATCCCTGGCTAATTCCATTCAGTACAAGTCATCGGAGTAAGGTAATGACAAAAAAAATGTACAAAGTTGTATTGTGCAATATAGGTTGATGCAGTACTGCGAGGAACACCAGCATATACGGTACATATAAAAATGATTCTCAATATAATTGTTTTATGATTTTCACATTTTTTCTAACGTTAGTGACCTTTGACTTTTTTGGTCAAAATTTTCATGAATACATGTACTGTGATATTTTACTAATTTTTCACTTTTCCCAATATGTTTCACTTTGTCAGCAATTTTTTCAATACTTTATGATTTTCACATTTTTTTGAACGTTACTGACCTTAGACATTTTTGGTCAAAATTTTCCTTAATACATTTACTTTGACATTTTACAAACTTTTCACTTTTCCTAATATTTTTCACTTTGTCAACCATTTTTTCAATACTATATGATTTTCACATTTTTTTGAACGTTAGTGACCTTTGACATTTTTGGTCAAAATTTTCATTGATACATATACTTTGACATTTTACAAACTTTTCACTTTTCCTAATAGTTTTCACTTTGTCAGCATTTTTTTCAATACTATATGATTTTCACATTTTTTCGAACGTTAGTGACCTTAGACATTTTTGGTCAAAATTTTCCTTAATACATTTACTTTGACATTTTACAAACTTTTCACTTTTCCTAATATTTTTCACTTTGTCAACCATTTTTTCAATACTATATGATTTTCACATTTTTTTGAACGTTAGTGACCTTTGACATTTTTGGTCAAAATTTTCATTAATACATATACTTTGACATTTTACAAACTTTTCACTTTTCCTAATAGTTTTCACTTTGTCAGCATTTTTTTCAATACTTTATGATTTTCACATTTTTTCGAATGTTAGTGACCTTAGACATTTTCTGTCAAAATTTCATGAATACATATACTCTGACATGTTACTAACTTTTCACATTTGATTAGCATCTGGAAGCATCTGGAAGTCTGCTTGAGGCCGGCTCTCAGCAGTTACTGTCCGGACTCTGCATCCCTGGCTAATTCCATTCAGTACAAGTCATCGGAGTAAGGTAATGACAAAAAAAATGTACAAAGTTGTATTGTGCAATATAGGTTGATGCAGTACTGCGAGGAACACCAGCATATACTGTACATATAAAAATGATTCTCAATATAATTGCTTTATGATTTTCACATTTTTTCTAACGTTAGTGACCTTTGACTTTTTTGGTCAAAATTTTCATGAATACATGTACTGTGATATTTTACTAATTTTTCACTTTTCCTAATATTTTTCACTTTGTCAACCATTTTTTGAATACTATATGATTTTCACATTTTTTTGAACGTTAGTGACCTTTGACATTTTTGGTCAAAATTTTCATTAATACATATACTTTGACATTTTACAAACTTTTCACTTTTCCTAGTATTTTTCACTTTGTCTACCATTTTATCAATACTTTATGATTTTCATATTTTTTTCCGATATTAGTTAACTTAGACATCTTATGGTTAAAATCTTCGTGAATACACGTACTGTGACACTTTACTAACTTTTCACTGTTCCTAATATTTTTCACATGGTCAATCATTTTTTCAATACTTTATGATTTTCACTTTCCTTTGAACGTAAGTGACCTTAGACATTTTCGGTCAAAATTTTCATGAATCCATATACTGTGACATTTTACTAACTTTTCACTTTTCCTAATATTTTTCACTTTGTCAATCTTTTTTTTAATTCTTTTAGATTTTCACTTTCCTTTGAACGTAAGTGACCTTACACATTTTTGGTCAAAATTTTCATGAATACATGTACTGTGACATTTTACTAACTTTTCACTTTTCCTAATATTTTTCACTTTGTCAATCATTTTTTCAATACTTTAAGATTTTCATATTTTTTCCGATATTAGTTAACTTAGACATTTTTGGTTAAAATTTTCATGAATACACGTACTGTGAAACTTTACTAACTTTTCCCTTTTCCTAATATTTTACACTTTGTCAATCATTTTTTCAATAATTTATGATTTTCACATTTTTTTGAACGTTAGTGACCTTAGACATTTTTGGTCAAAATTTTCATAAATACATGTACTGTGACATTTTACAAACTTTTCACTTTTCCTAATAGTTTTCACTTTGTCAACCATTTTTTCAATACTTTATGATTTTCACATTCTTTTGAACGAAAGTGACCTTTGACATTTTTGGTCAAAACTTTCATGAATACATGTACTGTGACATTTTTTTCACTTTTCCCAATATTTTTCACTTTGTCAGCATTTTTTTCAATACTTTATGATTTTCACATTTTTTCGAACGTTAGTGACCTTAGACATTTTCTGTCAAAATTTCATGAATACATATACTCTGACATGTTACTAACTTTTCACATTTGATTAACATCTGGAAGTCTGCTTGAGGCCGGCTCTCAGCAGTTACTGTCCGGACTCTGCATCCCTGGCTAATTCCATTCAGTACAAGTCATCAGAGTAAGCTAATGACAAAAAAAATGTACAAAGTTGTATTGTGCAATATAGGTTGATGCAGTACTGCGAGGAACACCAGCATATACTGTACATATAAAAATGATTCTCAATATAATTGTTTTATGATTTTCACATTTTTTCTAACGTTAGTGACCTTTGACTTTTTTGGTCAAAATTTTCATGAATACATGTACTGTGATATTTTACTAATTTTTCACTTTTCCCAATATGTTTCACTTTGTCAGCAATTTTTTCAATACTTTATGATTTTCACATTTTTTTGAACGTTACTGACCTTAGACATTTTTGGTCAAAATTTTCCTTAATACATTTACTTTGACATTTTACAAACTTTTCACTTTTCCTAATATTTTTCACTTTGTCAACCATTTTTTCAATACTATATGATTTTCACATTTTTTTGAACGTTAGTGACCTTTGACATTTTTGGTCAAAATTTTCATTAATACATATACTTTGACATTTTACAAACTTTTCACTTTTCCTAATATTTTTCATCTTGTCAGCATTTTTTTCAATACTTTATGATTTTCACATTTTTTCGAACGTTAGTGACCTTAGACATTTTCTGTCAAAATTTCATGAATACATATACTCTGACATGTTACTAACTTTTCACATTTGATTAGCATCTGGAAGCATCTGGAAGTCTGCTTGAGGCCGGCTCTCAGCAGTTACTGTCCGGACTCTGCATCCCTGGCTAATTCCATTCAGTACAAGTCATCGGAGTATGGTAATGACAAAAAAAATGTACAAAGTTGTATTGTGCAATATAGGTTGATGCATTACTGCGAGGAACACCAGCATATACTGTACATATAAAAATGATTCTCAATATAATTGCTTTATGATTTTCACATTTTTTCTAACGTTAGTGACCTTTGACTTTTTTGGTCAAAATTTTCATGAATACATGTACTGTGATATTTTACTAATTTTTCACTTTTCCTAATATTTTTCACTTTGTCAACCATTTTTTCAATACTATATGATTTTCACATTTTTTTGAACGTTAGTGACCTTTGACATTTTTGGTCAAAATTTTCATTAATACATATACTTTGACATTTTACAAACTTTTCACTTTTCCTAGTATTTTTCACTTTGTCTACCATTTTATCAATACTTTATGATTTTCATATTTTTTTCCGATATTAGTTAACTTAGACATCTTATGGTTAAAATCTTCGTGAATACACGTACTGTGACACTTTACTAACTTTTCACTGTTCCTAATATTTTTCACTTTGTCAACCATTTTTTCAATACTTTATGATTTTCACATTCTTTTGAACGAAAGTGACCTTTGACATTTTTGGTCAAAACTTTCATGAATACATGTACTGTGACATTTTTTTCACTTTTCCCAATATTTTTCACTTTGTCAATCTTTTTTTTAATTCTTTTAGATTTTCACTTTCCTTTGAACGTAAGTGACCTTACACATTTTTGGTCAAAATTTTCATGAATACATGTACTGTGACATTTTACTAACTTTTCACTTTTCCTAATATTTTTCACTTTGTCTACCATTTTATCAATACTTTATGATTTTCATATTTTTTTCCGATATTAGTTAACTTAGACATTTTATGGTTAAAATCTTCGTGAATACACGTACTGTGACACTTTACTAACTTTTCACTGTTCCTAATATTTTTCACATGGTCAATCATTTTTTCAATACTTTATGATTTTCACTTTCCTTTGAACGTAAGTGACCTTAGACATTTTTGGTCAAAATTTTCATGAATCCATATACTGTGACATTTTACTAACTTTTCACTTTTCCTAATATTTTTCACTTTGTCAATCATTTTTTTAATACTTTCAGATTTTCACTTTCCTTTGAACGTAAGTGACCTTACACATTTTTGGTCAAAATTTTCATGTATACATATACTGTGACATTTTACTAACTTTTCACTTTTCCTAATATTTTTCACTTTGTCAATCATTTTTTCAATACTTTAAGATTTTCATATTTTTTCCGATATTAGTTAACTTAGACATTTTTGGTTAAAATTTTCATGAATACACGTACTGTGAAACTTTACTAACTTTTCCCTTTTCCTAATATTTTACACTTTGTCAATCATTTTTTCAATACTATATGATTTTCACATTTTTTTGAACGTTAGTGACCTTTGACATTTTTGGTCAAAATTTTCATTAATACATATACTTTGACATTTTACAAACTTTTCACTTTTCCTAGTATTTTTCACTTTGTCTACCATTTTATCAATACTTTATGATTTTCATATTTTTTTCCGATATTAGTTAACTTAGACATCTTATGGTTAAAATCTTCGTGAATACACGTACTGTGACACTTTACTAACTTTTCACTGTTCCTAATATTTTTCACATGGTCAATCATTTTTTCAATACTTTATGATTTTCACTTTCCTTTGAACGTAAGTGACCTTAGACATTTTCGGTCAAAATTTTCATGAATCCATATACTGTGACATTTTACTAACTTTTCACTTTTCCTAATATTTTTCACTTTGTCAATCTTTTTTTTAATACTTTTAGATTTTCACTTTCCTTTGAACGTAAGTGACCTTACACATTTTTGGTCAAAATTTTCATGAATACATGTACTGTGACATTTTACTAACTTTTCACTTTTCCTAATATTTTTCACTTTGTCAATCATTTTTTCAATACTTTAAGATTTTCATATTTTTTCCGATATTAGTTAACTTAGACATTTTTGGTTAAAATTTTCATGAATACACGTACTGTGACATTTTACAAACTTTTCACTTTTCCTAATATTTTTCACTTTGTCAGCATTTTTTTCAATATTATATGATTTTCACATTTTTTCGAACGTTAGTGACCTTTGACATATTTGGTCAAAATTTTCATGAATTCATGTACTTTGATATTTTACTAATTTTTCACTTTTCCCAATATTTTTCACATTGTCAACCATTTTTTCAATACTTTATGATTTTCACATTTTTTTGAACGTTAGTGACCTTAGACATTTTTGGTCAAAATTTTCATAAATACATGTACTGTGACATTTTACAAACTTTTCACTTTTCCTAAAAGTTTTCACTTTGTCAGCATTTTTTTCAATACTATATGATTTTCACATTTTTTCGAACGTTAGTGACCTTTGACATATTTGGTCAAAATTTTCATGAATTCATGTACTTTGATATTTTACTAATTTTTCACTTTTCCCAATATTTTTCACTTTGTCAACCATTTTTTCAATACTTTATGATTTTCACATTCTTTTGAACGAAAGTGACCTTTGACAATTTTGGTCAAAACTTTCATGAATACATGTACTGTGACATTTTTTTCACTTTTCCCAATATTTTTCACTTTGTCAGCATTTTTTTCAATACTTTATGATTTTCACATTTTTTCGAATGTTAGTGACCTTAGACATTTTCTGTCAAAATTTCATGAATACATATACTCTGACATGTTACTAACTTTTCACATTTGATTAGCATCTGGAAGCATCTGGAAGTCTGCTTGAGGCCGGCTCTCAGCAGTTACTGTCCGGACTCTGCATTCCTGGCTAATTCCATTCAGTACAAGTCATCGGAGTAAGGTAATGACAAAAAAAATGTACAAAGTTGTATTGTGCAATATAGGTTGATGCAGTACTGCGAGGAACACCAGCATATACTGTACATATAAAAATGATTCTCAATATAATTGTTTTATGATTTTCACATTTTTTCTAACGTTAGTGACCTTTGACTTTTTTTGGTCAAAATTTTCATGAATACATGTACTGTGATATTTTACTAATTTTTCACTTTTCCCAATATGTTTCACTTTGTCAGCAATTTTTTCAATACTTTATGATTTTCACATTTTTTTGAACGTTACTGACCTTAGACATTTTTGGTCAAAATTTTCCTTAATACATTTACTTTGACATTTTACAAACTTTTCACTTTTCCTAATATTTTTCACTTTGTCAACCATTTTTTCAATACTATATGATTTTCACATTTTTTTGAACGTTAGTGACCTTTGACATTTTTGGTCAAAATTTTCATTAATACATATACTTTGACATTTTACAAACTTTTCACTTTTCCTAATAGTTTTCACTTTGTCAGCATTTTTTTCAATACTTTATGATTTTCACATTTTTTCGAATGTTAGTGACCTTAGACATTTTCTGTCAAAATTTCATGAATACATATACTCTGACATGTTACTAACTTTTCACATTTGATTAGCATCTGGAAGCATCTGGAAGTCTGCTTGAGGCCGGCTCTCAGCAGTTACTGTCCGGACTCTGCATCCCTGGCTAATTCCATTCAGTACAAGTCATCGGAGTAAGGTAATGACAAAAAAAATGTACAAAGTTGTATTGTGCAATATAGGTTGATGCAGTACTGCGAGGAACACCAGCATATACTGTACATATAAAAATGATTCTCAATATAATTGCTTTATGATTTTCACATTTTTTCTAACGTTAGTGACCTTTGACTTTTTTGGTCAAAATTTTCATGAATACATGTACTGTGATATTTTACTAATTTTTCACTTTTCCTAATATTTTTCACTTTGTCAACCATTTTTTCAATACTATATGATTTTCACATTTTTTTGAACGTTAGTGACCTTTGACATTTTTGGTCAAAATTTTCATTAATACATATACTTTGACATTTTACAAACTTTTCACTTTTCCTAGTATTTTTCACTTTGTCTACCATTTTATCAATACTTTATGATTTTCATATTTTTTTCCGATATTAGTTAACTTAGACATCTTATGGTTAAAATCTTCGTGAATACACGTACTGTGACACTTTACTAACTTTTCACTGTTCCTAATATTTTTCACATGGTCAATCATTTTTTCAATACTTTATGATTTTCACTTTCCTTTGAACGTAAGTGACCTTAGACATTTTCGGTCAAAATTTTCATGAATCCATATACTGTGACATTTTACTAACTTTTCACTTTTCCTAATATTTTTCACTTTGTCAATCTTTTTTTTAATTCTTTTAGATTTTCACTTTCCTTTGAACGTAAGTGACCTTACACATTTTTGGTCAAAATTTTCATGAATACATGTACTGTGACATTTTACTAACTTTTCACTTTTCCTAATATTTTTCACTTTGTCAATCATTTTTTCAATACTTTAAGATTTTCATATTTTTTCCGATATTAGTTAACTTAGACATTTTTGGTTAAAATTTTCATGAATACACGTACTGTGAAACTTTACTAACTTTTCCCTTTTCCTAATATTTTACACTTTGTCAATCATTTTTTCAATAATTTATGATTTTCACATTTTTTTGAACGTTAGTGACCTTAGACATTTTTGGTCAAAATTTTCATAAATACATGTACTGTGACATTTTACAAACTTTTCACTTTTCCTAATAGTTTTCACTTTGTCAACCATTTTTTCAATACTTTATGATTTTCACATTCTTTTGAACGAAAGTGACCTTTGACATTTTTGGTCAAAACTTTCATGAATACATGTACTGTGACATTTTTTTCACTTTTCCCAATATTTTTCACTTTGTCAGCATTTTTTTCAATACTTTATGATTTTCACATTTTTTCGAACGTTAGTGACCTTAGACATTTTCTGTCAAAATTTCATGAATACATATACTCTGACATGTTACTAACTTTTCACATTTGATTAACATCTGGAAGTCTGCTTGAGGCCGGCTCTCAGCAGTTACTGTCCGGACTCTGCATCCCTGGCTAATTCCATTCAGTACAAGTCATCAGAGTAAGCTAATGACAAAAAAAATGTACAAAGTTGTATTGTGCAATATAGGTTGATGCAGTACTGCGAGGAACACCAGCATATACTGTACATATAAAAATGATTCTCAATATAATTGTTTTATGATTTTCACATTTTTTCTAACGTTAGTGACCTTTGACTTTTTTGGTCAAAATTTTCATGAATACATGTACTGTGATATTTTACTAATTTTTCACTTTTCCCAATATGTTTCACTTTGTCAGCAATTTTTTCAATACTTTATGATTTTCACATTTTTTTGAACGTTACTGACCTTAGACATTTTTGGTCAAAATTTTCCTTAATACATTTACTTTGACATTTTACAAACTTTTCACTTTTCCTAATATTTTTCACTTTGTCAACCATTTTTTCAATACTATATGATTTTCACATTTTTTTGAACGTTAGTGACCTTTGACATTTTTGGTCAAAATTTTCATTAATACATATACTTTGACATTTTACAAACTTTTCACTTTTCCTAATATTTTTCATCTTGTCAGCATTTTTTTCAATACTTTATGATTTTCACATTTTTTCGAACGTTAGTGACCTTAGACATTTTCTGTCAAAATTTCATGAATACATATACTCTGACATGTTACTAACTTTTCACATTTGATTAGCATCTGGAAGCATCTGGAAGTCTGCTTGAGGCCGGCTCTCAGCAGTTACTGTCCGGACTCTGCATCCCTGGCTAATTCCATTCAGTACAAGTCATCGGAGTATGGTAATGACAAAAAAAATGTACAAAGTTGTATTGTGCAATATAGGTTGATGCATTACTGCGAGGAACACCAGCATATACTGTACATATAAAAATGATTCTCAATATAATTGCTTTATGATTTTCACATTTTTTCTAACGTTAGTGACCTTTGACTTTTTTGGTCAAAATTTTCATGAATACATGTACTGTGATATTTTACTAATTTTTCACTTTTCCTAATATTTTTCACTTTGTCAACCATTTTTTCAATACTATATGATTTTCACATTTTTTTGAACGTTAGTGACCTTTGACATTTTTGGTCAAAATTTTCATTAATACATATACTTTGACATTTTACAAACTTTTCACTTTTCCTAGTATTTTTCACTTTGTCTACCATTTTATCAATACTTTATGATTTTCATATTTTTTTCCGATATTAGTTAACTTAGACATCTTATGGTTAAAATCTTCGTGAATACACGTACTGTGACACTTTACTAACTTTTCACTGTTCCTAATATTTTTCACTTTGTCAACCATTTTTTCAATACTTTATGATTTTCACATTCTTTTGAACGAAAGTGACCTTTGACATTTTTGGTCAAAACTTTCATGAATACATGTACTGTGACATTTTTTTCACTTTTCCCAATATTTTTCACTTTGTCAATCTTTTTTTTAATTCTTTTAGATTTTCACTTTCCTTTGAACGTAAGTGACCTTACACATTTTTGGTCAAAATTTTCATGAATACATGTACTGTGACATTTTACTAACTTTTCACTTTTCCTAATATTTTTCACTTTGTCTACCATTTTATCAATACTTTATGATTTTCATATTTTTTTCCGATATTAGTTAACTTAGACATTTTATGGTTAAAATCTTCGTGAATACACGTACTGTGACACTTTACTAACTTTTCACTGTTCCTAATATTTTTCACATGGTCAATCATTTTTTCAATACTTTATGATTTTCACTTTCCTTTGAACCTAAGTGACCTTAGACATTTTTGGTCAAAATTTTCATGAATCCATATACTGTGACATTTTACTAACTTTTCACTTTTCCTAATATTTTTCACTTTGTCAATCATTTTTTTAATACTTTCAGATTTTCACTTTCCTTTGAACGTAAGTGACCTTACACATTTTTGGTCAAAATTTTCATGTATACATATACTGTGACATTTTACTAACTTTTCACTTTTCCTAATATTTTTCACTTTGTCAATCATTTTTTCAATACTTTAAGATTTTCATATTTTTTCCGATATTAGTTAACTTAGACATTTTTGGTTAAAATTTTCATGAATACACGTACTGTGAAACTTTACTAACTTTTCCCTTTTCCTAATATTTTACACTTTGTCAATCATTTTTTCAATACTATATGATTTTCACATTTTTTTGAACGTTAGTGACCTTTGACATTTTTGGTCAAAATTTTCATTAATACATATACTTTGACATTTTACAAACTTTTCACTTTTCCTAGTATTTTTCACTTTGTCTACCATTTTATCAATACTTTATGATTTTCATATTTTTTTCCGATATTAGTTAACTTAGACATCTTATGGTTAAAATCTTCGTGAATACACGTACTGTGACACTTTACTAACTTTTCACTGTTCCTAATATTTTTCACATGGTCAATCATTTTTTCAATACTTTATGATTTTCACTTTCCTTTGAACGTAAGTGACCTTAGACATTTTCGGTCAAAATTTTCATGAATCCATATACTGTGACATTTTACTAACTTTTCACTTTTCCTAATATTTTTCACTTTGTCAATCTTTTTTTTAATACTTTTAGATTTTCACTTTCCTTTGAACGTAAGTGACCTTACACATTTTTGGTCAAAATTTTCATGAATACATGTACTGTGACATTTTACTAACTTTTCACTTTTCCTAATATTTTTCACTTTGTCAATCATTTTTTCAATACTTTAAGATTTTCATATTTTTTCCGATATTAGTTAACTTAGACATTTTTGGTTAAAATTTTCATGAATCCACGTACTGTGACATTTTACAAACTTTTCACTTTTCCTAATATTTTTCACTTTGTCAGCATTTTTTTCAATATTATATGATTTTCACATTTTTTCGAACGTTAGTGACCTTTGACATATTTGGTCAAAATTTTCATGAATTCATGTACTTTGATATTTTACTAATTTTTCACTTTTCCCAATATTTTTCACTTTGTCAACCATTTTTTCAATACTTTATGATTTTCACATTTTTTTGAACGTTAGTGACCTTAGACATTTTTGGTCAAAATTTTCATAAATACATGTACTGTGACATTTTACAAACTTTTCACTTTTCCTAATAGTTTTCACTTTGTCAGCATTTTTTTCAATACTATATGATTTTCACATTTTTTCGAACGTTAGTGACCTTTGACATATTTGGTCAAAATTTTCATGAATTCATGTACTTTGATATTTTACTAATTTTTCACTTTTCCCAATATTTTTCACTTTGTCAACCATTTTTTCAATACTTTATGATTTTCACATTCTTTTGAACGAAAGTGACCTTTGACATTTTTGGTCAAAACTTTCATGAATACATGTACTGTGACATTTTTTTCACTTTTCCCAATATTTTTCACTTTGTCAGCATTTTTTTCAATACTTTATGATTTTCACATTTTTTCGAATGTTAGTGACCTTAGACATTTTCTGTCAAAATTTCATGAATACATATACTCTGACATGTTACTAACTTTTCACATTTGATTAGCATCTGGAAGCATCTGGAAGTCTGCTTGAGGCCGGCTCTCAGCAGTTACTGTCCGGACTCTGCATTCCTGGCTAATTCCATTCAGTACAAGTCATCGGAGTAAGGTAATGACAAAAAAAATGTACAAAGTTGTATTGTGCAATATAGGTTGATGCAGTACTGCGAGGAACACCAGCATATACTGTACATATAAAAATGATTCTCAATATAATTGTTTTATGATTTTCACATTTTTTCTAACGTTAGTGACCTTTGACTTTTTTTGGTCAAAATTTTCATGAATACATGTACTGTGATATTTTACTAATTTTTCACTTTTCCCAATATGTTTCACTTTGTCAGCAATTTTTTCAATACTTTATGATTTTCACATTTTTTTGAACGTTACTGACCTTAGACATTTTTGGTCAAAATTTTCCTTAATACATTTACTTTGACATTTTACAAACTTTTCACTTTTCCTAATATTTTTCACTTTGTCAACCATTTTTTCAATACTATATGATTTTCACTTTCCTTTGAACGTAAGTGACCTTACACATTTTTGGTCAAAATTTTCATGTATACATATACTGTGACATTTTACTAACTTTTCACTTTTCCTAATATTTTTCACTTTGTCAATCATTTTTTCAATACTTTAAGATTTTCATATTTTTTCCGATATTAGTTAACTTAGACATTTTTGGTTAAAATTTTCATGAATACACGTACTGTGAAACTTTACTAACTTTTCCCTTTTCCTAATATTTTACACTTTGTCAATCATTTTTTTAATAATTTATGATTTTCATATTTTTTCGAACGTTAGTGACCTTAGACATTTTTGGTCAAAATTTTCATAAATACATGTACTGTGAAATTTTACAAACTTCTCACTTTTCCTAATATTTTTCACTTTGTCAGCATTTTTTTCAATACTATATGATTTTCACATTTTTTCGAACGTTAGTGACCTTTGACATATTTGGTCAAAATTTTCATGAATTCATGTACTTTGATATTTTACTAATTTTTCACTTTTCCCAATATTTTTCACTTTGTCAACCATTTTTTCAATACTTTATGATTTTCACATTTTTTTGAACGTTAGTGACCTTAGACATTTTTGGTCAAAATTTTCATAAATACATGTACTGTGACATTTTACAAACTTTTCACTTTTCCTAATAGTTTTCACTTTGTCAGCATTTTTTTCAATACTATATGATTTTCACATTTTTTCGAACGTTAGTGACCTTTGACATATTTGGTCAAAATTTTCATGAATTCATATACTTTGATATTTTACTAATTTTTCACTTTTCCCAATATTTTTCACTTTGTCAACCATTTTTTCAATACTTTATGATTTTCACATTTTTTGAACGTTAGTGACCTTAGACATTTTTGGTCAAATTTTCATGAATACATATACTCTGACATGTTACTAACTTTTCACTTTTCCTAATATTTTTCACTTTGTCAACCATTTTTTCAATACTTTATGATTTTCACATTCTTTTGAACGAAAGTGACCTTTGACATTTTTGGTCAAAACTTTCATGAATACATGTACTGTGACATTTTTTTCACTTTTCCCAATATTTTTCACTTTGTCAGCTTTTTTTTCAATACTTTATGATTTTCACATTTTTTCGAACGTTAGTGACCTTAGACATTTTCTGTCAAAATTTCATGAATACATATACTCTGACATGTTACTAACTTTTCACATTTGATTAACATCTGGAAGCATCTGGAAGTCTGCTTGAGGCCGGCTCTCAGCAGTTACTGTCCGGACTCTGCATCCCTGGCTAATTCCATTCAGTACAAGTCATCGGATTAAGCTAATGACAAAAAAAATGTACAAAGTTGTATTGTGCAATATAGGTTGATGCAGTACTGCGAGGAACACCAGCATATACTGTACATATAAAAATGATTCTCAATATAATTGTTTTATGATTTTCACATTTTTTCTAACGTTAGTGACTTTTGACTTTTTTGGTCAAAATTTTAATGAATACATGTACTGTGATATTTTACTAATTTTTCACTTTTCCCAATATGTTTCACTTTGTCAGCAATTTTTTCAATACTTTATGATTTTCACATTTTTTTGAACGTTACTGACCTTAGACATTTTTGGTCAAAATTTTCCTTAATACATTTACTTTGACATTTTACAAACTTTTCACTTTTCCTAATATTTTTCACTTTGTCAACCATTTTTTCAATACTATATGATTTTCACATTTTTTTGAACGTTAGTGACCTTTGACATTTTTGGTCAAAATTTTCATTAATACATATACTTTGACATTTTACAAACTTTTCACTTTTCCTAGTAGTTTTCACTTTGTCTACCATTTTATCAATACTTTATGATTTTCATATTTTTTTCCAATATTAGTTAACTTAGACATTTTATGGTTAAAATCTTCGTGAATACACGTACTGTTACACTTTACTAACTTTTCACTGTTCCTAATATTTTTCACATGGTCAATCATTTTTTCAATACTTTCTGATTTTCACTTTCCTTTGAACGTAAGTGACCTTAGACATTTTCGGTCAAAATTTTCATGAATCCATATACTGTGACATTTTACTAACTTTTCACTTTTCCTAATATTTTTCACTTTGTCAATCTTTTTTTTAATACTTTTAGATTTTCACTTTCCTTTGAACGTAAGTGACCTTACACATTTTTGGTCAAAATTTTCATGAATACATGTACTGTGACATTTTACTAACTTTTCACTTTTCCTAATATTTTTCACTTTGTCAATCATTTTTTCAATACCTTAAGATTTTCATATTTTTTCCGATATTAGTTAACTTAGACATTTTTGGTTAAAATTTTCATGAATACACGTACTGTGAAACTTTACTAACTTTTCCCTTTTCCTAATATTTTACACTTTGTCAATCATTTTTTCAATAATTTATGATTTTCACATTTTTTTGAACGTTAGTGACCTTAGACATTTTTGGTCAAAATTTTCATAAATACATGTACTGTGACATTTTACAAACTTTTCACTTTTCCTAATAGTTTTCACTTTGTCAGCATTTTTTTCAATACTATATGATTTTCACATTTTTTCGAACGTTAGTGACCTTTGACATATTTGGTCAAAATTTTCATGAATTCATGTACTTTGATATTTTACTAATTTTTCACTTTTCCCAATATTTTTCACTTTTTCAACCATTTTTTCAATACTTTATGATTTTCACATTTTTTGAACGTTAGTGACCTTAGACATTTTTGGTCAAATTTTCATGAATACATATACTCTGACATGTTACTAACTTTTCACTTTTCCTAATATTTTTCACTTTGTCAACCATTTTTTCAATACTTTATGATTTTCACATTCTTTTGAACGAAAGTGACCTTTGACATTTTTGGTCAAAACTTTCATGAATACATGTACTGTGACATTTTTTTCACTTTTCCCAATATTTTTCACTTTGTAAGCATTTTTTTCAATACTTTATGATTTTCACATTTTTTCGAACATTAGTGACCTTAGACATTTTCTGTCAAAATTTCATGAATACATATACTCTGACATGTTACCAACTTTTCACATTTGATTAACATCTGGAAGTCTGCTTGAGGCCGGCTCTCAGCAGTTACTGTCCGGACTCTGCATCCCTGGCTAATTCCATTCAGTACAAGTCATCGGAGTAAGCTAATGACAAAAAAAATGTACAAAGTTGTATTGTGCAATATAGGTTGATGCAGTACTGCGAGGAACACCAGCATATACTGTACATATAAAAATGATTCTCAATATAATTGTTTTATGATTTTCACATTTTTTCTAACGTTAGTGACCTTTGACTTTTTTGGTCAAAATTTTAATGAATACATGTACTGTGATATTTTACTAATTTTTCACTTTTCCCAATATGTTTCACTTTGTCAGCAATTTTTTCAATACTTTATGATTTTCACATTTTTTTGAACGTTACTGACCTTAGACATTTTTGGTCAAAATTTTCCTTAATACATTTACTTTGACATTTTACAAACTTTTCACTTTTCCTAGTATTTTTCACTTTGTCAACCATTTTATCAATACTTTATGATTTTCATATTTTTTTCCGATATTAGTTAACTTAGACATTTTATGGTTAAAATCTTCGTGAATACACGTACTGTGACACTTTACTAACTTTTCACTGTTCCTAATATTTTTCACATGGTCAATCATTTTTTCAATACTATATGATTTTCACTTTCCTTTGAACGTAAGTGACCTTAGACATTTTTGGTCAAAATTTTCATGAATACATATACTGTGACATTTTACTAACTTTTCACTTTTCCTAATATTTTTCACTTTGTCAATCATTTTTTCCATTCTTTAAGATTTTCATATTTTTTCCGATATTAGTTAACTTAGACATTTTTGGTTAAAATTTTCATGAATACACGTACTGTGAAACTTTACTAACTTTTCCCTTTTCCTAATATTTTACACTTTGTCAATCATTTTTTCAATAATTTATGATTTTCACATTTTTTCGAACGTTAGTGACCTTAGACATTTTTGGTCAAAATTTTCATAAATATATGTACTGTGAAATTTTACAAACTTTTCACTTTTCCTAATATTTTTCACTTTGTCAGCATTTTTTTCAATACTTTATGATTTTCACATTTTTTTGAACGTTAGTGACCTTAGACATTTTTGGTCAAAATTTTCATAAATACATGTACTGTGACATTTTACAAACTTTTCACTTTTCCTAATAGTTTTCACTTTGTCAGCATTTTTTTCAATACTATATGATTTTCACATTTTTTCGAACGTTAGTGACCTTTGACATATTTGGTCAAAATTTTCATGAATTCATATACTTTGATATTTTACTAATTTTTCCCTTTTCCTAATATTTTTCACTTTGTCAACCATTTTTTCAATACTTTATGATTTTCACATTTTTTCGAACGTTAGTGACCTTAGACATTTTCTGTCAAAATTTCATGAATACATATACTCTGACATGTTACTAACTTTTCACATTTAATTAACATCTGGAAGCATCTGGAAGTCTGCTTGAGGCCGGCTCTCAGCAGTTACTGTCCGGACTCTGCATCCCTGGCTAATTCCATTCAGTACAAGTCATCGGAGTAAGCTAATGACAAAAAAAATGTACAAAGTTGTATTGTGCAATATAGGTTGATGCAGTACTGCGAGGAACACCAGCATATACTGTACATATAAAAATGATTCTCAATATAATTGTTTTATGATTTTCACATTTTTTCTAACGTTAGTGACCTTTGACTTTTTTGGTCAAAATTTTCATGAATACATGTACTGTGATATTTTACTAATTTTTCACTTTTCCCAATATGTTTCACTTTGTCAGCAATTTTTTCAATACTTTATGATTTTCACATTTTTTTGAACGTTACTGACCTTTGACATTTTTGGTCAAAATTTTCCTTAATACATTTACTTTGACATTTTACAAACTTTTCACCTTTCCTAATATTTTTCACTTTGTCAACCATTTTTTCAATACTATATGATTTTCACATTTTTTTGAACGTTAGTGACCTTTGACATTTTTGGTCAAAATTTTCATTAATACATATACTTTGACATTTTACAAACTTTTCACTTTTCCTAGTATTTTTCACTTTGTCTACCATTTTATCAATACTTTATGATTTTCAGATATTTTTCCGATATTAGTTAACTTAGACATTTTATGGTTAAAATCTTCGTGAATACACGTACTGTGACACTTTACTAACTTTTCACTGTTCCTAATATTTTTCACATGGTCAATCATTTTTTCAATACTTTATGATTTTCACTTTGCTTTGAACGTAAGTGACCTTAGACATTTTCGGTCAAAATTTTCATGAATCCATATACTGTGACATTTTACTAACTTTTCACTTTTCCTAATATTTTCCAATTTGTCAACCATTTTTTCAATACTATATGATTTTCACATTTTTTTGAACGTTAGTGACCTTTGACATTTTTGGTCAAAATTTTCATTAATACATATACTTTGACATTTTACAAACTTTTCACTTTTCCTAGTATTTTTCACTTTGTCTACCATTTTATCAATACTTTATGATTTTCAGATATTTTTCCGATATTAGTTAACTTAGACATTTTATGGTTAAAATCTTCGTGAATACACGTACTGTGACACTTTACTAACTTTTCACTGTTCCTAATATTTTTCACATGGTCAATCATTTTTTCAATACTTTATGATTTTCACTTTGCTTTGAACGTAAGTGACCTTAGACATTTTCGGTCAAAATTTTCATGAATCCATATACTGTGACATTTTACTAACTTTTCACTTTTCCTAATATTTTTCACTTTGTCAATCATTTTTTTAATACTTTTAGATTTTCAATTTCCTTTGAACGTTAGTGACCTTACACATTTTTGGTCAAAATTTTCATGAATCCATATACTGTGACATTTTACTAACTTTTCACTTTTCCTAATATTTTTCACTTTGTCAACCATTTTTTCAAAACTTTATGATTTTCACATTTTTTCGAACGTTAGTGACCTTAGACATTTTTGGTCAAAATTTTCATGAATAAATATACTGTGACATTTTACTAACTTTTCACTTTTCCTAATATTTTTCACTTTGTCAACCATTTTTTCAATACTTTATGATTTTCACATTTTTTCGAACGTTAGTGACCTTAGACATTTTCTGTCAAAATTTCATGAATACATATACTCTGACATGTTACTAACTTTTCACATTTAATTAACATCTGGAAGCATCTGGAAGTCTGCTTGAGGCCGGCTCTCAGCAGTTACTGTCTGGACTCTGCATCCCTGGCTAATTCCATTCAGTACAAGTCATCGGAGTAAGCTAATGACAAAAAAAATGTGCAAAGTTGTATTGTGCAATATAGGTTGATGCAGTACTGCGAGGAACACCAGCATATACTGTACATATAAAAATGATTCTCAATATAATTGTTTTATGATTTTCACATTTTTTCTAACGTTAGTGACCTTTGACTTTTTTGGTCAAAATTTTCATGAATACATGTACTGTGATATTTTACTAATTTTTCACTTTTCCCAATATGTTTCACTTTGTCAGCAATTTTTTCAATACTTTATGATTTTCACATTTTTTTGAACGTTACTGACCTTAGACATTTTTGGTCAAAATTTTCCTTAATACATTTACTTTGACATTTTACAAACTTTTCACTTTTCCTAATATTTTCCACTTTGTCAACCATTTTTTCAATACTATATGATTTTCACATTTTTTTGAACGTTAGTGACCTTTGACATTTTTGGTCAAAATTTTCATTAATACATATACTTTGACATTTTACAAACTTTTCACTTTTCCTAGTATTTTTCACTTTGTCTACCATTTTATCAATACTTTATGATTTTCAGATATTTTTCCGATATTAGTTAACTTAGACATTTTATGGTTAAAATCTTCGTGAATACACGTACTGTGACACTTTACTAACTTTTCACTGTTCCTAATATTTTTCACATGGTCAATCATTTTTTCAATACTTTATGATTTTCACTTTGCTTTGAACGTAAGTGACCTTAGACATTTTCGGTCAAAATTTTCATGAATCCATATACTGTGACATTTTACCAACTTTTCACTTTTCCTAATATTTTTCACTTTGTCAATCATTTTTTTAATACTTTTAGATTTTCACTTTCCTTTGAACGTAAGTGACCTTACACATTTTTGGTCAAAATTTTCATGAATACATATACTGTGACATTTTACTAACTTTTAACTTTTCCTAATATTTTTCACTTTGTCAATCATTTTTTCAATACTTTAAGATTTTCACATTTTTTCCGATATTAGTTAACTTAGACATTTTTGGTTAAAATTTTCATGAATACACGTACTGTGAAACTTTACTAACTTTTCCCTTTTCCTAATATTTTTCACTTTGTCAATCATTTTTTCAATAATTTATGATTTTCACATTTTTTTGAACGTTAGTGACCTTAGACATTTTTGGTCAAAATTTTCATGAATACATATACTCTGACATGTTATTAACTTTTAACTTTTCCTAATATTTTTCACTTTGTCAACCATTTTTTCAATACTTTATGATTTTCATATTTTTTCCGATATTAGTTAACTTAGACATTTTTAGTTAAAATTTTCGTGAATACACGTACTGTGACATTTTACTAACTTTTCACTTTTCCTAATATTTTTCACTTTGTCAATCGTTTTTTCTATACTATATGATTTTCATTATATTTTTGAACGTTAGTGACCTTTGACATTTTTGGTCAAAATTTTCATTAACACATATACTTTGACATTTTACAAACTTTTCATTTTTCCTAATATTTTTTTACTTTGTCAACCATTTTTTCAAAACTTCATGATTTTCACTTTACTTTGAACGTAAGTGACCTTGGACATTTTTGGTCAAAATTTTAATGAATACATATACTGTGACATTTTACTGAATTTTCACATTGTCAATCATTTTTTCAATATTTTATGATTTTTACTTTACTTTGATCATAAGTGACCTTGGAAATTTTTGGTCCAAATTTTCATGGACACATGTACTGTGACATTTTACTAACTTTTCACTTTTCCTAATATTTTTCACTTTGTCAACCATTTTTTCAATACTATATGATTTTCACATTTTTTTGAACGTTAGTGACCTTTGACATTTTTGGTCAAAATTTTCATTAATACATATACTTTGACATTTTACAAACTTTTCACTTTTCCTAGTAGTTTTCACTTTGTCTACCATTTTATCAATACTTTATGATTTTCATATTTTTTTCCAATATTAGTTAACTTAGACATTTTATGGTTAAAATCTTCGTGAATACACGTACTGTGACACTTTACTAACTTTTCACTGTTCCTAATATTTTTCACATGGTCAATCATTTTTTCAATACTTTCTGATTTTCACTTTCCTTTGAACGTAAGTGACCTTAGACATTTTCGGTCAAAATTTTCATGAATCCATATACTGTGACATTTTACTAACTTTTCACTTTTCCTAATATTTTTCACTTTGTCAATCTTTTTTTTAATACTTTTAGATTTTCACTTTCCTTTGAACGTAAGTGACCTTACACATTTTTGGTCAAAATTTTCATGAATACATGTACTGTGACATTTTACTAACTTTTCACTTTTCCTAATATTTTTCACTTTGTCAATCATTTTTTCAATACCTTAAGATTTTCATATTTTTTCCGATATTAGTTAACTTAGACATTTTTGGTTAAAATTTTCATGAATACACGTACTGTGAAACTTTACTAACTTTTCCCTTTTCCTAATATTTTACACTTTGTCAATCATTTTTTCAATAATTTATGATTTTCACATTTTTTTGAACGTTAGTGACCTTAGACATTTTTGGTCAAAATTTTCATAAATACATGTACTGTGACATTTTACAAACTTTTCACTTTTCCTAATAGTTTTCACTTTGTCAGCATTTTTTTCAATACTATATGATTTTCACATTTTTTCGAACGTTAGTGACCTTTGACATATTTGGTCAAAATTTTCATGAATTCATATACTTTGTTTTTTTACTAATTTTTCACTTTTCCCAATATTTTTCACTGTCAACCATTTTTTCAATACTTTATGATTTTCACATTTTTTTTGAACGTTAGTGACCTCAGTCATTTTTGTCAAAATTTTCATAAATACATGTACTGTGACATTTTACAAACTTTTCACTTTTCCTAATAGTTTTCACTTTGTCAGCATTTTTTTCAATACTATATGATTTTCACATTTTATCGAACGTTAGTGACCTTTGACATATTTGGTCAAAATTTTCATGAATACATATACTGTGACATTTTACTAACTTTTCACTTTTCCTAATATTTTTCACTTTGTCAATCATTTTTTCCATTCTTTAAGATTTTCATATTTTTTCCGATATTAGTTAACTTAGACATTTTTGGTTAAAATTTTCATGAATACACGTACTGTGAAACTTTACTAACTTTTCCCTTTTCCTAATATTTTACACTTTGTCAATCATTTTTTCAATAATTTATGATTTTCACATTTTTTCGAACGTTAGTGACCTTAGACATTTTTGGTCAAAATTTTCATAAATATATGTACTGTGAAATTTTACAAACTTTTCACTTTTCCTAATATTTTTCACTTTGTCAGCATTTTTTTCAATACTTTATGATTTTCACATTTTTTTGAACGTTAGTGACCTTAGACATTTTTGGTCAAAATTTTCATAAATACATGTACTGTGACATTTTACAAACTTTTCACTTTTCCTAATAGTTTTCACTTTGTCAGCATTTTTTTCAATACTATATGATTTTCACATTTTTTCGAACGTTAGTGACCTTTGACATATTTGGTCAAAATTTTCATGAATTCATATACTTTGATATTTTACTAATTTTTCCCTTTTCCTAATATTTTTCACTTTGTCAACCATTTTTTCAATACTTTATGATTTTCACATTTTTTCGAACGTTAGTGACCTTAGACATTTTCTGTCAAAATTTCATGAATACATATACTCTGACATGTTACTAACTTTTCACATTTAATTAACATCTGGAAGCATCTGGAAGTCTGCTTGAGGCCGGCTCTCAGCAGTTACTGTCCGGACTCTGCATCCCTGGCTAATTCCATTCAGTACAAGTCATCGGAGTAAGCTAATGACAAAAAAAATGTACAAAGTTGTATTGTGCAATATAGGTTGATGCAGTACTGCGAGGAACACCAGCATATACTGTACATATAAAAATGATTCTCAATATAATTGTTTTATGATTTTCACATTTTTTCTAACGTTAGTGACCTTTGACTTTTTTGGTCAAAATTTTCATGAATACATGTACTGTGATATTTTACTAATTTTTCACTTTTCCCAATATGTTTCACTTTGTCAGCAATTTTTTCAATACTTTATGATTTTCACATTTTTTTGAATGTTACTGACCTTTGACATTTTTGGTCAAAATTTTCCTTAATACATTTACTTTGACATTTTACAAACTTTTCACCTTTCCTAATATTTTTCACTTTGTCAACCATTTTTTCAATACTATATGATTTTCACATTTTTTTGAACGTTAGTGACCTTTGACATTTTTGGTCAAAATTTTCATTAATACATATACTTTGACATTTTACAAACTTTTCACTTTTCCTAGTATTTTTCACTTTGTCTACCATTTTATCAATACTTTATGATTTTCAGATATTTTTCCGATATTAGTTAACTTAGACATTTTATGGTTAAAATCTTCGTGAATACACGTACTGTGACACTTTACTAACTTTTCACTGTTCCTAATATTTTTCACATGGTCAATCATTTTTTCAATACTTTATGATTTTCACTTTGCTTTGAACGTAAGTGACCTTAGACATTTTCGGTCAAAATTTTCATGAATCCATATACTGTGACATTTTACTAACTTTTCATTTTTCCTAATATTTTCCACTTTGTCAACCATTTTTTCAATACTATATGATTTTCACATTTTTTTGAACGTTAGTGACCTTTGACATTTTTGGTCAAAATTTTCATTAATACATATACTTTGACATTTTACAAACTTTTCACTTTTCCTAGTATTTTTCACTTTGTCTACCATTTTATCAATACTTTATGATTTTCAGATATTTTTCCGATATTAGTTAACTTAGACATTTTATGGTTAAAATCTTCGTGAATACACGTACTGTGACACTTTACTAACTTTTCACTGTTCCTAATATTTTTCACATGGTCAATCATTTTTTCAATACTTTATGATTTTCACTTTGCTTTGAACGTAAGTGACCTTAGACATTTTCGGTCAAAATTTTCATGAATCCATATACTGTGACATTTTACTAACTTTTCACTTTTCCTAATATTTTTCACTTTGTCAATCATTTTTTTAATACTTTTAGATTTTCAATTTCCTTTGAACGTTAGTGACCTTACACATTTTTGGTCAAAATTTTCATGAATCCATATACTGTGACATTTTACTAACTTTTCACTTTTCCTAATATTTTTCACTTTGTCAACCATTTTTTCAAAACTTTATGATTTTCACATTTTTTCGAACGTTAGTGACCTTAGACATTTTTGGTCAAAATTTTCATGAATAAATATACTGTGACATTTTACTAACTTTTCACTTTTCCTAATATTTTTCACTTTGTCAACCATTTTTTCAATACTTTATGATTTTCACATTTTTTCGAACGTTAGTGACCTTAGACATTTTCTGTCAAAATTTCATGAATACATATACTCTGACATGTTACTAACTTTTCACATTTAATTAACATCTGGAAGCATCTGGAAGTCTGCTTGAGGCCGGCTCTCAGCAGTTACTGTCTGGACTCTGCATCCCTGGCTAATTCCATTCAGTACAAGTCATCGGAGTAAGCTAATGACAAAAAAAATGTGCAAAGTTGTATTGTGCAATATAGGTTGATGCAGTACTGCGAGGAACACCAGCATATACTGTAAATATAAAAATGATTCTCAATATAATTGTTTTATGATTTTCACATTTTTTCTAACGTTAGTGACCTTTGACTTTTTTGGTCAAAATTTTCATGAATACATGTACTGTGATATTTTACTAATTTTTCACTTTTCCCAATATGTTTCACTTTGTCAGCAATTTTTTCAATACTTTATGATTTTCACATTTTTTTGAACGTTACTGACCTTAGACATTTTTGGTCAAAATTTTCCTTAATACATTTACTTTGACATTTTACAAACTTTTCACTTTTCCTAATATTTTCCACTTTGTCAACCATTTTTTCAATACTATATGATTTTCACATTTTTTTGAACGTTAGTGACCTTTGACATTTTTGGTCAAAATTTTCATTAATACATATACTTTGACATTTTACAAACTTTTCACTTTTCCTAGTATTTTTCACTTTGTCTACCATTTTATCAATACTTTATGATTTTCAGATATTTTTCCGATATTAGTTAACTTAGACATTTTATGGTTAAAATCTTCGTGAATACACGTACTGTGACACTTTACTAACTTTTCACTGTTCCTAATATTTTTCACATGGTCAATCATTTTTTCAATACTTTATGATTTTCACTTTGCTTTGAACGTAAGTGACCTTAGACATTTTCGGTCAAAATTTTCATGAATCCATATACTGTGACATTTTACCAACTTTTCACTTTTCCTAATATTTTTCACTTTGTCAATCATTTTTTTAATACTTTTAGATTTTCACTTTCCTTTGAACGTAAGTGACCTTACACATTTTTGGTCAAAATTTTCATGAATACATATACTGTGACATTTTACTAACTTTTAACTTTTCCTAATATTTTTCACTTTGTCAATCATTTTTTCAATACTTTAAGATTTTCACATTTTTTCCGATATTAGTTAACTTAGACATTTTTGGTTAAAATTTTCATGAATACACGTACTGTGAAACTTTACTAACTTTTCCCTTTTCCTAATATTTTTCACTTTGTCAATCATTTTTTCAATAATTTATGATTTTCACATTTTTTTGAACGTTAGTGACCTTAGACATTTTTGGTCAAAATTTTCATGAATACATATACTCTGACATGTTATTAACTTTTAACTTTTCCTAATATTTTTCACTTTGTCAACCATTTTTTCAATACTTTATGATTTTCATATTTTTTCCGATATTAGTTAACTTAGACATTTTTAGTTAAAATTTTCGTGAATACACGTACTGTGACATTTTACTAACTTTTCACTTTTCCCAATATTTTTCACTTTGTCAATCGTTTTTTCTATACTATATGATTTTCATTATATTTTTGAACGTTAGTGACCTTTGACATTTTTGGTCAAAATTTTCATTAACACATATACTTTGACATTTTACAAACTTTTCATTTTTCCTAATATTTTTTTACTTTGTCAACCATTTTTTCAAAACTTCATGATTTTCACTTTACTTTGAACGTAAGTGACCTTGGACATTTTTGGTCAAAATTTTAATGAATACATATACTGTGACATTTTACTGAATTTTCACATTGTCAATCATTTTTTCAATATTTTATGATTTTTACTTTACTTTGATCATAAGTGACCTTGGAAATTTTTGGTCCAAATTTTCATGGACACATGTACTGTGACATTTTACTAACTTTTTCACTTTTCCTAATATTTTTCACTTTGTCAACCATTTTTTCAATACTTTATGATTTTCAAATTCTTTTGAACGTAAGTGACCTTAGACATTTTTGGTCAAAATTTTCATGAACACATGTACTGTGACATTTTACAAACTTTTCATTTTTCCCAATATTTTTACTTTGTCAACCATTTTTTCAATACTTTATGATTTTCACTTTCCTTTGAACGTAGGTGACCTTAGACATTTTCGGTCAAAATTTTCATGAATACATATACTGTGACGTTTTACTAACTTTTCACTTTTCCTAATATTTTTCACTTTGTCAATCATTTTTTCAATACTTTATGATTTTCACTTTCTTTCGAACGTAAGTGACCTCATAAATTTTGAGGTCAAAATTTTCATGAACACTTGTACTGTGACATTTTACTAACTTTTCACTTTTCCCAATATTTTTCACTTTGTCAACCATTTTTTCAATACTTTATGATTTTCACATTTTCTGAACGTTCGTGACCTTAGACATTTTCGGTCAAAATTTTCATGAATACATATACTGTGACATTTTACTAAATTTTCACATCGTCAATCATTTTTTCAATATTTTATGATTTTTACTTTACTTAATCATAAGTGACCTTGGACATTTTTGGTCCAAATTTTCATGGACACATGTACTGTGACATTTTACTAACTTTTCACTTTTCCTAATATTTTTCACTTTGTCAACCATTTTTTCAATACTTTATGATTTTCACTTTCCTTTGAACGTAGGTGACCTTAGACATTTTCGGTCAAAATTTTAATGAATATATATACTGTGACGTTTTACTAACTTTTCACTTTTCCTAATATTTTTCACTTTGTCAATCATTTTTTCAATACTTTATGATTTTCACTTTCTTTTGAACATAAGTGACCACATACATTTTTGGTCAAAATTTTCATGAATCCATATACTGTGACATTTTACTAACTTTTTACTTTTCGTAATATTTTTCACTTTGTCCACCATTTTTTCAATACTTTATGATTTTCAAATTTTTTAACGTTTTCTGACCTTAGACAATTTCGCTCAAAATTTTCATGAATACATATACTGTGACATTTTACTAACTTTTCACTTTGTCAATCATTTTTTCAATATTTTATGATTTTCACTTTACTTTGAACGTAAGTGACCTTGGACATTTTTGGTCAAAATTTTCATTGACACATGTACTGTTACATTTTACAAACTTTTCACTTTTCCTAATATTTTTCACTTTGTCAACCATTTTTTCAATACTTTATGATTTTCACATTTTTTGAACGTTAGTGAAAAGTCAACCATTTTTTCAATACTATATGATTTTCACATTTTTTGAACGTTCGTGACCTTAGACATTTTCGGTCAAAATTTTCATGAATACATATACTTTGACATTTTCCTAATATTTTTCACTTTGTCAATCATTTTTTCAATTTGTCAATCATTTTTTCAATACTTTATGATTTTCACTTTACTTTGAACGTAAGTGATCTTGGACATTTTTGGTCAAAATTTTCATGGACACATATACTGTGACATTTTACTAACTTTTCATTTTTCCCAATATTTTTCACTTTGTCAACCATTTTTTCAATACTATATGATTTTCACATTTTTTGAACATTCGTGACCTTAGACATTTTCGGTCAAAATTTCATGAACACATGTACTGTGACATTTCACTAACTTTTTACTTTTCATAATATTTTTCACTTTGTCCACCATTTTTTCAATACTTTATGATTTTCACATTTTTTGAACCTTTTCTGACCTTAGACAATTTCGCTCAAAATTTTCATGAATACATATACTGTGACATTTTACTAACTTTTCACTTTTCCCAATATTTTTCACTTTGTAAACCATTTTTTCAATACTATATGATTTTCACATTTTTTGAACGTTCGTGACCTTTGACATTTTCGGTCAAAATTTTCATGAATACATATGCTGTGACATTTTACTAACTTTTCACTTTGTCAATCATTTTTTCAATATTTTATGATTTTCACTTTACTTTGAACGTAAGTGACCTTGGTCATTTTTGGTCAAAATTTTCATGGACACATGTAATTTGACATTTTACAAACTTTTCACTTTTCGTAATATTTTTCACTATGTCAATCATTTTTTCAATACTTTATGATTTTCACTTTCTTTTGAACGTAAGTGACCTTATACATTTTTGGTCAAAATTTTCATGAACACATGTACTGTGACATTTTACTAACTTTTCATTTTTCCCAATATTTTTCACTTTGTCAACCATTTTTTCAATACTATATGATTTTCACATTTTTTGAACGTTCGTGACCTTAGACATTTTCGGTCAAAATTTCATGAACACATGTACTGTGACATTTCACTAACTTTTTATTTTTCATAATATTTTTCACTTTGTCCACCATTTTTTCAATACTTTATGATTTTCACATTTTTTGAACGTTTTCTGACCTTAGACAATTTCGCTCAAAATTTTCATGAATACATATACTGTGACATTTTACTAACTTTTCACTTTGTCAATCATTTTTTCAATATTTTATGATTTTCACTTTACTGTGAACGTAAGTGACCTTGGTCATTTTTGGTCAAAATTTTCATGGACACATGTGATTTGAAATTTTACAAACTTTTCACTTTTCGCAATATTTTTCACTTTGTCAATCATTTTTTCAATACTTTATGATTTTCACTTTCTTTTGAACGTAAGTGACCTTATACATTTTTGGTCAAAATTTTCATGAACACATGTACTCTGACATTTTACTAACTTTTCATTTTTCCCAATATTTTTCACTTTGTCAACCATTTTTTCAATACTACATGATTTTCACATTTTTTGAACGTTCGTGACCTTAGACATTTTCGGTCAAAATTTCATGAACACATGTACTGTGACATTTCACTAACTTTTTACTTTTCGTAATATTTTTCACTTTGTCCACCATTTTTTCAATACTTTATGATTTTCACATTTTTTGAACGTTTTCTGACCTTAGACAATTTCGCTCAAAATTTTCATGAATACATATACTGTGACATTTTACTAACTTTTCACTTTGTCAATCATTTTTTCAATATTTTATGATTTTCACTTTACTTTGAACGTAAGTGACCTTGGACATTTTTGGTCAAAATTTTCATTGACACATGTACTGTGACATTTTACAAACTTTTCACTTTTCCTAATATTTTTCACTTTGTCAACCATTTTTTCAATACTTTATGATTTTCACTTTCCTTTGAACGTAAGTGACCTTAGACATTTTTGGTCAAAATTTCATGAACACATTTACTGTGACATTTAACTACCTTTTCCCAATATTTTTCACTTTGTCAACCATTTTTTCAATACTTTATGATTTTCACATTTTTTGAACGTTAGTGAAAAGTCAACCATTTTTTCAATACTATATGATTTTATCATTTTTTTTAACGTTAGTGACCTTTGACATTTTTGGTCAAAATTTTCATTAATAAATATACTTTGACATTTTACAAACTTTTCATTTTTCCTAATATTTTTCACTTTGTCAATCATTTTTTCAATATTTTATGATTCTCACTTTACTTTGAACGTAAGTGATCTTGGACATTTTTGGTCAAAATTTTCATGGACACATGTACTGTGACATTTTACAAACTTTTCACTTTTCCTAATATTTTTCACTTTGTCAACCATTTTTTTAATACTTTATGATTTTCATATTTTTTCCGATATTTGTTAACTCTGACATTTTTGGTTAAAATTTTCGTGAATACACGTACTTTAACACTTTACTAACTTTTCACTTTTCCCAATATTTTTCACTTTGTCAACCATTTTTTCAATACTTTATGATTTTCACATTTTTTGAACGTTAGTGACCTTAGACATTTTCGGTCAAAATTTTCATTAATACATATACTTTGACATTTTACAAACTTTTCATTTTTCCTAATATTTTTCACTTTGTCAATCATTTTTTCAAAACTTGATGATTTTCACTATCTTTTGAACATAAGTGACCTCAGACATTTTTGGTCCAAAGTTCATGAACACATGTACTGTGACATTTTACTAACTTTTCATTTTTCCCAATATTTTTCACTTTGTCAAACATTTTTTCAATACTTGATGATTTTCACATTTCTTTGAACGTAAGTGACATTCGACATTTTTGGTCAAAATTTTCATTAATACATATACTTTGACATTTTACAAACTTTTCATTTTTCCTAATATTTTTCACTTTTCAATCATTTTTTCAATACTTGATAATTTTCACATTTTTTGAACTTTCGTGACCTTTGACATTTTCGGTCAAAATTTTCATTAATACATATACTTTGACATTTTACAAACTTTTCATTTTTCCTAATATTTTTCACTTTGTCAATCATTTTTTCGATACTTTATGATTTTCACTTTTTTTTGAACGTAAGTGACCCTAGACATTTTCGGTCAAAATTTTCATGAATACATATACTTTGACATTTTCCTAATATTTTTCACTTTGTCAATCATTTTTTCAATATTTTATGATTTTCACATTACTTTGAACGTAAGTGATCTTGGACATTTTTGGTCAAAATTTTCATGGACACATGTACTGTGACATTTTACAAACTTTTCACTTTTCCTAATATTTTTCACTTTGTCAACCATTTTTTCAATACTTTATGATTTTCACATTTTTTGAACGTCAGTGACCTCAGACATTTTTGGTCCAAAGTTCATGAACACATGTACTGTGACATTTTAATAACTTTTCATTTTTCCCAATATTTTTCACTTTGTCAAACATTTTTTCAATACTTTATGATTTTCACATTTCTTTGAACGTAAGTGACATTCGACATTTTTGGTCAAAATTTTCATTAATACATGTACTTTGACATTTTACAAACTTTTCATTTTTCCTAATATTTTTCACTTTTCAATCATTTTTTCAATACTTGATGATTTTCACATTTTTTGAACTTTCGTGACCTTTGACATTTTCGGTCAAAATTTTCATTAATACATATACTTTGACATTTTACAAACTTTTCATTTTTCCTAATATTTTTCACTTTGTCAATCATTTTTTCGATACTTTATGATTTTCACTTTTTTTTGAACGTAAGTGACCCTAGACATTTTCGGTCAAAATTTTCATGAATACATATACTTTGACATTTTCCTAATATTTTTCACTTTGTCAATCATTTTTTCAATATTTTATGATTTTCACATTACTTTGAACGTAAGTGATCTTGGACATTTTTGGTCAAAATTTTCATGGACACATGTACTGTGACATTTTACAAACTTTTCACTTTTCCTAATATTTTTCACTTTGTCAACCATTTTTTTAATACTTTATGATTTTCATATTTTTTCCGATATTTGTTAACTCAGACATTTTTGGTTAAAATTTTCGTGAATACACGTACTTTGACACTTTACTAACTTTTAACTTTTCCCAATATTTTTCACTTTGTCAACCATTTTTTCAATACTTTATGATTTTCACATTTTTTGAACGTTAGTGACCTTAGACATTTTCGGTAAAAATTTTCATGAATACTTATACTTTGACATTTTACTAACTTTTCACTTTTCCTAATGTTTTTCACTTTGTCAATCATTTTTTCAATACTTTATTATTTTCACTTTCTTTTGAACGTAATTGACCTCTGAAATTTTTGGTCAAAATTTCATGAACACATGTACTGTGACATTTTACTAACTTTTCACTTTTCGTAATATTTTTCACTTTTTCAATCATTTTTTCAATACTTTATGATTTTCACTTTCCTTTGAACCGAAATGACCTTAGACATTTTGGGTCAAAATTTCATGAACACATGTACTGTGACATTTTACTTACTTTTCACTTTTCGTAATATTTTTCACTTTGTCAACCATTTTTTCAATACTTTATGATTTTCACATTTTTTGAACGTTAGTGACCTTAGACATTTTCGGTCAAAATTTTGCTTAATAAATATACTTTGACAGTTTACAAACTTTTATTTTTCCTAATATTTTTCACTTTGTCAATCATTTTGTCAATACTTTATGATTTTCACTTTCCTTTTAACCTAAGTGACCTTAGACATTTTGAGTCAAAATTTTAATGAACACATGTACTGTAACATTTTACTAACTTTTCATTTTTCCCAATATTTTTCACTTCGTCAAACATTTTTTCAATACTTTATGATTTTCACTTTCCTTTGAACGTTCGTGACCTTAGACATTTTCGGTCAAAATTTTAATGAATACATATACTGTGACATTTTACTAACTTTTCACTTTGTCAATCATTTTTTCAATTTTTTATGATTTTCACTTTACTTTGAACGTAAGTGACCTTGGATATTTTTGGTCGAAATTTTCATGGACACATGTACTGTGACATTTTACAAACTTTTCACTTTTCCTAATATTTTTCACTTTGTCAAACATTTTTTCAATTATTTATGATTTTCATATTTTTTCCGATATTAGTGACCTTAGACATTTTCGGTCAAAATTTTAATGAATACATATACTGTGACATTTTACTAGCTTTTCACTTTTCGTAATATTTTTCACTTTGTCAATCATTTTTTCAATACTTTATGATTTTCACTTTCTTTTGAACGTAAATGACCTTAGACATTTTTGGTCAAAATTTTAATGAACACATGTAATGTGACATTTTACTAACTTTTCACTTTTCCTAAACTTTTCCCTTTGGTCAATCATTTTTTCAATACTATATGATTTTCACATTTTTTTGAACGTTAGTGACCTTTGACATTTTTGGTCAAAATTTTCATGAATACATATACTTTGACATTTTACAAACTTTTCATTTTTCCTAATATTTTTCACTTTGTCAAACATTTTTTCAATACTTGATGATTTTCACATTTCTTTGAACGTAAGTGACATTCGAAATTTTTGGTCAAAATTTTCATTAATACATATACTTTGACATTTTACAAACTTTTCATTTTTCCTAATATTTTTCACTTTGTCAATCATTTTTTCGATACTTTATGATTTTCAGTTTTTTTTGAACATAAGTGACCTTAGACATTTTTGGACAAAATTTTCATGAACATATTTACTGTGACATTTTACTAACTTTTCCCAATATTTTTCACTTTTTCAACCATTTTTTCAATACTTTATGATTTTAACATTTTTTGAACGTTAGTGAAAAGTCAACCATTTTTTCAATACTATATGATTTTCACATTTTTTGAACGTTCGTGACCTTAGACATTTTCGGTAATAATTTTCATGAATACTTATACTTTGACATTTTACTAACTTTTCACTTTTCCTAATGTTTTTCACTTTGTCAATCATTTTTTCAATACTTTATTATTTTCACTTTCTTTTGAACGTAATTGACCTCAGACATTTTTGGTCAAAATTTCATGAACACATGTACTGTGACATTTTACTAACTTTTCACTTTTCGTAATATTTTTCACTTTGTCAACCATTTTTTCAATACTTTATGATTTTCA
Source organism: Fistularia commersonii (assembly GCF_037954325.1). Taxonomy (NCBI): domain Eukaryota; kingdom Metazoa; phylum Chordata; class Actinopteri; order Syngnathiformes; family Fistulariidae; genus Fistularia; species Fistularia commersonii. The sequence continues at coordinate 14,764,059 of NC_141307.1, forward strand.
CATTTTTTGAACGTTAGTGACCTTAGACATTTTCGGTCAAAATTTTCATTAATACATATACTTTGACATTTTACAAACTTTTCATTTTTCCTAATATTTTTCACTTTGTCATTCATTTTTTCAATACTTTATGATTTTCACTTTCCTTTGAACCTAAGTGACCTTTGACATTTTGGGTCAAAATTTTAATGAACACATGTACTGTAACATTTTACTAACTTTTCATTTTTCCCAATATTTTTCACTTTGTCAACCATTTTTTCAATACTTTATGATTTTCACTTTCCTTTGAACTTAGCTGACCTTAGACATTTTCGGTCAAAATTTTCATGAATACATGTACTGTGACATTTTACTAACTTTTCACTTTTCCTAAACTTTTCCCCTTGGTCAATCATTTTTTAAATATTATATGAGTTTATCATTTTTTTTGACGTTAGTGACCTTTGACATTTTTGGTCAAAATTTTCATTAATAAATATACTTTGACATTTTACAAACTTTTCATTTTTCCTAATATTTTTCACTTTGTCAATCATTTTTTCAATATTTTATGATTTTCGCTTTACTTTGAACGTAAGTGATCTTGGACATTTTTGGTCAAAATTTTCATGGACACATGTACTGTGACATTTTACAAACTTTTCACTTTTCCTAATATTTTTCACTTTGTCAACCCTTTTTTTAATACTTTATGATTTTCATATTTTTTCCGATATTTGTTAACTCAGACATTTTTGGTTAAAATTTTCGTGAATACACGTACTTTAACACTTTACTAACTTTTCACTTTTCCCAATATTTTTCACTTTGTCAACCATTTTTTCAATACTATATGATTTTCACATTTTTTGAACGTTAGTGACCTTAGACATTTTCGGTCAAAATTTTCATTAATACATATACTTTGACATTTTACAAACTTTTCATTTTTCCTAATATTTTTCACTTTGTCAATCATTTTTTCAAAACTTGATGATTTTCACTTTCTTTTGAACATAAGTGACCTCATACTTTTTTGGCCAAAATTTTCATGAACACATGTACTGTGACATTTTACTAACTTTTCATTTTTCCCAATATTTTTCACTTTGTCAACCATTTTTTCAATATTTTATGATTTTCACTTTACTTTGAACATAAGTGACCTTGGACATTTTTGGTCAAAATTTTCATGGACACATGTACTGTGACATTTTAAGAACTTTTCACTTTTCCTAATATTTTTCACTTTTTCAATCATTTTTTCAATACTTTATGATTTTAACTGTCTTTTGAACGTAAATGACCTTAGACATTTTTGGTCAAAATTTTAATGAACACATGTAATATGACATTTTACTAACTTTTCATTTTTCCTAAACTTTTCCCTTTGGTCAATCATTTTTTCAATACTATATGATTTTCACATTTTTTTGAACGTTAGTGACCTTTGACATTTTTGGTCAAAATTTTCATGAATACATATACTTTGACATTTTACAAACTTTTCATTTTTCCTAATATTTTTCACTATGTCAAACATTTTTTCAATACTTGATGATTTTCACATTTCTTTGAATGTAAGTGACATTCGACATTTTTGGTCAAAATTTTAATTAATACATATAATTTGACATTTTACAAAGTTTTCATTTTTCCTAATATTTTTCACTTTTCAATCATTTTTTCAATACTTGATGATTTTCACATTTTTTGAACTTTCGTGACCTTTGACATTTTCGGTCAAAATTTTCATTAATACATATACTTTGACAATTTACAAACTTTTCATTTTTCCTAATATTTTTCACTTTGTCAATCATTTTTTCGATACTTTATGATTTTCACTTTTTTTTGAACATAAGTGACCCTAGACATTTTCGGTCAAAATTTTCATGAATACATATACTTTGACATTTTACAAACTTTTCATTTTTCCTAATATTTTTCACTTTGTCAAACATTTTTTCAATACTTGATGATTTTCACATTTCTTTGAACGTAAGTGACATTCGACATTTTTGGTCAAAATTTTCATTAATACATATACTTTGACATTTTACAAACTTTTCATTTTTCCTAATATTTTTCACTTTGTCAATCATTTTTTCGATACTTTATGATTTTCAGTTTTTTTTTAACGTAAGTGACCGTAGACATTTTTCGACAAAATTTTCATGAACACATTTACTGTGACATTTTACTAACTTTTCCCAATATTTTTCACTTTTTCAACCATTTTTTCAATACTTTATGATTTTCACATTTTTTGAACGTTAGTGAAAAGTCAACCATTTTTTCAATACTATATGATTTTCACATTTTTTGAACGTTCGTGACCTTAGACATTTTCGGTCAAAATTTTCATGAATACATATACTTTGACATTTTCCTAATATTTTTCACTTTGTCAATCATTTTTTCAATATTTTATGATTTTCACATTACTTTGAACGTAGGTGATCTTGGACATTTTTGGTCATCATTTTCATGGACACATGTACTGTGACATTTTACAAACTTTTCACTTTTCCTAATATTTTTCACTTTGTCAACCATTTTTTTTAATACTTTATGATTTTCATATTTTTTCCAATATTTGTTAACTCAGACATTTTTGGTTAAAATTTTCGTGAATACACGTACTTTGACACTTTACTAACTTTTCACTTTTCCCAATATTTTTCACTTTGTCAACCATTTTTTCAATACTTTATGATTTTCACATTTTTTGAACGTTAGTGACCTTAGACATTTTCGGTAAAAATTTTCATGAATACTTATACTTTGACATTTTACTAACTTTTCACTTTTCCTAATGTTTTTCACTTTGTCAATCTTTTTTTCAATACTTTATTATTTTCACTTTCTTTTGAACGTAATTGACCTCAGACATTTTTGGTCAAAATTTCATGAACACATGTACTGTGACATTTTACTAACTTTTCACTTTTCGTAATATTTTTCACTTTGTCAATCATTTTTTCAATACTTTATGATTTTCACTTTCCTTTGAACCGAAGTGACCTTAGACATTTTGGGTCAAAATTTCATGAACACATGTACTGTGACATTTTACTTACTTTTCACTTTTCGTAATATTTTTCACTTTGTCAATCATTTTTTCAATACTTTATGATTTTCACATTTTTTGAACGTTAGTGACCTTAGACATTTTCGGTCAAAATTTTCATTAACACATATACTTTGACATTTTACAAACTTTTCATTTTTCCTAATATTTTTCACTTTGTCAATCATTTTTTCAATACTTTATGATTTTCACTTTCCTTTGAAACCTAAGTGACCTTAGACATTTTGGGTCAAAATTTTCATGAATACTTATACTTTGACATTTTACAAACTTTTCGCTTTTCCTAATAGTTTTCACTTTGTCAATCATTTTTTCGATACTTTATGATTTTCACTTTTTTTTGAACGTAAGTGACCTCAGACATTTTTGGACAAAATTTTCATGAACACATTTACTGTGACATTTAACTAAATTTTCCCAATATTTTTCACTTTTTCAACCATTTTTTCAATACTTTATGATTTTCACATTTTTTGAACGTTAGTGAAAAGTCAACCAATTTTTTCAATACTATATGATTTTCACATTTTTTGAACGTTCGTGACCTTACACATTTTCGGTCAAAATTTTCATGAATACATATACTTTGACATTTTCCTAATATTTTTCACTTTGTCAATCATTTTTTCAATATTTTATGATTTTCACATTACTTTGAACGTAAGCGATCTTGGACATTTTTGGTCATCATTTTCATGGACACATGTACTGTGACATTTTACAAACTTTTCACTTTTCCTAATATTTTTCACTTTGTCAACCATTTTTTCAATACTTTATGATTTTCATATTTTTTCCGATATTTGTTAACTTAGACATTTTTGGTTAAAATTTTCGTGAATACATATACTGTGACATTTTACTAGCTTTTCACTTTTCCTAATATTTTTCACTTTTTCAATCATTTTTTCAATACTTTATGATTTTCACTTTCTTTTGAACGTAAATGACCTTAGACATTTTTGGTCAAAATTTTAATGAACACATGTAATGTGACATTTTACTAACTTTTCATTTTTCCTAAACTTTTCCCTTTGGTCAATCATTTTTTCAATACTATATGATTTTCACATTTTTTTGAACGTTAGTGACCTTTGACATTTTTGGTCAAAATTTTCATGAATACATATACTTTGACATTTTACAAACTTTTCCTTTTTTCCTAATATTTTTCACTTTGTCAAACATTTTTTCAATACTTGATGATTTTCACATTTCTTTGAACGTAAGTGACATTCGACATTTTTGGTCAAAATTTTCATTAATACATATACTTTGACATTTTACAAAGTTTTCATTTTTCCTAATATTTTTCACTTTTCAATCATTTTTTCAATACTTTATGATTTTCATATTTTTTGAACTTTCGTGACCTTTGACATTTTCGGTCAAAATTTTCATTAATACATATACTTTGACATTTTACAAACTTTTCATTTTTCCTAATATTTTTCACTTTGTCAATCATTTTTTCGATACTTTATGATTTTCACTTTTTTTTGGACGTAAGTGACCCTAGACATTTTCGGTCAAAATTTTCATGAATACATATACTGTGACATTTTACTAACTTTTCACTTTTCCCAATATTTTTCCCTTAGTGAATCATTTTTTCAATACTTTATGATTTTCACATTTTTGGAACGTTAGTGACCTTAGACATTTTTGGTCAAAATTACATGAACACATGTACTGTAACATTTTACTAACCTTTCACTTTTCCCAATATTTTTCACTTTGTCAATCATTTTTTCGATACTTCATGATTTTCACTTTTGAACGTAAGTGACCTTAGACATTTTTTGACAAAATTTTCATGAACACATTTACTGTGACATTTTACTAACTTTTCCCAATATTTTTCACTTTGTCAACCATTTTTTCAATACTTTATGATTTTCACATTTTTTGAACGTTAGTGAAAAGTCAACCATTTTTTCAATACTATATGATTTTCACATTTTTTGAACGTTCGTGACCTTACACATTTTCGGTCAAAATTTTCATGAATACATATACTTTGACATTTTCCTAATATTTTTCACCTTGTCAATCATTTTTTCAATATTTTATGATTTTCACATTACTTTGAACGTAAGTGATCTTGGACATTTTTGGTCAAAATTTTCATGGACACATGTACTGTGACATTTTACAAACTTTTCACTTTTCCTAATATTTTTCACTTTGTCAACCATTTTTTTAATACTTTATGATTTTCATATTTTTTCCGATATTTGTTAACTCAGACATTTTTGGTTAAAATTTTCGTGAATACACGTACTTTAACACTTTACTAACTTTTCACTTTTCCCAATATTTTTCACTTTGTCAACCATTTTTTCAATACTTTATGATTTTCACATTTTTTGAACGTTAGTGACCTTAGACATTTTTGGTCAAAATTTTCATGAATACTTATACTTTGACATTTTACTAACTTTTCATTTTTCCTAATATTTTTCACTTTGTCAATCATTTTTTCAATATTTTATGATTTTCACTTTACTTTGAACGTAAGTGACCTTAGACAATTTTGGTCAAAATTTCATGAACACATGTACTGTGATATTTTACTAACTTTTTATTTTTCCCAATATTTTTCACTTTGTCAACCATTTTTTCAATACTATATGATTTTCACATTTTTTTAACCTTTCGTGACCTTAGACATTATCGGTCAAAATTTTCATGAATACATATACTGTGATATTTTACTAACTTTTCACTTTGTCAATCATTTTTTCAATATTTCATGATTTTAAGATTACTTTGAACGTAAGTGACCTTAGACATTTTTGGTCAAAATTTTCATGAACACATGTACTGTGACAATTTACTAACTTTTCACTTTTCCTAATATTTTTCACCTCGTCAACCATTTTTTCAATACTTTATGATTTTCACTTTCCTTTGAACGTAGGTGACCATAGACATTTTTGGTCAAAATTTTAATGAATACATATACTGTGACATTTTACTAACTTTTACCTTTTCCAAAAATTTTCCCCTTGGTCAATCATTTTTTCAATACTTTATGATTTTCACTTTCCTTTGAACGTAAGTGACCTTAGACATTTTTGGTCAAAATTTCATGAATACATATACTGTGACATTTTACTAACTTTTCACTTTTCCCAATATTTTTCCCTTAGTGAATCATTTTTTCAATACTTTATGATTTTCACATTTTTTGAACGTTAGTGACCTTAGACATTTTTGGTCAAAATTACATGAACACATGTACTGTAACATTTTACTAACCTTTCACTTTTCCCAATATTTTTCACTTTGTCAATCATTTTTTCGATACTTCATGATTTTCACTTTTGAACGTAAGTGACCTTAGACATTTTTTGACAAAATTTTCATGAACACATTTACTGTGACATTTTACTAACTTTTCCCAATATTTTTCACTTTGTCAACCATTTTTTCAATACTTTATGATTTTCACATTTTTTGAACGTTAGTGAAAAGTCAACCATTTTTTCAATACTATATGATTTTCACATTTTTTGAACGTTCGTGACCTTAGACATTTTCGGTCATAATTTTCATGAATACATATACTTTAACATTTTCCTAATATTTTTCACTTTGTCAATCATTTTTTCAATACTTTATGATTTTCACTTTCTTTTGAACGTAAGTGACCTCAGACATTTTTGGTCAAAATTTTCATGAACACACGTACTTTGACACTTTACTAACTTTTCACTTTTCCCAATATTTTTCACTTTGTCAACCATTTTTTCAATACTTTATGATTTTCACTTTCTTTTGAACGTAAGTGACCTCAGACATTTTTGGTCAAAATTTTCATGAACACATGTACTGTGACATTTCACTAACTTTTTACTTTTCGTAATGTTTTTCACTTTGTCCACCATTTTTTCAATACTTTATGATTTTCACTTTCTTTTGAACGTAAGTGACCTTATACATTTTTGGTCAAAATTTTCATGGACACATGTACTGTGACATTTTACTAACTTTTCATTTTTCCCAATATTTTTCACTTTGTCCACCATTTTTTAAATACTTTATGATTTTCACTTTACTTTGAACGTAAGTGACCTTGGACATTTTTGGTCAAAATTTTCATGGACACATGTACTGTGACATTTTACAAACTTTTCACTTTTCCTAATATTTTTCAATTTGTCCACCATTTTTTCAATACTTTATGATTTTCATATTTTTTCCGATATTTGTTAACTTAGACATTTTTGGTTAAAATTTTCGTGAATACACGTACTGTGACACTTTACTAACTTTTCACTTTTCCTAGTATTTTTCACTTTGTCAACCATTTTTTCAATACTTCATGATTTTCATATTTTTTCCAATATTTGTTAACTTAGACATTTTCGGTCAAAATTTTCATGAATATATATACTTTGACATTTTACTTACTTTTCACTTTGTCAATCATTTTTTCAATATTTTATGATTTTCACATTTTTTGAACGTTAGTGACCTTAGACATTTTTGGTCAAAATTTTCATGAACACATGTACTGTGAAATTTTACTAACTTTTCATTTTTCCCAATATTTTTCACTTAGTCAACCATTTTTTCAATACTATATGATTTTCACATTTTTTGAACGTTCGTGACCTTAGACATTTTCGGTCAAAATTTCATGAACACATGTACTTTGACATTTCACTAACTTTTTACTTTTCGTAATATTTTTCACTTTGTCCACCATTTTTTCAATACTTTATGATTTTCACATTTTTTGAACGTTAGTGACCTTCGACATTTTTGGTCAAAATTTTCATGAACACATGGACTATGACATTTTACTAACTTTTTACTTTTCCCAATATTTTTCACTGTCAACCATTTTTTCAATACTTTATGATTTTCACATTTTTTGAACGTCAGTGACCTTAGACATTTTTGGTCAAAATTTTCATGAACACATGTACTGTGACATTTTACTAACTTTTCAAATTGTCAATCATTTTTTCAATATTTTATGATTTTCACTTTACTTTGAACGTCAGTGACCTTAGACATTTTCGGTAAAAATTTTCATGAACACATGTACTGTGATATTTTACTAACTTTTCACTTTTCCTTATATTTTTCACTTTGTCAATCATTTTTTCAATACTTTATGATTTTCACTTTCCTCTGAACGTAAGTGACCTTAGATATTTTATGTCAAAATTTCATGAACACATGTACTGTGACATTTCACTAACGTTTTACTTTTCGGAATATTTTTCACTTTGTCAATCATTTTTTAAATACTTTATGATTTTCACTTTCTTTTGAACGTAAGTGACCTCAGACATTTTTGGTCAAAATTTTCATGAACACATGTACTGTGACATTTTACTAACTTTTTACTTTTCGTAATATTTTTCACTTTGTCCACCATTTTTTCAATACTTTATGATTTTCACATTTTTTGATCGTTCGTGACCTTAGACATTTTCGGTCAAAATTTTCATGAATATATATACTGATACATTTTACTAACTTTTCATTTTTCCCAATATTTTTCACTTTGTCAACCATTTTTTCAATATTTTATGATTTTCACTTTCCTTTGAACGTAAGTGACCTTAGACATTTTTGGTCAAAATTTCATGAACACATGTACTGTGACATTTCACTAACTTTTCACTTTTCGTAATATTTTTCACATTTTTTGAACGTTAGTGACCTATGACATTTTTGGTCAAAATTTTCATGAATATGTATACAGTGACATTTTACTAACTTTTCACTTTTCCCAATATTTTTCACTTCGTTAACCATTTTTTCAATACTTTATGATTTTCATATTTTTTCCGATATTAGTTAACTTAGACATTTTTGGTTAAAATTTTCGTGAATACACGTACTGTGACACTTTACTAACTTTTCACTTTTCCCAATATTTTTCACTTTGTCCACAATTTTTTCAATACTTTATGATTTTCACATTTTTTTGAACTTTTAGTTACCTTTGACATTTTTGGTCAAAATTTTCATTAATACATATACTTTGACATTTTACAAACTTTTCATTTTTCCTAATATTTTTCACTTTGTCAATCATGTTTTCAATACTTTATGATTTTCACATTTTTTTGAACGTTAGTGACCTTAGACATTTTTGGTCAAAATTTTCGTAAATACATGTACTATGATATTTTACAAACTTTTCACTTTTCCTAATATTTTTCACTTTGTCAACCATTTTTTCAATACTTAATGATTTTCATATTTTTTCCGATATTAGTTAAGTTCGACATTTTTGGTTAAAATTTTCGTGAGTACATATACTGTGACAATTTACTAATTTTTCACTTTTCCCAATATTTTTCACTTCATCAACCACTTTTTCAATACTTTATGATTTTCACAGTTTTTCCAATATAAGTCACCTTACACATTTTTTTTCAAAATTTTCATGAATATACATGTATTATCACATTTTGCCATTTTTTTAGCTTTTCCAATAGTTTTTACATTTTCAATATTTTTCCAAAATTCATGTTTTTTACATTTTATTCCAATATAAGTGAACTTAGACATTTTTGGTTGAAATTTTTATGAATACATGTTCTGTGACATTTTACTGACTTTTCATTTTGCCCAATATTTCTCAGTTTGTCAACAATTTTTTCAATACTTAAAGATTTTCACATTTTTTCCAATATTAGTGACCTTAGACATTTTTGGTCAAAATTTTCATGACTATACATATTTTTCACATTCTGCCAATCTTTAAACTTTTCCCAATATTTTAACTTTGTCTACAATTTTCGTCATACCTTTCAATTTTTTTTTCCAATTTGATGCCCTTTGACAATTTTTTTCAAAATTTTCATGAATATTTTCATGAATATACATGAATAAACTATAAAGTATGTCAAAAGTTCAAAAAATGTCAAAGGTCACTAACATTGGAAAAAATGTGAAAATCATAAAGTATTGCTCCCGACAGAGAGCTGCGTTCCTCCAATACAAACCTACTAGCAGTACCTATAGCTCGCTCTAAGCGATCTCAGGCAAAACTGTTCTCAGTTCTACTACCTCAGTGGTGGAACAAACTTCTGGAAGCAACAAGACTAGCATCATCTATCTCAACCTTCAAGATACAGGTAAAAACTCTTCTCTTTCAGGACTTTTTACTGCGCTGATGCCCCAGATCAGGTCAGGCAGCAAGTTAGGCTATACAGTTTGTGTTTGTGTGCGTGTGCGTGTGCGTGTGCGTGTGTGTGTGTGTGTGTGTTTGTGTGTGTGTACGTTTGTGTATGTCTTTGTCAAAAAAAAAAAAAAAAAAAAAATTACTAACCCAAGCTTACTGTTCTGTATATTTTCTGTACATCGTCTATTTGCAAGTGTATTTGCAGTCCCTATGTCCTCTATTGTAAGTCGCTTTGGATAAAAGCGTCTGCGTAATGTAATGTAATGTAATATTGAAAAAATTGTTGATAAAGTCAAAAATATTTGGAAAAGTGAAAAATTGGCAAAATATTACAATATAGATATCCATAATTTTTTTTTTTTTAAAAGTCGAATGTCAGTAAAATTGGAAACAAATGTGAAAACCATAAAGTTTGGAAAAAAATATTGAAAATGTAAAAAGTATTGGAAAACTAAAAAATTGGTAAACTGTGACAATATGGATATTCATAAATTAAAAAAAATGTCAAAAGTCATCAAATTGGAAAAAAAAAATGAAAATGACAAAAATTGTAGACAGAGTGAAAAATAATGGGAAAAGTTTAAAAATTGGCAGAATGTGAAAAATAAATGTAGTTATGAAAATTTTGACAAAAATGTTAAAGGTCACTAACAATGTAAAAAATGTGAAAATCATAAAGTACTGAAAAAATTGTTGACAAAGTGAAAAATATTTGAAAAAGTAAAAAAAATGTCAACATTGGCATATTCATAAAAATTTTGACAAAAATGTCAAAGGCCAGCTTCTTCTTCTTCTTTCGGCTTTTCCCGGCAGGGGTCGCCACAGCGAGTCAACTTTCTCCATCTAACCCTATTCTCTGGATCCTCCTCTCTCACACCAACTACCTTCATATCCTCTCTCACTACGTCCATAAATTTTCTCTCTGGTCTTCCTCGAGACCTTTTGCCTAGCAACTCCAATTCCAGCGTCCGTCTACCAATATATTCTCCATCTGCCTCCTCTGCCCATGACCAAACCATCTCAGTCTGGCTTCTCCGATCTTCTCTCCAAAACATCTAACATGTGCTGTTCCTTTGATAGACTCATGTCTGATCCTCTCCATCCTGGTCCCTCCCAAAGAGAACCTCAACATCTTCATCTCTGCAAGCTCTAGTTCTGCCTGCTGTCTTTTGGTCATTGTAACAGTTTCTAGTGCAAACATCATCGCTGGTCTCACCACTGTCTTGCACACCTATCCTTTTATTCTGGCCGAAAGTCTTCTATCACATAGTACCCCTGACACTTTTCTCCACCCATTCCAACCTGCTTGGACCCGTCTCTTCACCTCTTTTTCACACTCTCCGTTGCTCTGGACTGTTGACCCTAAGTACCTGAAATCCTCCAGCTTCTTGAACTCCACTTCCTGTAGCATCACCGTTCCTCCCGAGTTCCTCTCATTCACACACATATATTCTGTCTTGCTGCGACTAACTTTCATTCCTCTCCTTTCCAGAGCATACTTCCACCTCTCTGGATTTTCCTCTACTTGTTGTCTGCTCTCACTACAGATCACAATGTCATCCGCAAACATCATGGTCCATGGGGATTCCTGTCTAACCTCATCTGTCATCACCATTGCGAACAAGAAGGGGCTCAGAGCTGAGCCCATGATGGAGTCCCACCTCCACCTTGAACTTCTCAGTTACCCCTACAGCACACCGTACCAGTGTCTCACAGCTAGCATACATGTCCTGCACCAGTCTAACATACTTCTCTGCCACTCCAGACTTCCTCATACAATACCAGAGCGAATACAAAGCTACAATACAATCGGTTCTGCAAATGAACTCTGTTTGAGAAAGAAAAGAGGATGGATTTTGTCTACAAATGATCCTAAATAATACTGCAGGTTTATCAGGTTATTATTGGCGTTTTTCATGTCTCGCAGCTGTTTGCTAGAAAGGCATTTATTGTGGCTACTGTCCGTTTGTGTGGCCAAGGGACCGGACTTTTGTTGTCCCGGTGTGTTCAGGAACTGATCAAGCAAGAATGGTTTATTCAAAGTCAGGAAATACACTTAGGAGATATCCCGGGCTAGAATGAATGTCACCCCGAGAGGATGGTTCACCCTCTGCACACCCTCTGAGACACGTCCAGCGGATGTGCAGGTGAGTAGGTTCTGGCCCCGAGCCGAGGAGGCGCCGTCATTTTATACCATCGCCTCAACGCTCAAGTTTATTTCCAAATAAGGACTTGTTTTACACACTCATGGAATTTGGGCACTTGGGGTGCCGGGCCGCGTCCCGGATAAAGCCGCGGGGTTCGCCATCGATTACGCTTTGGGGGTGTCAATGGAAGAGAACACAGTTGGGCATCCCTTTGTCGTCACGTGATGCTCTCGTGGGCGAATTTTAACACTACATGAGTTATCTATCTGCAATGCACCCCTCTTTATACTGCATTAGATGTTTTTTTTTTTTTTATAGCCATATACTAATTATTGGGGGGTGGATTGATTCGGAGCACTACTGAAGGCCTCGGTGTAAAATGCACGGCCCGCCACTGAGAATCCGCCTGAATCCGGTCACCATCAGGGGTACAGAAGTGGACATTGTGGACACCTACAAATACCTGGGTGTCCACTTGGACAATAAACTGGACTGTAAACACCAACGCCATCTTCAAGAAGGGTCAGAGCCGCCTGTCTTCACAGCTGGAGTCTGTGGTGCAGGTGTCAGAGAAGCTCCTCAGCATCATGGACAACGTCCATCACCCCCTGCATGGACACTGACGTCCTGTCAGAGCTCTTTCAGTCATAGATTGATACCACCAAGGAGCTCCACTGAACGCCACAGGAGGTCTTTCCTACCTGAGGCTATCAGACTTTTTAATTCCCCTTCCTTCTGCCAAAGGGAATCTTATAATCTTTGTACTTTTTAAGACCTTAAAACACTTGATAGCCTTAACCTTGACAATTGATATTTTATTGTTTTTCGTATTCTCCCTCCTCCCTACTATTATCTATTACTCTTATGTTTTTGCTTGACACTCTGGCACAGCAATTTCCTTCGGGATAAATAAAGTTGTTCTCATCATCTCATCTCTCTCATATATATATATATATATATATATATATATATATATATACTTTTTTTTATTTTTTGACGTAACTATTACACTGCTGTGAAAAAGGAATTTCCCCTATGGAGATGGATACTTGATTGGTAATTCCAAGCAGCTGAGAGCGTTTAGTAAATGCTAACTGGCTGCGGTCTGCTATTGGTCCCTGCCAGGGCGCTGGCCGTGACGCAACTTCCGGATGACGTCAGAACTCTGGAGAGCCAGCTGAGCGCTGCACGTCTCTTGACGGGAGAATTGCTTTTGTGAGGGGAGGCACAATTTCGTCTTGTCTTTCAGATCCAACGCGTTTGGAGCGCGCTTTTGGTCTTGTGTTTTGCTTTTTTTTTTCTTCTCCATTTTTCTGTGATATAATTCTGCTTAGTGATGGGACGATGAAACCTCAAGGAGTGTGTTGACACACTAGACCAGGGGTCGGCAACCCGTGCGGCTCTTCCATCTTTACACTGCGGCTCCGAGTGGCTTGGTAAAATATATCATAAATATTTAATTGAAGAATATGTCATTCGTGTTAATTCCATTATTGTGATCTTAAAATATTAAATAAAATTATATTGTTTTTCGCCGCTCAAAATAACGTCACACCGGCGGAAGCCGGTAGACCCGCCAGCCGGTAAAGTCCCGATTTGCAGATGCTGTGCGCAGGAGTTCAGGAGCAGAAGTCCTATGAACCAGGTAAAATAAATATTAAGATATGTTGCAAATATTTATTTTTTGTTTACTGACAGTGTTTTTTTTTGCCCCCGATTTATTTTTAAAATTCAGGTCAAGGCTCCGCTCAACGCTCTGAAAGCCCAAAGCTCAAAATGACTTCATTACATAAATAAAATTTAATTTTCTCCGTAATACTTTGTGATTTTCAGAAGCAGCACACTTGTTTATACAAAGTATAGAGCGCGATTTCAGTGAAAGAAACCTAAAGATAGGACTAGTCAATGAAATCTTTGTGAGTGAAGCTCCAGCTGTATTTCCGGCTTTAGTTTCATCGGGGAGAAGACTTGTTTCAGGTGTGGAAGTTAAAATCAGGCTTTTTGTTTCAAGCTCGCTTACGTGCTGAAAGTCGCAAAACGGTGAGTTTTGAACTTAAGAGCGGGAATTGTGTGAACTCAGCAAATGTCTACCATCTGTGCTTGTCTTTTTGTCCCTGTCCATAAAAGGGTATCGACAGTTCCCGCTGAGATTTCCAGCTTTGTTACACCCCCGACTGTTTGGGCTTAGAATGCTCTTGCCACGTTCCGACACTGGATGTGCAAAGTTGGAGCCTCTCTGACCTTGAACTTTGCCAAATGAGTTCGGTAAAGCCACCGTCGCTTGGGTAAGAGTGTCTGTTTTTGAAGGAACAAATAAATGGATGTCTACACTTGACTCACACACTCTAGCTTCTTTTCTGCAGCTGAGGATTTGCAAGAAGAATCCCTGGAATCACCATGAGGCAGAATGGCGTGCCTCACTTGGGCGCTCTTTGCAGCTGTTTTATGATCGCTCAGCACAAGAAACTAATTCCCAACATGCAGTGGTTGCCAAAAACACTGTACATTCCAAATTAATAGTGCTTAAACATTTTAATAGTGACATAGAATTAAATGAAATCACTGATAAGTATAACCCTTTAATTCCTTTTTTTCCATTTTAGATTTTTCTCCAAGATTGCCAAGTGAGCCATAGCCTCGACTGCCTCCAAGGACTACACGTCACTGGTGTGTGTATACATACTACATGTATATACATATGTGTGTGTGTGTGTATATGTAGGTATGCAAGGAAAAAGGAAAAGCCCAAAGGATGGAGATGTTTCCATATACATAAAGTGTGGGTGCACTTCTTGCTCATCTTCATAACAAACAGGACACATATGTATGTATGTATGTATACACATGACCATCTCAGCCACCACGCCTGAGGAGACACCAACCTGTGGAGGAGCAAAAGGCCGTCTGACTGCGACTCAACATTTCCTTTGCAGTGTTCACAAGTCAACTGTTAACTGAAATAAAGTGAGACTGAATATAAAACAAAATGTGTTTTCTTTATAGAATGAGTCATGACTTGTGAGGGATACTCATGTTCAAGACAAACATCCAAAGTAATCACTGGAACTGAAATAAGTTCATCACTTTATTTTACAACACTAGTAAGAGCTCAGGTCAGGACACACATATGCACATATACACTGCTCGGAAAAAAAAGGGAACACTCAAATAACATGTCATAGATCAGAATGAAAGAGCTATTGCTATGAAATGAATTTAACTGAATTTGAAGAATTCCTCTTCCCTCAGCCGCAGGGAATCTTCAAATCTTTGTACTTAAGACCTTCAAACACTTGATAGCCTTAACCTTGACACTTTATATTTCATTGTATTTCTTATTCTCCCTCCTTCCTACTATTATCTATTACTGTTATGTTTTTGCTTGAAACTCTGGCACAACAATTTCCTTCGGTATAAATAAAGTTGTTCTCATCTCAAATACTTTATTCTTTACATAGTTCAAAGTGCTGAGAACAAAGTCACACCACGATATCGTATATGTCAAATATAACATCCGCACAAATCACAGTCGGGCGGCTCGGTGGCGCAGCGGTTAGAGCTGTCGCCTCACAGCAAAGCAACCCGGGTTCAAGCCCCACATCAACCACTGTGTGTGGTTGCCTCTGTGTGGAGTTGGCATGTTCTCCCCGTGTCCGCGTGGGTTCTCTCCTTCCTCCCACTGGCCAAAAGCATGCATTTAAGTTCATCGGCAACTCTAAAGTCTCCCTACGCATGAATGTTGTGTGACTGGCCCTGCTCCAATGCAGGGCGGCCCTATAGGCTGAGAGATGGGCGCCAGCCACCCCGAGCCACCCGCCCAGGCGGGACGCTCACGTGTGACTGTGGCCCCGATACAAAAGGAAACATTTACTTTTTACAACTAAAATACACATCACACACGCAACAAAAATACCAAAAACAAACTTTATTCAACATTTTACATACATTACATTACATTTCAATCATTTCATCATTGAAATTATCTTTAAACTTCAGACACCAAACACGAAAAACAACATATTTTACTTGCAATCCTACCCTCAGTAACCCTGAGTAATGCTTGCTACTCTATCACTCTCAACTTTGACATACATATTGCTGGGAAAAAAAAAAAAAAAAAAAAAAACAATAACCCACAACCCTCCAGACACACCAACAAAATGACTAACTTCACACCGTCACACCAACATTTACATAAACTGTCTCTTTCACAGCTCCGATTGATGAGAAACAATGATTTCCCACCACTCAATGCCAAGTGCTGGGGAGATAAACTTGCCCACTTTACCATTTCAAACTTTACCGCACTTTCGGTCCTCCTTCAATCCATCCATAAATATCCTCTTCCAAACCCTACATTGCTCTGCACTGTTGACAAGCGTACTTAGAATCCTTCTCACTGTCATTCACACACACATGTATTCTGTCTTTTGACAGCAAACCTTCACACTTCTGCTTGTTCCCTGGTCCCACTACACATCACAACCTAATCTGGGATTGTGTTGTCAAAATGCACACTCACATGCAAATACCTTGGAAACGTTTTGGCGACACACTGCTCCACAACGTCACTTCAGCACTTGCAGCATTTACATTCAATTGTCATCGATCCTTTTAGAATTGAACGTCAACAAGTCTGTCTTGAACTGACCACAGATAGCGAAGAAGCTCGATGCTAATGCTACTAGCCTCTCATCTGCTGTCCGCCGACGTCTCACCTTTGAAAGAAACAAAATTACGGTTACAAATTTCACTACCTCTCTCTGAGAGTTTGCTTTGTGTATCCGTTCATCGAACTGTAGCAATTTCATCAGGAAACACGTTGAAACGTGTTCGTCTCATGCGGGCGTTCCGTTCCACTGCTACTGCTAGCTCGCTCGGCTCCACTTCCGGTCCACGCGCTGGCCGCGCCCCTTATTTATAGGCTCGGTCGGAATAAATGCGTCATTTCCCGTGCCGAATTATTTGGACAAATGTTTGTTTGTATGTTTAAATTCCAAAGTGAAATGGAAAAAGTAGACATTGAATTGAGCTCATTCATTGTGACGAGGCAAATGTTCTGCTCGGTCAATTATTTTGAACAATTAAACGAAGGTTTAACTCATGGACACGTTTTGCAAATAGTATTATAGGAACCAACAAAATGGGATAACTTAGCAGCCACAGTCATAGTTGAGGATAAAGAACTTTCTTTTACTTCATAGACAGTGAGGAAATATGTATGTAGCTATGACTGAACCAGGAGTTATGACGGTCCTACATGAACGGTAAGAGTCAGACTGCCTGCCTGTCGGAACGAATGAACCACAAAAAGCATTTTCTCCTGTCTGATCAATAACAATGCGTTGTTCAGATTAACACTTAAACCCTGTTTGATGGTTTTAAAATGAAAACACAATATATGGAAAGACTGACCGGATTTCAATACATGTATGTAGGTATTCATGTGTGTATATATGTCTGTGTGTGTATACATGTATGATAATATATATATGTAGGTATATATGTGTCTATATATGTAAGAATGTTTCTTTAAATACACTGCTCAAAAAAATAAAGGGAACACTTAAAAAAACACATCCTAGATCTAAATGAATGAAATAGTCTTCTGAAATACTTTGCTCTTTACACAGTTGAATGTGCTGACAACAAAATCACACAAAAATGATCAATGGAAATCAATTGTATCAACCATGGAGGTCTGGATTAGGAATCACACTCAAAATTAAAGTGTAAAAACAAACTCCAGGCTGATCCAACTTTGATGTAATGTCCTTAAAACAAGTCCAAATGAATCTGTGTTGCCTCCTGAGTGGACACTATGATTTCACACAAGTGTGATTGACTTGGAGTTACATTGTGTTGTTCAAGTGTTCCCTTTATTTTTTTGAGCAGTATATGTACGTATATATACACAAACATGTACGTACGTGCTCCTCTTTTTCAGACTCATCTTCTGCTGGCGGGGAAGAAACCCGTGGTGTCGGCTTGGGCCGCAAACTCCTCCTCCTTCCTCGTTCGACCAACGGTTCCCTGCATCTTGTTGTAAATGGGCAGTACTTTTACCAATAGATGACGCTACTGCTCTATCATCATGCCACTTCTGCTCGGACGTGTCCAGTGAAGAACGGACATTCTGCGAGGATATGCCTTTAACCTTTAATGAAAATTGTGACAAAAATGTCAAAGTTCACTAACATTGGAAAAATGATGAAAATCCTAAAGTATTGAAAAAATTGTTGTTAACAAAGTGAAAAATATTGGGATTAGTGAAAAATTGGAAAAATGTCAAAATATGTATGTTCATAAAAAATTCTACAAAAAATATCAAAGTAAGTAAATTTGGAAAAAATGTGAAAACCATAATGTATTGAAATAATTGTTGACAAAGTGAAAAACATTCCGAAAAGTTAAATATTGGCAAAATGTGACAATATAGATATTCATGAACATTTTGACAAAAAATGTCAAACATCATTAACATTGGGAAATAAGTGAAAATTGCAAAGTATGATGTAAATTGTTGATAAAGTGAAAAATGTTTGGAAAATTGAAAATTGGAAAAAATTCAATAATACTTATATTCATGAAAATTTTGACAAAAAATGTCAAAGGTCAGTAAAATTGGAAAAAAAAAGTGAAAACCATAAAGTATTGAAAATATTGTTGACAAAGTGAAAAATATCGGGAAAAGTGAAACATTGGTAAAATATTACCATAGAGATATTCATGAACATTTTGACAAAATATACCAAAAGTCAGTTAATTGGAAGAAATGTGAAAATGATCAAGTATGGTTGTTTCTTCAGAAGTGGGTGAGTAACACACCTTCCAGATTTTGTTGGAAATCGAATGTATAATCCCGCTGCACCGAGGACGAGTCGTGACGACACCACGCAGACGGAGAGAGAACAAGGAGTTGATACGCTGCTGATTTTTCAGCTTTTCCCACTTGCAAAGCATGTAGAGGTCTAATTTTTATCACGGGTACTCCTTTAACCGTGAGTGACGGAATCCAAAAGAAAAATCCAGAAAAAGACATTGTATGATTCGAAGTAATTCATTTGCATTTTATTGCAAGACACCAGAAAAACAAAAGTTAATATTTGTTCCAGAGAGCTTTATTGGCAATGACAGAGATCATAAGTTTCCTGTAGTTCTTGAGCAGGTTTGCACACACTGCAGCAGGGATTCTGGCCCATTCCTCCATCCAGACCTTCTCCAGATCCTTCAGGTTTCGGGGCAGTCGCTGGGCAATATGGACTTTCAGCTCCTGATGTCCTTTCACAGCTCTCTGGTCTTGGCCATTGTGGAGAGGTTAGAATTTGTTTGATTGAGTGTGTCCAGGTGTGCTCTATACAGGTAACGAGTTCAAGCTGGTGCCGTGAAGCCAGGTCATGAGTGGAGAACAGGAGGGCCTCTCAAAGAAGAACTCATAGATCTATGAGAGCCACAATTCTCACTGGCTGGTAGGTGATCAAATACTTATTTCATGCAGTAAAATGCAGAGCTTCTTCTTTCGGCTTTTCCCTTCAGGTGTCGCCACAGCGAGTCGGCTTTCTCCATCTAACCCTATTCTCTGGATCCTCCTCTCTCACACCAACTACCTTCATATCCTCTCTCACTACGTCCATAAATCTTCTCTTTGGTCTTCCTCCAGACCTCTTGCCTGGCAGCTCCAATTCCAGCATCCGTCAGAATCAGAATCAGAATCATTTATTAATGGCCACACAACAGCGTTGGTGGAATTAGTTTTGGGTACAGCGCATAATGCTCACATCTCTCCTGTGTCAGTTCCATTGTCAACAATACATACAGAAAATCATGATCAGCAGACACGATACATCAAGACATTGATTGATTCAGAGTCCGTATAGCGATTGGGAAAAAGCTGTTTTTGAATCTGACAGATTTGGTTGTGAGACCTGTAGCGCGTCCCGGAGGGCATGAGTGTGAACAGGTGACGTGCAGGGTGTGTGTGGTCTGAAGTGAGTTTGACTGAACGTTGTGTGATGCGTCTTTGATACAGAGTGTGTGTGGAAGGGAGAGTGTGAGCCATGATTCTAGATGATTTATTGATGATGCGTGAGCGACTATCCAAGTTACCATACCAGACCATTATTGATGAGGTCAGGATACTTTCAATTATGGCTGTGTAGAGCTGGCGGAGGGTATTGTGTCTCACATTGGATTTTTTTTAGTTGTCTGAGGAAAAAACTGTCTTTTGTTGGCTTTTTTGTAAACTTCCTCTGAGTGCTGTTTGAATCTTAGTGTATTATTGATGTGTGTCCCAAGAAATTTGAATGAGTGTGTGATGGCTGTAGGATCAGAGTTGATGGAGATGGGTGTTTTGGGTGGGCGAGCGGGAGAAATCAATGATCGGTTCTTTTGTTTTTGATGCGTTTAGCTGCAGGTTGTTGTTCTGGCACCAGGTGACTGCCTGGGTGACCTGCTCTCCATAGTGTTTCTCATTATTTTCAGTGACGAGTCCAATTATTGTGGCGTCGTCTGCATATTTGAGGATGGATACTGAACTGTGTGAGGATGTGAGCGTGTTTGCGTACAAAGAAAACAACCAGAGTACAAACAAATAAAATCATATTGAAATCTACTGGGATAAAATCCCTTCTACAACAATAATGGTAGTGAAATGTGTTGTGTTTGTATCAGTTCGGACACATCGACTGCTTACTTTGAGGTTTTCACTGTGAATTTGATACAAGAGCTGCAAACAGTTGTGTCCACAAGAAAGTTAATGTTCCTTGGTCTTTTATTCTGTGAAAAACTTGAAAAGGGTTATTTGGTTATTACTTACTTCATAAATAGTGTTATTTATTTCATGAATAATGTTATTTGTTTTCTGATTTTTTTTTTTTTTCTCCCTGTCAAGATCCCAGAAAGGGTTAATTTTGGCTATGTGTGGCTTTCTGGAAAACAATAAATGTTTACGTTTCGACACCTCTGCGATCGTCACACTTTTTGTTACAAACAGGCCCGGCCCCCCGTCAGAGAAGGGAAAAGTTATTTGGCCCTCGCAGGAAAAAGTTTGGTCTAGAGGAAGACCAAAGAGAACATTGATGAACATAGCGCGAAGATATGAAGGTAGTTGGTGTGTGAGAGGAGGATGCAGTCGATTCCCTGTGGCGACTCCTGAAGGGAAAAGCCCAGAGGGGGGAGAAGAAGAAGAATGTAGATATCTATCCATATGTATGTGTATATGCATATGTTTGTGTGTATGTATATATATATATATATAAATAAACACAAACACACAGATGTATGTGTTTATATATGTATGTAAATATGTATACATGTGAATTTATGTATGTGTATATACATTTGTATATGTGAGTATGTCAATATGTATGTGTGTATGCATGCACGTATGTGTGCATGAATGCATGCGTGCATGGAGGCGTGTATGAATGTGTGCATGTTCGTATGCAAGTCTGCATGCATCAATGCATGAGTGCAAAAGTGCATGCATATGTGTGCGCATGCGTGTGTGCGCTTGTGCGTGCGTTTTTGTGTGAGTGCATGCGTGCAGACACACATTCACTCATGCAGG
The DNA here is from genome assembly GCF_037954325.1 of Fistularia commersonii. NCBI lineage: Eukaryota > Metazoa > Chordata > Actinopteri > Syngnathiformes > Fistulariidae > Fistularia > Fistularia commersonii. The sequence goes on from NC_141307.1 coordinate 14,786,009, forward strand.
CATGTTTGAATGAAATATGTGTTTATAATTATGCGTGTGTGTGGGGGGGGGGGTGTATTTATGTGATGTTTTAATATGTATGTATTTATATAGGTGTGTATGCAAATGTGTTTGTATACATTTGTGTGTGTCAATGTATGTACGTATGAATGTAAGTGTGTTTGCATACATGTATCGATGAATGTGAGTTTAGAGAAGTATATACATGTATGTCTGTATATATATGTATGTGTTCACAGATGTATGTATGTATGTATGTATGTGCTCATACATGTATGTATGGGAACTGTGCACTGACTAAGGGAGCAGTTGAAGATGTTAGTGAATATTGGGCCTCGCTGGTGTGCACAATGATTCAGGACTACCGAACTGCATGTTTTGTTTTGTCTTTCCTTATTGCAGCCCTAAGTTGGTATTTGGCTGCCCTGTGTTGCCCCATGTCTCCCTCAGTGAAGGCACCGCATGTTTTCCTGCGTAATGCCTGAATGTCCTTTGTAAACCACGGCTTGTTATTGCCATGGATTTTCGCAGGTTTGATGGGAATGCACGTCCCGACGCAGAAGTTGATGTATGACATCACTGTGTCTGTCAGCTCGTCCAAACTGTCCGCAGCTGTGCGAAATACGTCCCAATCAGTCCATTCGAGGCAGCCTCTGAGCGTGTCGATAGCCGCTCTCGACCAGCACTGGACAACTTTGGATTGTACGCAGTGGGATTTAAGTTTTTGCCTGTATTTTGGGACGAGCAGCAGCGTGGCGTGGTCCGACCTGCCCAGCGGTGCCCTCGGAAAACACCGGTACGCATCGCTTATGGCAGGGGTGCCCAGTGCGTCGAACGCGATCGACCGGTCGATCGCATGGCATTGAAAAAATAAGGATGATGATTTTCCGGACTTCCTCATTACCGCTGTATTATACACCAACAAGCATTATGTGCATACATGCTCAACATGAAAGAGATAATGGATGTGGCAACAAAGATCGCCTGTTCTATTCGGGCCAGATCTGTTCAAAGACGGCAGTTCCGTGCACAACTGGAGAAGGCTGAGTGCGACCACTCAGAGTCGCTGTTGCACACCGACGTGAGATGGCTAAGTCGGGGGAAATTCCTGCAAAGATTTCGAGAGCTGTTGCCGGAGATCGAGGAGTTTTTTTTTCCGTGAAGGTAATGCCGTGCAGATAATGGCCAACTAAATGAGCATCAGTGGCTGCTGGACTTGGCATTTTGAACCGATCTGACCAACATGCTGAATGACCTTAATCTCGAGCTGCAAGGAAAGGACAAAACGGTGATCAATATGACCAGCTCAGTTAATGCTTTCAAACAGGACCGTGCACGCTACATAAAGCAAATTGACAGTTGTCCGTCAGAGTTCGACAGACACTTTCAAGACTTTGCTGTACTCGAGCCGGTCGCTACATTCATGTGCTACCCTTGCCAGGAAGATGCTGAGGTTGTTTCACTGGCATCAAAAGTTGCAACCCTGTTTCACCTGAACTCCTCTGGAGTGGAGGATGAGATTCTGACACTTCAAGTCGACGTTCAGCTGAAGGCCAGAGCTCATGGACAATTCTGGAACTTACTCACAGAGGACAAGCACCCCAACATCAGAAAATGTGCTTCCTTCTTGACTGCATTATTTGGCTCCACTTATTTATGTGAGTCAGCTTTTTCCCACAGGAAGATCATGAAGTCAAAGTACCGTTCCACCATGACTGATGAGCATCTGGAAGTCTGCTTGAGGCCGGCTCTCGGCAGTTACTGTCCGGAGTCTGCATCCCTGGCTAATTCCATTCAGTGCAAGTCATCGGAGTAAGGTAATGACAAAAAAAATGTACAAAGTTGTATTGTGCAATATAGGTTGATGCAGTACTGCGAGGAACACCAGCATATACTGTACATATAAAAATGATTCTCAATATATTCATAAATAATGTGTTTTGCATTTTTAGTGGGCGGTAGATCATTTTGACCCCTGGCTTATGGGAACGTAGCAGTGCTCGAGGATGTTGGCGCCTCTGCTTGGACAGGTAACTTGCTGGATATCGTTTGGAAGCTCTTTCGACAGACTGGCATGGTTGAAGTCGCCTACCACAATGACAGCCGTGTCGGGATTGGAGTTCTCAACTGAGGAGATGTAGGTTGCTAGCTCTGTTGTGGCTACGTTAGCATTTGCCGATGGTGGGCTTTAAACACCAATCAGAACAACAGAAGCAAACTCCCTGGGAAGATAGTGTGGTCTGCATTTCACAGCATTGTATTCCAGATTAGGACTGCAGAAGCTGTTAAGCACTGCGGTGTTACTGCACCATCTGCCGTGGCGTCTACCAATATATTCTCTATCCCTCCTCTGTCCATGACCCAACCATCTCAGTCTGGCTTCTCTGACCTTCTCTCCAAAACATCAAACATGTGCTGTTCCTCTGATAGACTCATTCCTGGTCCTCTCCATCCTGGTCACTCCCAAAGGGAACCTCAACATCTTCATCTCTGCAAGCTCTAGTTCTGCCTGCTGTCTTTTGGGCATTGTAGCAGTTTCTAGTCCATACATCATCGCTGGTCTCACCACTGTCTTGTACACCTTTCCCTTTATTCTGGCTGAAAGTCTTCTATCACATAGTACCCCTGACACTTTTCTCCACCCATTCCAACCTGCTTGGACCCGTCTCTTCACCTCTTTTCTCTTCTACCTGTCTCCCTGATAACACTAGCTGTAGTTGTCCAATCACCTGGAAGCTGAGCCTGACCACCCAGACCCTTTCTCAACTCCTCCCTGAAAACCATGCAACACTCCTCCCTTTTCAGCTTCCACCACTTTGTCCTCTGCTCTGCCTTTGTCCTCTTCATCTCTCTTTCAGGTTACCTCGTCTATACAAGATGTAGTCTACCTGCGTGCTCCTACCTCCGCTCTTATAAGTTACCCTATGTTCCTGTTTTTTCTGGAAAAAGGTGTTCACTACAGCCATTTCCATCGTTTTTGCAAATTCTACCACCATCTGTCCCTCTGCATTCCTATCATGGATACCAAATCTCCCAATCACTTCTTCAAAAAAAAAGGTATTTGGTCCTCGCAGGACAAAGTTTGGTCTAGAGGAAGACCAAAGAGAATATTTACGAACATAGTGCAAAGATATGAAGGTAGTTGGTGTGAGAAAGGAGGATGCAGCGAATCCTTGTCTTTGATAGAGAAGGTAGATTCCCTGTGGCGACTCCTGAAAGGAAAAGCCCAAATAAAATATTGAAAGGAAATATCCCAATATTTTTCTATAAGTCAACCATTTTTTCAATACTTTATGATTTTCACATTCTTTTGAACGAAAGTGACCTTAGACATTTTTGGTCAAAATTTCATGAACACATGTACTGTGACATTTTACTAACTTTTAACTTTCCCAATATTTTTCATTTTGTCAACCATTTTTTCAAAACTTTATGATTTTCAAATTTTTTTGAACGTTAGTGACCTTAGACATTTTCGGTCAAAATTTTCATGAATAAATATACTGTGACATTTTACTAACTTTTCACTTTTCCTAATATTTTTCACTTTGTCAACCATTTTTTCAATACTTTATGATTTTCACATTTTTTCGAACGTTAGTGACCTTTGACATTTTTGGTCAAAACTTTCATGAATACATGTACTGTGACATTTTTTTCACTTTTCCCAATACTTTTTCACTTTGTCAGCATTTTTTTCAATACTTTCTGATTTTCACATTTTTTCGAACGTTAGTGACCTTAGACATTTTCTGTCAAAATTTCAGGAATACATATACTCTGACATGTTACTAACTTTTCACATTTGATTAGCATCTGGAAGCATCTGGAAGTCTGCTTGAGGCCGGCTCTCAGCAGTTACTGTCCGGACTCTGCATCCCTGGCTAATTCCATTCAGTACAAGTCATCGGAGTAAGGTAATGACAAAAAAAATGTACAAAGTTGTATTGTGCAATATAGGTTGATGCAGTATTGCGAGGAACACCAGCATATACTGTACATATAAAAATGATTCTCAATATAATTGCTTTATGATTTTCACATTTTTTCTAACGTTAGTGACCTTTGACTTTTTTGGTCAAAATTTTCATGAATACATGTACTGTGATATTTTACTAATTTTTCACTTTTCCTAATATTTTTCACTTTGTCAACCATTTTTTCAATACTATATGATTTTCACATTTTTTTGAATGTTAGTGACCTTTGACATTTTTGGTCAAAATTTTCATTAATACATATACTTTGACATTTTACAAACTTTTCACTTTTCCTAGTATTTTTCACTTTGTCTACCATTTTATCAATACTTTATGATTTTCATATTTTTTTCCGATATTAGTTAACTTAGACATTTTATGGTTAAAATCTTCGTGAATACACGTACTGTGACACTTTACTAACTTTTCACTGTTCCTAATATTTTTCACATGGTCAATCATTTTTTCAATACTTTCTGATTTTCACTTTCCTTTGAACGTAAGTGACCTTAGACATTTTCGGTCAAAATTTTCATGAATCCATATACTGTGACATTTTACTAACTTTTCACTTTTCCTAATATTTTTCACTTTGTCAATCTTTTTTTTAATACTTTTAGATTTTCACTTTCCTTTGAACGTAAGTGACCTTACACATTTTTGGTCAAAATTTTCATGAATACATGTACTGTGACATTTTACTAACTTTTCACTTTTCCTAATATTTTTCACTTTGTCAATCATTTTTTCAATACTTTAAGATTTTCATATTTTTTCCGATATTAGTTAACTTAGACATTTTTGGTTAAAATTTTCATGAATACACGTACTGTGACATTTTACAAACTTTTCACTTTTCCTAATAGTTTTCACTTTGTCAGCATTTTTTTCAATACTATATGATTTTCACATTTTTTCGAACGTTAGTGACCTTTGACATATTTGGTCAAAATTTTCATGAATTCATGTACTTTGATATTTTACTAATTTTTCACTTTTCCCAATATTTTTCACTTTGTCAACCATTTTTTCAATACTTTATGATTTTCACATTTTTTTGAACGTTAGTGACCTTAGACATTTTTGGTCAAAATTTTCATAAATACATGTACTGTGACATTTTACAAACTTTTCACTTTTCCTAATAGTTTTCACTTTGTCAGCATTTTTTTCAATACTATATGATTTTCACATTTTTTCGAACGTTAGTGACCTTTGACATATTTGGTCAAAATTTTCATGAATTCATGTACTTTGATATTTTACTAATTTTTCACTTTTCCCAATATTTTTCACTTTTTCAACCATTTTTTCAATACTTTATGATTTTCACATTTTTTGAACGTTAGTGACCTTAGACATTTTTGGTCAAATTTTCATGAATACATATACTCTGACATGTTACTAACTTTTCACTTTTCCTAATATTTTTCACTTTGTCAACCATTTTTTCAATACTTTATGATTTTCACATTTTTTTGAACGAAAGTGACCTTTGACATTTTTGGTCAAAATTTTCATGAATACATGTACTGTGATATTTTAATAATTTTTCACTTTTCCCAATATGTTTCACTTTGTCAGCAATTTTTTCAATACTTTATGATTTTCACATTTTTTTGAACGTTAGTGACCTTTGACATTTTTGGTCAAAACTTTCATGAATACATGTACTGTGACATTTTTTTCACTTTTCCCAATACTTTTTCACTTTGTCAGCATTTTTTTCAATACTTTCTGATTTTCACATTTTTTCGAACGTTAGTGACCTTAGACATTTTCTGTCAAAATTTCAGGAATACATATACTCTGACATGTTACTAACTTTTCACATTTGATTAGCATCGGGAAGCATCTGGAAGTCTGCTTGAGGCCGGCTCTCAGCAGTTACTGTCCGGACTCTGCATCCCTGGCTAATTCCATTCAGTACAAGTCATCGGAGTAAGGTAATGACAAAAAAAATGTACAAAGTTGTATTGTGCAATATAGGTTGATGCAGTACTGCGAGGAACACCAGCATATACTGTACATATAAAAATGATTCTCAATATAATTGCTTTATGATTTTCACATTTTTTCTAACGTTAGTGACCTTTGACTTTTTTGGTCAAAATTTTCATGAATACATGTACTGTGATATTTTACTAATTTTTCACTTTTCCTAATATTTTTCACTTTGTCAACCATTTTTTCAATACTATATGATTTTCACATTTTTTTGAATGTTAGTGACCTTTGACATTTTTGGTCAAAATTTTCATTAATACATATACTTTGACATTTTACAAACTTTTCACTTTTCCTAGTATTTTTCACTTTGTCTACCATTTTATCAATACTTTATGATTTTCATATTTTTTTCCGATATTAGTTAACTTAGACATTTTATGGTTAAAATCTTCGTGAATACACGTACTGTGACACTTTACTAACTTTTCACTGTTCCTAATATTTTTCACATGGTCAATCATTTTTTCAATACTTTATGATTTTCACTTTCCTTTGAACGTAAGTGACCTTAGACATTTTCGGTCAAAATTTTCATGAATCCATATACTGTGACATTTTACTAACTTTTCACTTTTCCTAATATTTTTCACTTTGTCAATCTTTTTTTTAATACTTTTAGATTTTCACTTTCCTTTGAACGTAAGTGACCTTACACATTTTTGGTCAAAATTTTCATGAATACATGTACTGTGACATTTTACTAACTTTTCACTTTTCCTAATATTTTTCACTTTGTCAATCATTTTTTCAATACTTTAAGATTTTCATATTTTTTCCGATATTAGTTAACTTAGACATTTTTGGTTAAAATTTTCATGAATACACGTACTGTGACATTTTACAAACTTTTCACTTTTCCTAATAGTTTTCACTTTGTCAGCATTTTTTTCAATACTATATGATTTTCACATTTTTTCGAACGTTAGTGACCTTTGACATATTTGGTCAAAATTTTCATGAATTCATGTACTTTGATATTTTACTAATTTTTCACTTTTCCCAATATTTTTCACTTTGTCAACCATTTTTTCAATACTTTATGATTTTCACATTTTTTTGAACGTTAGTGACCTTAGACATTTTTGGTCAAAATTTTCATAAATACATGTACTGTGACATTTTACAAACTTTTCACTTTTCCTAATAGTTTTCACTTTGTCAGCATTTTTTTCAATACTATATGATTTTCACATTTTTTCGAACGTTAGTGACCTTTGACATATTTGGTCAAAATTTTCATGAATTCATGTACTTTGATATTTTACTAATTTTTCACTTTTCCCAATATTTTTCACTTTTTCAACCATTTTTTCAATACTTTATGATTTTCACATTTTTTGAACGTTAGTGACCTTAGACATTTTTGGTCAAATTTTCATGAATACATATACTCTGACATGTTACTAACTTTTCACTTTTCCTAATATTTTTCACTTTGTCAACCATTTTTTCAATACTTTATGATTTTCACATTTTTTTGAACGAAAGTGACCTTTGACATTTTTGGTCAAAACTTTCATGAATACATGTACTGTGACATTTTTTTCACTTTTCCCAATATTTTTCACTTTGTCAGCATTTTTTTCAATACTTTATGATTTTCACATTTTTTCGAACGTTAGTGACCTTAGACATTTTCTGTCAAAATTTCATGAATACATATACTCTGACATGTTACTAACTTTTCACATTTGATTAACATCTGGAAGCATCTGGAAGTCTGCTTGAGGCCGGCTCTCAGCAGTTACTGTCCGGACTCTGCATCCCTGGCTAATTCCATTCAGTACAAGTCATCGGAGTAAGGTAATGACAAAAAAAATGTACAAAGTTGTATTGTGTAATATAGGTTGATGCAGTACTGCGAGGAACACCAGCATATACGGTACATATAAAAATGATTCTCAATATAATTGTTTTATGATTTTCACATTTTTTCTAACGTTAGTGACCTTTGACTTTTTTGGTCAAAATTTTCATGAATACATGTACTGTGATATTTTACTAATTTTTCACTTTTCCCAATATGTTTCACTTTGTCAGCAATTTTTTCAATACTTTATGATTTTCACATTTTTTTGAACGTTACTGACCTTAGACATTTTTGGTCAAAATTTTCCTTAATACATTTACTTTGACATTTTACAAACTTTTCACTTTTCCTAATATTTTTCACTTTGTCAACCATTTTTTCAATACTATATGATTTTCACATTTTTTTGAACGTTAGTGACCTTTGACATTTTTGGTCAAAATTTTCATTGATACATATACTTTGACATTTTACAAACTTTTCACTTTTCCTAATAGTTTTCACTTTGTCAGCATTTTTTTCAATACTATATGATTTTCACATTTTTTCGAACGTTAGTGACCTTAGACATTTTCTGTCAAAATTTCATGAATACATATACTCTGACATGTTACTAACTTTTCACATTTGATTAGCATCTGGAAGCATCTGGAAGTCTGCTTGAGGCCGGCTCTCAGCAGTTACTGTCCGGACTCTGCATCCCTGGCTAATTCCATTCAGTACAAGTCATCGGAGTAAGGTAATGACAAAAAAAATGTACAAAGTTGTATTGTGCAATATAGGTTGATGCAGTACTGCGAGGAACACCAGCATATACTGTACATATAAAAATGATTCTCAATATAATTGCTTTATGATTTTCACATTTTTTCTAACGTTAGTGACCTTTGACTTTTTTGGTCAAAATTTTCATGAATACATGTACTGTGATATTTTACTAATTTTTCACTTTTCCTAATATTTTTCACTTTGTCAACCATTTTTTCAATACTATATGATTTTCACATTTTTTTGAATGTTAGTGACCTTTGACATTTTTGGTCAAAATTTTCATTAATACATATACTTTGACATTTTACAAACTTTTCACTTTTCCTAGTATTTTTCACTTTGTCTACCATTTTATCAATACTTTATGATTTTCATATTTTTTTCCGATATTAGTTAACTTAGACATTTTATGGTTAAAATCTTCGTGAATACACGTACTGTGACACTTTACTAACTTTTCACTGTTCCTAATATTTTTCACATGGTCAATCATTTTTTCAATACTTTATGATTTTCACTTTCCTTTGAACGTAAGTGACCTTAGACATTTTCGGTCAAAATTTTCATGAATCCATATACTGTGACATTTTACTAACTTTTCACTTTTCCTAATATTTTTCACTTTGTCAATCTTTTTTTTAATACTTTTAGATTTTCACTTTCCTTTGAACGTAAGTGACCTTACACATTTTTGGTCAAAATTTTCATGAATACATGTACTGTGACATTTTACTAACTTTTCACTTTTCCTAATATTTTTCACTTTGTCAATCATTTTTTCAATACTTTAAGATTTTCATATTTTTTCCGATATTAGTTAACTTAGACATTTTTGGTTAAAATTTTCATGAATACACGTACTGTGAAACTTTACTAACTTTTCCCTTTTCCTAATATTTTACACTTTGTCAATCATTTTTTCAATAATTTATGATTTTCACATTTTTTTGAACGTTAGTGATCTTAGACATTTTTGGTCAAAATTTTCATAAATACATGTACTGTGACATTTTACAAACTTTTCACTTTTCCTAATAGTTGTCACTTTGTCAGCATTTTTTTCAATACTATGTGATTTTCATATTTTTTCGAACGTTAGTGACCTTTGACATATTTGGTCAAAATTTTCATGAATTCATGTACTTTGATATTTTACTAATTTTTCACTTTTCCCAATATTTTTCACTTTGTCAACCATTTTTTCAATACTTTATGATTTTCACATTTTTTTGAACGTTAGTGACCTTAGACATATTTGTTCAAAATTTTCATAAATACATGTACTGTGACATTTTACATACTTTTCACTTTTCCTAATAGTTTTCACTTTGTCAGCATTTTTTTCAATACTATATGATTTTCACATTTTTTCGAACGTTAGTGACCTTTGACATATTTGGTCAAAATTTTCATGAATTCATGTACTTTGATATTTTACTAATTTTTCACTTTTCCCAATATTTTTCACTTTGTCAACCATTTTTTCAATACTTTATGATTTTCACATTCTTTTGAACGAAAGTGACCTTAGACATTTTTGGTCAAAACTTTCATGAATACATGTACTGTGACATTTTTTTCACTTTTCCCAATATTTTTCACTTTGTCAGCATTTTTTTCAATACTTTCTGATTTTCACATTTTTTCGAACGTTAGTGACCTTAGACATTTTCTGTCAAAATTTCATGAATACATATACTCTGACATGTTACTAACTTTTCACATTTGATTAACATCTGGAAGCATCTGGAAGTCTGCTTGAGGCCGGCTCTCAGCAGTTACTGTCCGGACTCTGCATCCCTGGCTAATTCCATTCAGTACAAGTCATCGGAGTAAGCTAATGACAAAAAAAATGTACAAAGTTGTATTGTGCAATATAGGTTGATGCAGTACTGCGAGGAACACCAGCATATACTGTACATATAAAAATGATTCTCAATATAATTGTTTTATGATTTTCACATTTTTTCTAACGTTAGTGACCTTTGACTTTTTTGGTCAAAATTTTAATGAATACATGTACTGTGATATTTTACTAATTTTTCACTTTTCCCAATATGTTTCACTTTGTCAGCAATTTTTTCAATACTTTATGATTTTCACATTTTTTTGAACGTTACTGACCTTAGACATTTTTGGTCAAAATTTTCCTTAATACATTTACTTTGACATTTTACAAACTTTTCACTTTTCCTAATATTTTTCACTTTGTCAACCATTTTTTCAATACTATATGATTTTCACATTTTTTTGAACGTTAGTGACCTTTGACATTTTTGGTCAAAATTTTCATTAATACATATACTTTGACATTTTACAAACTTTTCACTTTTCCTAGTAGTTTTCACTTTGTCTACCATTTTATCAATACTTTATGATTTTCATATTTTTTTCCGATATTAGTTAACTTAGACATTTTATGGTTAAAATCTTCGTGAATACACGTACTGTGACACTTTACTAACTTTTCACTGTTCCTAATATTTTTCACATGGTCAATCATTTTTTCAATACTTTATGATTTTAACTTTCCTTTGAACGTAAGTGACCTTAGACATTTTCGGTCAAAATTTTCATTAATCCATATACTGTGACATTTTACTAACTTTTCACTTTTCCTAATATTTTTCACTTTGTCAATCTTTTTTTTAATACTTTTAGATTTTCACTTTCCTTTGAACGTAAGTGACCTTACACATTTTTGGTCAAAATTTTCATGAATACACGTACTGTGAAACTTTACTAACTTTTCCCTTTTCCTAATATTTTACACTTTGTCAATCATTTTTTCAATAATTTATGATTTTCACATTTTTTTGAACGTTAGTGACCTTAGACATTTTTGGTCAAAATTTTCATAAATACATGTACTGTGACATTTTACAAACTTTTCACTTTTCCTAATAGTTTTCACTTTGTCAGCATTTTTTTCAATACTATATGATTTTCACATTTTTTCGAACGTTAGTGACCTTTGACATATTTGGTCAAAATTTTCATGAATTCATGTACTTTGATATTTTACTAATTTTTCACTTTTCCCAATATTTTTCACTTTGTCAACCATTTTTTCAATACTTTATGATTTTCACATTTTTTTTGAACGTTAGTGACCTTAGACATTTTTGGTCAAAATTTTCATAAATACATGTACTGTGACATTTTACAAACTTTTCACTTTTCCTAATAGTTTTCACTTTGTCAGCATTTTTTTCAATACTATATGATTTTCACATTTTTTCGAACGTTAGTGACCTTTGACATATTTGGTCAAAATTTTCATGAATTCATGTACTGTGATATTTTACTAATTTTTCACTTTGCCCAATATTTTTCACTTTTTCAACCATTTTTTCAATACTTTATGATTTTCACATTTTTTGAACGTTAGTGACCTTAGACATTTTTGGTCAAATTTTCATGAATACATATACTCTGACATGTTACTAACTTTTCACTTTTCCTAATATTTTTCACTTTGTCAACCATTTTTTCAATACTTTATGATTTTCACATTCTTTTGAACGAAAGTGACCTTTGACATTTTTGGTCAAAACTTTCATGAATACATGTACTGTGACATTTTTTTCACTTTTCCCAATATTTTTCACTTTGTCAGCATTTTTTTCAATACTTTCTGATTTTCACATTTTTTCGAACGTTAGTGACCTTAGACATTTTCTGTCAAAATTTCATGAATACATATACTCTGACATGTTACTAACTTTTCACATTTGATTAACATCTGGAAGTCTGCTTGAGGCCGGCTCTCAGCAGTTACTGTCCGGACTCTGCATCCCTGGCTAATTCCATTCAGTACAAGTCATCAGAGTAAGCTAATGACAAAAAAAATGTACAAAGTTGTATTGTGCAATATAGGTTGATGCAGTACTGCGAGGAACACCAGCATATACTGTACATATAAAAATGATTCTCAATATAATTGTTTTATGATTTTCACATTTTTTCTAACGTTAGTGACCTTTGACTTTTTTGGTCAAAATTTTCATGAATACATGTACTGTGATATTTTACTAATTTTTCACTTTTCCCAATATGTTTCACTTTGTCAGCAATTTTTTCAATACTTTATGATTTTCACATTTTTTTGAACGTTACTGACCTCAGACATTTTTGGTCAAAATTTTCCTTAATACATGTACTGTGACATTTTACTAACTTTTCACTTTTCCTAATATTTTTCACTTTGTCAATCATTTTTTCAATACTTTAAGATTTTCATATTTTTTCCGATATTAGTTAACTTAGACATTTTTGGTTAAAATTTTCATGAATACACGTACTGTGAAACTTTACAAAATTTTCCCTTTTCCTAATATTTTACACTTTGTCAATCATTTTTTCAATAATTTATGATTTTAACATTTTTTTGAACGTTAGTGACCTTAGACATTTTTGGTCAAAATTTTCATAAATACATGTACTGTGACATTTTACAAACTTTTCACTTTTCCTAATAGTTTTCACTTTGTCAGCATTTTTTTCAATACTATATGATTTTCACATTTTTTCGAACGTTAGTGACCTTTGACATATTTGGTCAAAATTTTCATGAATTCATGTACTTTGATATTTTACTAATTTTTCACTTTTCCCAATATTTTTCACTTTGTCAACCATTTTTTCAATACTTTATGATTTTCACATTTTTTTTGAACGTTAGTGACCTTAGACATTTTTGGTCAAAATTTTAATAAATACATGTACTGTGACATTTGGTCAAAATTTTCATGAATTCATGTACTGTGATATTTTACTAATTTTTCACTTTTCCCAATATTTTTCACTTTTTCAACCATTTTTTCAATACTTTATGATTTTCACATTTTTTGAACGTTAGTGACCTTAGACATTTTTGGTCAAATTTTCATGAATACATATACTCTGACATGTTACTAACTTTTCACTTTTCCTAATATTTTTCACTTTGTCAACCATTTTTTCAATACTTTATGATTTTCACATTCTTTTGAACGAAAGTGACCTTTGACATTTTTGGTCAAAACTTTCATGAATACATGTACTGTGACATTTTTTTCACTTTTCCCAATATTTTTCACTTTGTCAGCATTTTTTTCAATACTTTCTGATTTTCACATTTTTTCGAACGTTAGTGACCTTAGACATTTTCTGTCAAAATTTCATGAATACATATACTCTGACATGTTACTAACTTTTCACATTTGATTAACATCTGGAAGTCTGCTTGAGGCCGGCTCTCAGCAGTTACTGTCCGGACTCTGCATCCCTGGCTAATTCCATTCAGTACAAGTCATCAGAGTAAGCTAATGACAAAAAAAATGTACAAAGTTGTATTGTGCAATATAGGTTGATGCAGTACTGCGAGGAACACCAGCATATACTGTACATATAAAAATGATTCTCAATATAATTGTTTTATGATTTTCACATTTTTTCTAACGTTAGTGACCTTTGACTTTTTTGGTCAAAATTTTCATGAATACATGTACTGTGATATTTTACTAATTTTTCACTTTTCCCAATATGTTTCACTTTGTCAGCAATTTTTTCAATACTTTATGATTTTCACATTTTTTTGAACGTTACTGACCTCAGACATTTTTGGTCAAAATTTTCCTTAATACATGTACTGTGACATTTTACTAACTTTTCACTTTTCCTAATATTTTTCACTTTGTCAATCATTTTTTCAATACTTTAAGATTTTCATATTTTTTCCGATATTAGTTAACTTAGACATTTTTGGTTAAAATTTTCATGAATACACGTACTGTGAAACTTTACAAAATTTTCCCTTTTCCTAATATTTTACACTTTGTCAATCATTTTTTCAATAATTTATGATTTTAACATTTTTTTGAACGTTAGTGACCTTAGACATTTTTGGTCAAAATTTTCATAAATACATGTACTGTGACATTTTACAAACTTTTCACTTTTCCTAATAGTTTTCACTTTGTCAGCATTTTTTTCAATACTATATGATTTTCACATTTTTTCGAACGTTAGTGACCTTTGACATATTTGGTCAAAATTTTCATGAATTCATGTACTTTGATATTTTACTAATTTTTCACTTTTCCCAATATTTTTCACTTTGTCAACCATTTTTTCAATACTTTATGATTTTCACATTTTTTTTGAACGTTAGTGACCTTAGACATTTTTGGTCAAAATTTTAATAAATACATGTACTGTGACATTTGGTCAAAATTTTCATGAATTCATGTACTGTGATATTTTACTAATTTTTCACTTTTCCCAATATTTTTCACTTTTTCAACCATTTTTTCAATACTTTATGATTTTCACATTTTTTGAACGTTAGTGACCTTAGACATTTTTGGTCAAATTTTCATGAATACATATACTCTGACATGTTACTAACTTTTCACTTTTCCTAATATTTTTCACTTTGTCAACCATTTTTTCAATACTTTATGATTTTCACATTCTTTTGAACGAAAGTGACCTTTGACATTTTTGGTCAAAACTTTCATGAATACATGTACTGTGACATTTTTTTCACTTTTCCCAATATTTTTCACTTTGTCAGCATTTTTTTCAATACTTTATGATTTTCACATTTTTTCGAACGTTAGTGACCTTAGACATTTTCTGTCAAAATTTCATGAATACATATACTCTGACATGTTACTAACTTTTCACATTTGATTAACATCTGGAAGCATCTGGAAGTCTGCTTGAGGCCGGCTCTCAGCAGTTACTGTCCGGACTCTGCATCCCTGGCTAATTCCATTCAGTACAAGTCATCGGAGTAAGCTAATGACAAAAAAAATGTACAAAGTTGTATTGTGCAATATAGGTTGATGCAGTACTGCGAGGAACACCAGCATATACTGTACATATAAAAATGATTCTCAATATAATTGTTTTATGATTTTCACATTTTTTCTAACGTTAGTGACCTTTGACTTTTTTGGTCAAAATTTTCATGAATACATGTACTGTGATATTTTACTAATTTTTCACTTTTCCCAATATGTTTCACTTTGTCAGCAATTTTTTCAATAATTTATGATTTTCATATTTTTTCGAACGTTAGTGACCTTAGACATTTTTGGTCAAAATTTTCATAAATACATGTACTGTGAAATTTTACAAACTTTTCACTTTTCCTAATAGTTTTCACTTTGTCAGCATTTTTTTCAATACTATATGATTTTCACATTTTTTCGAACGTTAGTGACCTTTGACATATTTGGTCAAAATTTTCATGAATTCATGTACTGTGACATTTTACTAATTTTTCACTTTTCCCAATATTTTTCACTTTGTCAACCATTTTTTCAATACTTTATGATTTTCACATTTTTTTTGAACGTTAGTGACCTTAGACATTTTTGGTCAAAATTTTCATAAATACATGTACTGTGACATTTTACTAATTTTTCACTTTTCCCAATATTTTTCACTTTGTCAACCATTTTTTCAATACTTTATGATTTTCACATTTTTTGAACGTTAGTGACCTTAGACATTTTTGGTCAAATTTTCATGAATACATATACTCTGACATGTTACTAACTTTTCACTTTTCCTAATATTTTTCACTTTGTCAACCATTTTTTCAATACTTTATGATTTTCACATTCTTTTGAACGAAAGTGACCTTTGACATTTTTGGTCAAAACTTTCATGAATACATGTACTGTGACATTTTTTTCACTTTTCCCAATATTTTTCACTTTGTCAGCATTTTTTTCAATACTTTATGATTTTCACATTTTTTCGAACGTTAGTGACCTTAGACATTTTCTGTCAAAATTTCATGAATACATATACTCTGACATGTTACTAACTTTTCACATTTGATTAACATCTGGAAGCATCTGGAAGTCTGCTTGAGGCCGGCTCTCAGCAGTTACTGTCCGGACTCTGCATCCCTGGCTAATTCCATTCAGTACAAGTCATCGGAGTAAGCTAATGACAAAAAAAATGTACAAAGTTGTATTGTGCAATATAGGTTGATGCAGTACTGCGAGGAACACCAGCATATACTGTACATATAAAAATGATTCTCAATATAATTGTTTTATGATTTTCACATTTTTTCTAACGTTAGTGACCTTTGACTTTTTTGGTCAAAATTTTAATGAATACATGTACTGTGATATTTTACTAATTTTTCACTTTTCCCAATATGTTTCACTTTGTCAGCAATTTTTTCAATACTTTATGATTTTCACATTTTTTTGAACGTTACTGACCTTAGACATTTTTGGTCAAAATTTTCCTTAATACATTTACTTTGACATTTTACAAACTTTTCACTTTTCCTAATATTTTTCACTTTGTCAACCATTTTTTCAGTACTATATGATTTTCACATTTTTTTGAACGTTAGTGACCTTTGACATTTTTGGTCAAAATTTTCATTAATACATATACTTTGACATTTTACAAACTTTTCACTTTTCCTAGTAGTTTTCACTTGTCTACCATTTTATCAATACTTTATGATTTTCATATTTTTTTCCGATATTAGTTAACTTAGACATTTTATGGTTAAAATCTTCGTGAATACACGTACTGTGACACTTTACTAACTTTTCACTGTTCCTAATATTTTTCACATGGTCAATCATTTTTTCAATACTTTATGATTTTCACTTTCCTTTGAACGTAAGTGACCTTAGACATTTTCGGTCAAAATTTTCATGAATCCATATACTGTGACATTTTACTAACTTTTCACTTTTCCTAATATTTTTCACTTTGTCAATCTTTTTTTTAATACTTTTAGATTTTCACTTTCCTTTGAACGTAAGTGACCTTACACATTTTTGGTCAAAATTTTCATGAATACATGTACTGTGACATTTTACTAACTTTTCACTTTTCTTAATATTTTTCACTTTGTCAATCATTTTTTCAATACTTTAAGATTTTCATATTTTTTCCGATATTAGTTAACTTAGACATTTTTGGTTAAAATTTTCATGAATACACGTACTGTGAAACTTTACTAACTTTTCCCTTTTCCTAATATTTTACACTTTGTCAATCATTTTTTCAATAATTTATGATTTTCACATTTTTTTGAACGTTCGTGACCTTAGACATTTTTGGTCAAAATTTTCATAAATACATGTACTGTGACATTTTACAAACTTTTCACTTTTCCTAATATTTTTCACTTTGTCAACCATTTTTTCAATACTATATGATTTTCACATTTTTTTGAACGTTAGTGACCTTTGACATTTTTGGTCAAAATTTTCATTAATACATATACTTTGACATTTTACAAACTTTTCACTTTTCCTAGTATTTTTCACTTTGTCTACCATTTTATCAATACTTTATGATTTTCATATTTTTTTCCGATATTAGTTAACTTAGACATTTTATGGTTAAAATCTTCGTGAATACACGTACTGTGACACTTTACTAACTTTTCACTGTTCCTAATATTTTTCACATGGTCAATCATTTTTTTAATAATTTTAGATTTTCACTTTCCTTTGAACTTAAGTGACCTTACACATTTTTGGTCAAAATTTTCATGAATACATATACTGTGACATTTTACTAACTTTTCACTTTTCCTAATATTTTTCACTTTGTCAATCATTTTTTCAATACTTTAAGATTTTCATATTTTTTCCGATATTAGTTAACTTAGACATTTTTGGTTAAAATTTTCATGAATTCACGTAATGTCAAACTTTACTAACTTCTCCCTTTTCTTAATATTTTACACTTTGTCAATCATTTTTTCAATAATTTATGATTTTCATATTTTTTCGAACGTTAGTGACCTTAGACATTTTTGGTCAAATTTTCATGAATACATATACTCTGACATGTTACTAACTTTTCACTTTTCCCAATATTTTTCACTTTGTCAGCATTTTTTTCAATACTTTATGATTTTCACATTTTTTCGAACGTTAGTGACCTTAGACATTTTCTGTCAAAATTTCATGAATACATATACTCTGACATGTTACTAACTTTTCACATTTGATTAACATCTGGAAGCATCTGGAAGTCTGCTTGAGGCCGGCTCTCAGCAGTTACTGTCCGGACTCTGCATCCCTGGCTAATTCCATTCAGTACAAGTCATCGGAGTAAGCTAATGACAAAAAAAATGTACAAAGTTGTATTGTGCAATATAGGTTGATGCAGTACTGCGAGGAACACCAGCATATACTGTACATATAAAAATGATTCTCAATATAATTGTTTTATGATTTTCACATTTTTTCTAACGTTAGTGACCTTTGACTTTTTTGGTCAAAATTTTAATGAATACATGTACTGTGATATTTTACTAATTTTTCACTTTTCCCAATATGTTTCACTTTGTCAGCAATTTTTTCAATACTTTATGATTTTCACATTTTTTTGAACGTTACTGACCTTAGACATTTTTGGTCAAAATTTTCCTTAATACATTTACTTTGACATTTTACAAACTTTTCACTTTTCCTAATATTTTTCACTTTGTCAACCATTTTTTCAGTACTATATGATTTTCACATTTTTTTGAACGTTAGTGACCTTTGACATTTTTGGTCAAAATTTTCATTAATACATATACTTTGACATTTTACAAACTTTTCACTTTTCCTAGTAGTTTTCACTTGTCTACCATTTTATCAATACTTTATGATTTTCATATTTTTTTCCGATATTAGTTAACTTAGACATTTTATGGTTAAAATCTTCGTGAATACACGTACTGTGACACTTTACTAACTTTTCACTGTTCCTAATATTTTTCACGTGGTCAATCATTTTTTCAATACTTTATGATTTTCACTTTCCTTTGAACGTAAGTGACCTTAGACATTTTCGGTCAAAATTTTCATGAATCCATATACTGTGACATTTTACTAACTTTTCACTTTTCCTAATATTTTTCACTTTGTCAATCTTTTTTTTAATACTTTTAGATTTTCACTTTCCTTTGAACGTAAGTGACCTTACACATTTTTGGTCAAAATTTTCATGAATACATGTACTGTGACATTTTACTAACTTTTCACTTTTCTTAATATTTTTCACTTTGTCAATCATTTTTTCAATACTTTAAGATTTTCATATTTTTTCCGATATTAGTTAACTTAGACATTTTTGGTTAAAATTTTCATGAATACACGTACTGTGAAACTTTACTAACTTTTCCCTTTTCCTAATATTTTACACTTTGTCAATCATTTTTTCAATAATTTATGATTTTCACATTTTTTTGAACGTTAGTGACCTTAGACATTTTTGGTCAAAATTTTCATAAATACATGTACTGTGACATTTTACAAACTTTTCACTTTTCCTAATATTTTTCACTTTGTCAACCATTTTTTCAATACTATATGATTTTCACATTTTTTTGAACGTTAGTGACCTTTGACATTTTTGGTCAAAATTTTCATTAATACATATACTTTGACATTTTACAAACTTTTCACTTTTCCTAGTATTTTTCACTTTGTCTACCATTTTATCAATACTTTATGATTTTCATATTTTTTTCCGATATTAGTTAACTTAGACATTTTATGGTTAAAATCTTCGTGAATACACGTACTGTGACACTTTACTAACTTTTCACTGTTCCTAATATTTTTCACATGGTCAATCATTTTTTCAATACTTTATGATTTTCACTCTCCTTTGAACGTAAGTGACCTTAGACATTTTTGGTCAAAATTTTCATGAATCCATATACTGTGACATTTTACTAACTTTTCACTTTTCCTAATATTTTTAACTTTGTCAATCATTTTTTTAATACTTTTAGATTTTCACTTTCCTTTGAACGTAAGTGACCTTACACATTTTTGGTCAAAATTTTCATGAATACATATACTGTGAAATTTTACTAACTTTTCACTTTTCCTAATATTTTTCACTTTGTCAATCATTTTTTCAATACTTTAAGATTTTCATATTTTTTCCGATATTAGTTAACTTAGACATTTTTGGTCAAAATTTTCATAAATACATGTACTGTGAAATTTTACAAACTTTTCACTTTTCCTAATAGTTTTCACTTTGTCAGCATTTTTTTCAATACTATATGATTTTCACATTTTTTCGAACGTTAGTGACCTTTGACATATTTGGTCAAAATTTTCATGAATTCATGTACTTTGATATTTTACTAATTTTTCACTTTTCCCAATATTTTTCACTTTGTCAACCATTTTTTCAATACTTTATGATTTTCACATTTTTTTGAACGTTAGTGACCTTAGACATTTTTGGTCAAAATTTTCATAAATACATGTACTGTGACATTTTACAAACTTTTCACTTTTCCTAATAGTTTTCACTTTGTCAGCATTTTTTTCAATACTATATGATTTTCACATTTTTTCGAACGTTAGTGACCTTTGACATATTTGGTCAAAATTTTCATGAATTCATATACTTTGATATTTTACTAATTTTTCACTTTTCCCAATATTTTTAACTTTGTCAACCATTTTTTCAATACTTTATGATCTTCACATTTTTTGAACGTTAGTGACCTTAGACATTTTTGGTCAAATTTTCATGAATACATATACTCTGACATGTTACTAACTTTTCACTTTTCCTAATATTTTTCACTTTGTCAACCATTTTTTCAATACTTTATGATTTTCACATTCTTTTGAACGAAAGTGACCTTTGACATTTTTGGTCAAAACTTTCATGAATACATGTACTGTGACATTTTTTTCACTTTTCCCAATATTTTTCACTTTGTCAGCATTTTTTTCAATACTTTCTGATTTTCACATTTTTTCGAACGTTAGTGACCTTAGACATTTTCTGTCAAAATTTCATGAATACATATACTCTGACATGTTACTAACTTTTCACATTTGATTAACATCTGGAAGCATCTGGAAGTCTGCTTGAGGCCGGCTCTCAGCAGTTACTGTCCGGACTCTGCATCCCTGGCTAATTCCATTCAGTACAAGTCATCGGAGTAAGCTAATGACAAAAAAAATGTACAAAGTTGTATTGTGCAATATAGGTTGATGCAGTACTGCGAGGAACACCAGCATATACTGTACATATAAAAATGATTCTCAATATAATTGTTTTATGATTTTCACATTTTTTCTAACGTTAGTGACCTTTGACTTTTTTGGTCAAAATTTTAATGAATACATGTACTGTGATATTTTACTAATTTTTCACTTTTCCCAATATGTTTCACTTTGTCAGCAATTTTTTCAATACTTTATGATTTTCACATTTTTTTGAACGTTACTGACCTTAGACATTTTTGGTCAAAATTTTCCTTAATACATTTACTTTGACATTTTACAAACTTTTCACTTTTCCTAATATTTTTCACTTTGTCAACCATTTTTTCAGTACTATATGATTTTCACATTTTTTTGAACGTTAGTGACCTTTGACATTTTTGGTCAAAATTTTCATTAATACATATACTTTGACATTTTACAAACTTTTCACTTTTCCTAGTAGTTTTCACTTTGTCTACCATTTTATCAATACTTTATGATTTTCATATTTTTTTCCGATATTAGTTAACTTAGACATTTTATGGTTAAAATCTTCGTGAATACACGTACTGTGACACTTTACTAACTTTTCACTGTTCCTAATATTTTTCACATGGTCAATCATTTTTTCAATACTTTATGATTTTCACTTTCCTTTGAACGTAAGTGACCTTAGACATTTTCGGTCAAAATTTTCATGAATCCATATACTGTGACATTTTACTAACTTTTCACTTTTCCTAATATTTTTCACTTTGTCAATCTTTTTTTTAATACTTTTAGATTTTCACTTTCCTTTGAACGTAAGTGACCTTACACATTTTTGGTCAAAATTTTCATGAATACATGTACTGTGACATTTTACTAACTTTTCACTTTTCTTAATATTTTTCACTTTGTCAATCATTTTTTCAATACTTTAAGATTTTCATATTTTTTCCGATATTAGTTAACTTAGACATTTTTGGTTAAAATTTTCATGAATACACGTACTGTGAAACTTTACTAACTTTTCCCTTTTCCTAATATTTTACACTTTGTCAATCATTTTTTCAATAATTTATGATTTTCACATTTTTTTGAACGTTAGTGACCTTAGACATTTTTGGTCAAAATTTTCATAAATACATGTACTGTGACATTTTACAAACTTTTCACTTTTCCTAATATTTTTCACTTTGTCAACCATTTTTTCAATACTATATGATTTTCACATTTTTTTTGAACGTTAGTGACCTTTGACATTTTTGGTCAAAATTTTCATTAATACATATACTTTGACATTTTACAAACTTTTCACTTTTCCTAGTATTTTTCACTTTGTCTACCATTTTATCAATACTTTATGATTTTCATATTTTTTTCCGATATTAGTTAACTTAGACATTTTATGGTTAAAATCTTCGTGAATACACGTACTGTGACACTTTACTAACTTTTCACTGTTCCTAATATTTTTCACATGGTCAATCATTTTTTCAATACTTTATGATTTTCACTCTCCTTTGAACGTAAGTGACCTTAGACATTTTTGGTCAAAATTTTCATGAATCCATATACTGTGACATTTTACTAACTTTTCACTTTTCCTAATATTTTTAACTTTGTCAATCATTTTTTTTAATACTTTTAGATTTTCACTTTCCTTTGAACGTAAGTGACCTTACACATTTTTGGTCAAAATTTTCATGAATACATATACTGTGAAATTTTACTAACTTTTCACTTTTCCTAATATTTTTCACTTTGTCAATCATTTTTTCAATACTTTAAGATTTTCATATTTTTTCCGATATTAGTTAACTTAGACATTTTTGGTCAAAATTTTCATAAATACATGTACTGTGAAATTTTACAAACTTTTCACTTTTCCTAATAGTTTTCACTTTGTCAGCATTTTTTTCAATACTTTAAGATTTTCATATTTTTTCCGATATTAGTTAACTTAGACATTTTTGGTTAAAATTTTCATGAATACACTTACTGTGAAACTTTACTAACTTTTCCCTTTTCCTAATATTTTACACTTTGTCAATCATTTTTTCAATAATTTATGATTTTCACATTTTTTTGAACGTTAGTGACCTTAGACATTTTTGGTCAAAATTTTCATAAATACATGTACTGTGACATTTTACAAACTTTTCACTTTTCCTAATAGTTTTCACTTTGTCAGCATTTTTTTCAATACTATATGATTTTCACATTTTTTCGAACGTTAGTGACCTTTGACATATTTGGTCAAAATTTTCATGAATTCATGTACTTTGATATTTTACTAATTTTTCACTTTTCCCAATATTTTTCACTTTGTCAACCATTTTTTCAATACTTTATGATTTTCACATTTTTTTGAACGTTAGTGACCTTAGACATTTTGGTCAAAATTTTCATAAATACATGTACTGTGACATTTTACAAACTTTTCACTTTTCCTAATAGTTTTTCACTTTGTCAGCATTTTTTTCTCAATACCTATATGATTTTTCACATTTTTTCGAACGTTAGTGACCTTTGACATATTTGGTCAAAATTTTCATGAATTCATATACTTTGATATTTTACTAATTTTTCACTTTTCCCCATATTTTTTAACTTTGTCAACCATTTTTTCAATACTTTATGATTTTCACATTTTTTTGAACGTTAGTGACCTTAGACATTTTTGGTCAAATTTTCATGAATACATATACTCTGACATGTTACTAACTTTTCACTTTTCCTAATATTTTTCACTTTGTCAACCATTTTTTCAATACTTTATGATTTTCACATTCTTTTGAACGAAAGTGACCTTTGACATTTTTGGTCAAAACTTTCATGAATACATGTACTGTGACATTTTTTTCACTTTTCCCAATATTTTTCACTTTGTCAGCATTTTTTTCAATACTTTCTGATTTTCACATTTTTTCGAACGTTAGTGACCTTAGACATTTTCTGTCAAAATTTCATGAATACATATACTCTGACATGTTACTAACTTTTCACATTTGATTAACATCTGGAAGCATCTGGAAGTCTGCTTGAGGCCGGCTCTCAGCAGTTACTGTCCGGACTCTGCATCCCTGGCTAATTCCATTCAGTACAAGTCATCGGAGTAAGCTAATGACAAAAAAAAATGTAAAAAGTTGTATTGTGCAATATAGGTTGATGCAGTACTGCGAGGAACACCAGCATATACTGTACATATAAAAATGATTCTCAATATAATTGTTTTATGATTTTCACATTTTTTCTAACGTTAGTGACCTTTGACTTTTTTGGTCAAAATTTTAATGAATACATGTACTGTGATATTTTACTAATTTTTCACTTTTCCCAATATGTTTCACTTTGTCAGCAATTTTTTCAATACTTTATGATTTTCACATTTTTTTGAACGTTACTGACCCTTAGACATTTTTGGTCAAAATTTTCCTTAATACATTTACTTTGACATTTTACAAACTTTTCACTTTTTCCTAATATTTTTCACTTTGTCAACCATTTTTTCAGTACTATATGATTTTCACATTTTTTTGAACGTTAGTGACCTTTGACATTTTTGGTCAAAATTTTCATTAATACATATACTTTGACATTTTTACAAACTTTTCACTTTTCCTAGTAGTTTTCACTTTGTCTACCATTTTATCAATACTTTATGATTTTCATATTTTTTTCCCGATATTAGTTAACTTAGACATTTTATGGTTAAAATCTTCGTGAATACACGTACTGTGACACTTTACTAACTTTTCACTGTTTCCTAATATTTTTCACATGGTCAATCATTTTTTCAATACTTTATGATTTTCACTTTCCTTTGAACGTAAGTGACCTTACACATTTTCGGTCAAAATTTTCATGAATCCAATATACTGTGACATTTTACTAACTTTTCACTTTTCCTAATATTTTTTCACTTTGTCAATCTTTTTTTTAATACTTTTAGATTTTCACTCTCCTTTGAACGTAAGTGACCTTACACATTTTTGGTCAAAATTTTCATGAATACATGTACTGTGACATTTTACTAACTTTTCACTTTTCCTAATATTTTTCACTTTGTCAATCATTTTTTCAATACTTTAAGATTTTCATATTTTTTTCCGATATTAGTTAACTTAGACATTTTTGGTTAAAATTTTTCATGAATACACTTACTGTGAAACTTTACTAACTTTTCCCTTTTCCTAATATTTTTACACTTTGTCAATCATTTTTTCAATAATTTATGATTTTCACATTTTTTTTGAACGTTAGTGACCTTAGACATTTTTGGTCAAAATTTTCATAAATACATGTACTGTGACATTTTACAAACTTTTCACTTTTCCTAATAGTTTTCACTTTGTCAGCATTTTTTTCAATACTATATGATTTTCACATTTTTTCGAACGTTAGTGACCTTTGACATATTTGGTCAAAATTTTCATGAATTCATGTACTTTGATATTTTACTAATTTTTCACTTTTCCCAATATTTTTCACTTTGTCAACCATTTTTTCAATACTTTATGATTTTCACATTTTTTTGAACGTTAGTGACCTTAGACATTTTTGGTCAAAATTTTCATAAATACATGTACTGTGACATTTTACAAACTTTTCACTTTTCCTAATAGTTTTCACTTTGTCAGCATTTTTTTCAATACTATATGATTTTCACATTTTTTCGAACGTTAGTGACCTTTGACATATTTGGTCAAAATTTTCATGAATTCATGTACTTTGATATTTTACTAATTTTTCACTTTTCCCAATATTTTTCACTTTGTCAACCATTTTTTCAATACTTTATGATTTTCACATTTTTTGAACGTTAGTGACCTTAGACATTTTTGGTCAAATTTTCATGAATACATATACTCTGACATGTTACTAACTTTTCACTTTTCCTAATATTTTTCACTTTGTCAACCATTTTTTCAATACTTTATGATTTTCACATTCTTTTGAACGAAAGTGACCTTTGACATTTTTGGTCAAAACTTTCATGAATACATGTACTGTGACATTTTTTTCACTTTTCCCAATATTTTTTCACTTTGTCAGCATTTTTTTTCAATACTTTCTGATTTTCACATCTTTTCGAACGTTAGTGACCTTAGACATTTTCTGTCAAAATTTCATGAATACATATACTCTGACATGTTACTAACTTTTCACATTTGATTAACATCTGGAAGCATCTGGAAGTCTGCTTGAGGCCGGCTCTCAGCAGTTACTGTCCGGACTCTGCATCCCTGGCTAATTCCATTCAGTACAAGTCATCGGAGTAATCTAATGACAAAAAAAATGTACAAAGTTGTAATGTGCAATATAGGTTGATGCAGTATTGCGAGGAACACCAGCATATACTGTACATATAAAAATGATTCTCAATATAATTGTTTTATGATTTTCACATTTTTTCTAACGTTAGTGACCTTTGACTTTTTTGGTCAAAATTTTAATGAATACATGTACTGTGATATTTTACTAATTTTTCACTTTTCCCAATATGTTTCACTTTGTCAGCAATTTTTTCAATACTTTATGATTTTCACATTTTTTTGAACGTTACTGACCTTAGACATTTTTGGTCAAAATTTTCCTTAATACATTTACTTTGACATTTTACAAACTTTTCACTTTTCCTAGTAGTTTTCACTTTGTCTACCATTTTATCAATACTTTATGATTTTCACATTTTTTTTGAACGTTAGTGACCTTAGACATTTTTGGTCAAAATTTTCATAAATACATGTACTGTGACATTTTACAAACTTTTCACTTTTCCTAATAGTTTTCACTTTGTCAGCATTTTTTTCAATACTATATGATTTTCACATTTTTTCGAACGTTAGTGACCTTTGACATATTTGGTCAAAATTTTCATGAATTCATATACTTTGATATTTTACTAATTTTTCACTTTTCCCAATATTTTTAACTTTGTCAACCATTTTTTCAATACTTTATGATTTTCACATTTTTTGAACGTTAGTGACCTTAGACATTTTTGGTCAAATTTTCATGAATACATATACTCTGACATGTTACTAACTTTTCACTTTTCCTAATATTTTTCACTTTGTCAACCATTTTTTCAATACTTTATGATTTTCACATTCTTTTGAACGAAAGTGACCTTTGACATTTTTGGTCAAAACTTTCATGAATACATGTACTGTGACATTTTTTTCACTTTTCCCAATATTTTTCACTTTGTCAGCATTTTTTTCAATACTTTCTGATTTTCACATTTTTTCGAACGTTAGTGACCTCAGACATTTTCTGTCAAAATTTCATGAATACATATACTCTGACATGTTACTAACTTTTCACATTTGATTAACATCTGGAAGCATCTGGAAGTCTGCTTGAGGCCGGCTCTCAGCAGTTACTGTCCGGACTCTGCATCCCTGGCTAATTCCATTCAGTACAAGTCATCGGAGTAAGCTAATGACAAAAAAAATGTACAAAGTTGTATTGTGCAATATAGGTTGATGCAGTACTGCGAGGAACACCAGCATATACTGTACATATAAAAATGATTCTCAATATAATTGTTTTATGATTTTCACATTTTTTCTAACGTTAGTGACCTTTGACTTTTTTGGTCAAAATTTTAATGAATACATGTACTGTGATATTTTACTAATTTTTCACTTTTCCCAATATGTTTCACTTTGTCAGCAATTTTTTCAATACTTTATGATTTTCACATTTTTTTGAACGTTACTGACCTTAGACATTTTTGGTCAAAATTTTCCTTAATACATTTACTTTGACATTTTACAAACTTTTCACTTTTCCTAATATTTTTCACTTTGTCAACCATTTTTTCAGTACTATATGATTTTCACATTTTTTTGAACGTTAGTGACCTTTGACATTTTTGGTCAAAATTTTCATTAATACATATACTTTGACATTTTACAAACTTTTCACTTTTCCTAGTAGTTTTCACTTTGTCTACCATTTTATCAATACTTTATGATTTTCATATTTTTTTCCGATATTAGTTAACTTAGACATTTTATGGTTAAAATCTTCGTGAATACACGTACTGTGACACTTTACTAACTTTTCACTGTTCCTAATATTTTTCACATGGTCAATCATTTTTTCAATACTTTATGATTTTCACTTTCCTTTGAACGTAAGTGACCTTACACATTTTCGGTCAAAATTTTCATGAATCCATATACTGTGACATTTTACTAACTTTTCACTTTTCCTAATATTTTTCACTTTGTCAATCTTTTTTTTAATACTTTTAGATTTTCACTCTCCTTTGAACGTAAGTGACCTTACACATTTTTGGTCAAAATTTTCATGAATACATGTACTGTGACATTTTACTAACTTTTCACTTTTCCTAATATTTTTCACTTTGTCAATCATTTTTTCAATACTTTAAGATTTTCATATTTTTTCCGATATTAGTTAACTTAGACATTTTTGGTTAAAATTTTCATGAATACACTTACTGTGAAACTTTACTAACTTTTCCCTTTTCCTAATATTTTACACTTTGTCAATCATTTTTTCAATAATTTATGATTTTCACATTTTTTTGAACGTTAGTGACCTTAGACATTTTTGGTCAAAATTTTCATAAATACATGTACTGTGACATTTTACAAACTTTTCACTTTTCCTAATAGTTTTCACTTTGTCAGCATTTTTTTCAATACTATATGATTTTCACATTTTTTCGAACGTTAGTGACCTTTGACATATTTGGTCAAAATTTTCATGAATTCATGTACTTTGATATTTTACTAATTTTTCACTTTTCCCAATATTTTTCACTTTGTCAACCATTTTTTCAATACTTTATGATTTTCACATTTTTTTGAACGTTAGTGACCTTAGACATTTTTGGTCAAAATTTTCATAAATACATGTACTGTGACATTTTACAAACTTTTCACTTTTCCTAATAGTTTTCACTTTGTCAGCATTTTTTTCAATACTATATGATTTTCACATTTTTTCGAACGTTAGTGACCTTTGACATATTTGGTCAAAATTTTCATGAATTCATGTACTTTGATATTTTACTAATTTTTCACTTTTCCCAATATTTTTCACTTTGTCAACCATTTTTTCAATACTTTATGATTTTCACATTTTTTGAACGTTAGTGACCTTAGACATTTTTGGTCAAATTTTCATGAATACATATACTCTGACATGTTACTAACTTTTCACTTTTCCTAATATTTTTCACTTTGTCAACCATTTTTTCAATACTTTATGATTTTCACATTCTTTTGAACGAAAGTGACCTTTGACATTTTTGGTCAAAACTTTCATGAATACATGTACTGTGACATTTTTTTCACTTTTCCCAATATTTTTCACTTTGTCAGCATTTTTTTCAATACTTTCTGATTTTCACATCTTTTCGAACGTTAGTGACCTTAGACATTTTCTGTCAAAATTTCATGAATACATATACTCTGACATGTTACTAACTTTTCACATTTGATTAACATCTGGAAGCATCTGGAAGTCTGCTTGAGGCCGGCTCTCAGCAGTTACTGTCCGGACTCTGCATCCCTGGCTAATTCCATTCAGTACAAGTCATCGGAGTAATCTAATGACAAAAAAAATGTACAAAGTTGTAATGTGCAATATAGGTTGATGCAGTATTGCGAGGAACACCAGCATATACTGTACATATAAAAATGATTCTCAATATAATTGTTTTATGATTTTCACATTTTTTCTAACGTTAGTGACCTTTGACTTTTTTGGTCAAAATTTTAATGAATACATGTACTGTGATATTTTACTAATTTTTCACTTTTCCCAATATGTTTCACTTTGTCAGCAATTTTTTCAATACTTTATGATTTTCACATTTTTTTGAACGTTACTGACCTTAGACATTTTTGGTCAAAATTTTCCTTAATACATTTACTTTGACATTTTACAAACTTTTCACTTTTCCTAGTAGTTTTCACTTTGTCTACCATTTTATCAATACTTTATGATTTTCATATTTTTTTCCGATATTAGTTAACTTAGACATTTTATGGTTAAAATCTTCGTGAATACACGTACTGTGACACTTTACTAACTTTTCACTGTTCCTAATATTTTTCACATGGTTTATCATTTTTTCAATACTTTATGATTTTCACTTTCCTTTGAACGTAAGTGACCTTAGACATTTTCGGTCAAAATTTTCATGAATCCATATACTGTGACATTTTACTAACTTTTCACTTTTCCTAATATTTTTCACTTTGTCAATCTTTTTTTTAATACTTTTAGATTTTCACTTTCCTTTGAACGTAAGTGACCTTACACATTTTTGGTCAAAATTTTCATGAATACATGTACTGTGACATTTTACTAACTTTTCACTTTTCCTAATATTTTTCACTTTGTCAATCATTTTTTCAATACTTTAAGATTTTCATATTTTTTCCGATATTAGTTAACTTAGACATTTTTGGTTAAAATTTTCATGAATACACTTACTGTGAAACTTTACTAACTTTTCCCTTTTCCTAATATTTTACACTTTGTCAATCATTTTTTCAATAATTTATGATTTTCACATTTTTTTGAACGTTAGTGACCTTAGACATTTTTGGTCAAAATTTTCATAAATACATGTACTGTGACATTTTACAAACTTTTCACTTTTCCTAATAGTTTTCACTTTGTCAGCATTTTTTTCAATACTATATGATTTTCACATTTTTTCGAACGTTAGTGACCTTTGACATATTTGGTCAAAATTTTCATGAATTCATGTACTTTG
The DNA here is from genome assembly GCF_037954325.1 of Fistularia commersonii. Taxonomy (NCBI): domain Eukaryota; kingdom Metazoa; phylum Chordata; class Actinopteri; order Syngnathiformes; family Fistulariidae; genus Fistularia; species Fistularia commersonii. The sequence continues at coordinate 14,817,338 of NC_141307.1, forward strand.
ATATTTTACTAATTTTTCACTTTTCCCAATATTTTTCACTTTGTCAACCATTTTTTCAATACTTTATGATTTTCACATTTTTTTGAACGTTAGTGACCTTAGACATTTTTGGTCAAAATTTTCATAAATACATGTACTGTGACATTTTACAAACTTTTCACTTTTCCTAATAGTTTTCACTTTGTCAGCATTTTTTTCAATACTATATGATTTTCACATTTTTTCGAACGTTAGTGACCTTTGACATATTTGGTCAAAATTTTCATGAATTCATGTACTTTGATATTTTACTAATTTTTCACTTTTCCCAATATTTTTCACTTTGTCAACCATTTTTTCAATACTTTATGATTTTCACATTTTTTGAACGTTAGTGACCTTAGACATTTTTGGTCAAATTTTCATGAATACATATACTCTGACATGTTACTAACTTTTCACTTTTCCTAATATTTTTCACTTTGTCAACCATTTTTTCAATACTTTATGATTTTCACATTCTTTTGAACGAAAGTGACCTTTGACATTTTTGGTCAAAACTTTCATGAATACATGTACTGTGACATTTTTTTCACTTTTCCCAATATTTTTCACTTTGTCAGCATTTTTTTCAATACTTTCTGATTTTCACATTTTTTCGAACGTTAATGACCTTAGACATTTTCTGTCAAAATTTCATGAATACATATACTCTGACATGTTACTAACTTTTCACATTTAATTAACATCTGGAAGCATCTGGAAGTCTGCTTGAGGCCGGCTCTCAGCAGTTACTGTCCGGACTCTGCATCCCTGGCTAATTCCATTCAGTACAAGTCATCGGAGTAATCTAATGACAAAAAAAATGTACAAAGTTGTAATGTGCAATATAGGTTGATGCAGTACTGCGAGGAACACCAGCATATACTGTACATATAAAAATGATTCTCAATATAATTGTTTTATGATTTTCACATTTTTTCTAACGTTAGTGACCTTTGACTTTTTTGGTCAAAATTTTAATGAATACATGTACTGTGATATTTCACTAATTTTTCACTTTTCCCAATATGTTTCACTTTGTCAGCAATTTTTTCAATACTTTATGATTTTCACATTTTTTTGAACGTTACTGACCTTAGACATTTTTGGTCAAAATTTTCCTTAATACATTTACTTTGACATTTTACAAACTTTTCACTTTTCCTAATATTTTTCACTTTGTCAACCATTTTTTTCAATACTATATGATTTTCACATTTTTTTGAACGTTAGTGACCTTTGACATTTTTGGTCAAAATTTTCATTAATACATATACTTTGACATTTTACAAACTTTTCACTTTTCCTAGTAGTTTTCACTTTGTCTACCATTTTATCAATACTTTATGATTTTCAGATATTTTTCCGATATTAGTTAACTTAGACATTTTATGGTTAAAATCTTCGTGAATACACGTACTGTGACACTTTACTAACTTTTCACTGTTCCTAATATTTTTCACATGGTTTATCATTTTTTCAATACTTTATGATTTTCACTTTCCTTTGAACGTAAGTGACCTTAGACATTTTCGGTCAAAATTTTCATGAATCCATATACTGTGACATTTTACTAACTTTTCACTTTTCCTAATATTTTTCACTTTGTCAATCTTTTTTTTAATACTTTTAGATTTTCACTTTCCTTTGAACGTAAGTGACCTTACACATTTTTGGTCAAAATTTTCATGAATACATGTACTGTGACATTTTACTAACTTTTCACTTTTCCTAATATTTTTCACTTTGTCAATCATTTTTTCAATACTTTAAGATTTTCATATTTTTTCCGATATTAGTTAACTTAGACATTTTTGGTTAAAATTTTCATGAATACACGTACTGTGAAACTTTACTAACTTTTCCCTTTTCCTAATATTTTACACTTTGTCAATCATTTTTTCAATAATTTATGATTTTCACATTTTTTTGAACGTTAGTGACCTTAGACATTTTTGGTCAAAATTTTCATAAATACATGTACTGTGACATTTTACAAACTTTTCACTTTTCCTAATAGTTTTCACTTTGTCAGCATTTTTTTCAATACTATATGATTTTCACATTTTTTCGAACGTTAGTGACCTTTGACATATTTGGTCAAAATTTTCATGAATTCATGAACTTTGATATTTTACTAATTTTTCACTTTTCCCAATATTTTTCACTTTGTCAACCATTTTTTCAATACTTTATGATTTTCACATTTTTTTGAACGTTAGTGACCTTTGACTTTTTTGGTCAAAATTTTAATGAATACATGTACTGTGATATTTTACTAATTTTTCACTTTTCCCAATATGTTTCACTTTGTCAGCAATTTTTTCAATACTTTATGATTTTCACATTTTTTTGAACGTTACTGACCTTAGACATTTTTGGTCAAAATTTTCCTTAATACATTTACTTTGACATTTTACAAACTTTTCACTTTTCCTAATATTTTTCACTTTGTCAACCATTTTTTCAGTACTATATGATTTTCACATTTTTTTGAACGTTAGTGACCTTTGACATTTTTGGTCAAAATTTTCATTAATACATATACTTTGACATTTTACAAACTTTTCACTTTTCCTAGTAGTTTTCACTTTGTCTACCATTTTATCAATACTTTATGATTTTCATATTTTTTTCCGATATTAGTTAACTTAGACATTTTATGGTTAAAATCTTCGTGAATACACGTACTGTGACACTTTACTAACTTTTCACTGTTCCTAATATTTTTCACATGGTCAATCATTTTTTCAATACTTTATGATTTTCACTTTCCTTTGAACGTAAGTGACCTTACACATTTTCGGTCAAAATTTTCATGAATCCATATACTGTGACATTTTACTAACTTTTCACTTTTCCTAATATTTTTCACTTTGTCAATCTTTTTTTTAATACTTTTAGATTTTCACTCTCCTTTGAACGTAAGTGACCTTACACATTTTTGGTCAAAATTTTCATGAATACATGTACTGTGACATTTTACTAACTTTTCACTTTTCCTAATATTTTTCACTTTGTCAATCATTTTTTCAATACTTTAAGATTTTCATATTTTTTCCGATATTAGTTAACTTAGACATTTTTGGTTAAAATTTTCATGAATACACTTACTGTGAAACTTTACTAACTTTTCCCTTTTCCTAATATTTTACACTTTGTCAATCATTTTTTCAATAATTTATGATTTTCACATTTTTTTGAACGTTAGTGACCTTAGACATTTTTGGTCAAAATTTTCATAAATACATGTACTGTGACATTTTACAAACTTTTCACTTTTCCTAATAGTTTTCACTTTGTCAGCATTTTTTTCAATACTATATGATTTTCACATTTTTTCGAACGTTAGTGACCTTTGACATATTTGGTCAAAATTTTCATGAATTCATGTACTTTGATATTTTACTAATTTTTCACTTTTCCCAATATTTTTCACTTTGTCAACCATTTTTTCAATACTTTATGATTTTCACATTTTTTTGAACGTTAGTGACCTTAGACATTTTTGGTCAAAATTTTCATAAATACATGTACTGTGACATTTTACAAACTTTTCACTTTTCCTAATAGTTTTCACTTTGTCAGCATTTTTTTCAATACTATATGATTTTCACATTTTTTCGAACGTTAGTGACCTTTGACATATTTGGTCAAAATTTTCATGAATTCATGTACTTTGATATTTTACTAATTTTTCACTTTTCCCAATATTTTTCACTTTGTCAACCATTTTTTCAATACTTTATGATTTTCACATTTTTTGAACGTTAGTGACCTTAGACATTTTTGGTCAAATTTTCATGAATACATATACTCTGACATGTTACTAACTTTTCACTTTTCCTAATATTTTTCACTTTGTCAACCATTTTTTCAATACTTTATGATTTTCACATTCTTTTGAACGAAAGTGACCTTTGACATTTTTGGTCAAAACTTTCATGAATACATGTACTGTGACATTTTTTTCACTTTTCCCAATATTTTTCACTTTGTCAGCATTTTTTTCAATACTTTCTGATTTTCACATCTTTTCGAACGTTAGTGACCTTAGACATTTTCTGTCAAAATTTCATGAATACATATACTCTGACATGTTACTAACTTTTCACATTTGATTAACATCTGGAAGCATCTGGAAGTCTGCTTGAGGCCGGCTCTCAGCAGTTACTGTCCGGACTCTGCATCCCTGGCTAATTCCATTCAGTACAAGTCATCGGAGTAATCTAATGACAAAAAAAATGTACAAAGTTGTAATGTGCAATATAGGTTGATGCAGTATTGCGAGGAACACCAGCATATACTGTACATATAAAAATGATTCTCAATATAATTGTTTTATGATTTTCACATTTTTTCTAACGTTAGTGACCTTTGACTTTTTTGGTCAAAATTTTAATGAATACATGTACTGTGATATTTTACTAATTTTTCACTTTTCCCAATATGTTTCACTTTGTCAGCAATTTTTTCAATACTTTATGATTTTCACATTTTTTTGAACGTTACTGACCTTAGACATTTTTGGTCAAAATTTTCCTTAATACATTTACTTTGACATTTTACAAACTTTTCACTTTTCCTAGTAGTTTTCACTTTGTCTACCATTTTATCAATACTTTATGATTTTCATATTTTTTTCCGATATTAGTTAACTTAGACATTTTATGGTTAAAATCTTCGTGAATACACGTACTGTGACACTTTACTAACTTTTCACTGTTCCTAATATTTTTCACATGGTTTATCATTTTTTCAATACTTTATGATTTTCACTTTCCTTTGAACGTAAGTGACCTTAGACATTTTCGGTCAAAATTTTCATGAATCCATATACTGTGACATTTTACTAACTTTTCACTTTTCCTAATATTTTTCACTTTGTCAATCTTTTTTTTAATACTTTTAGATTTTCACTTTCCTTTGAACGTAAGTGACCTTACACATTTTTGGTCAAAATTTTCATGAATACATGTACTGTGACATTTTACTAACTTTTCACTTTTCCTAATATTTTTCACTTTGTCAATCATTTTTTCAATACTTTAAGATTTTCATATTTTTTCCGATATTAGTTAACTTAGACATTTTTGGTTAAAATTTTCATAAATACATGTACTGTGACATTTTACAAACTTTTCACTTTTCCTAATATTTTTCACTTTGTCAATCATTTTTTCAATACTTTAAGATTTTCATATTTTTTCCGATATTAGTTAACTTAGACATTTTTGGTTAAAATTTTCATGAATACACTTACTGTGAAACTTTACTAACTTTTCCCTTTTCCTAATATTTTACACTTTGTCAATCATTTTTTCAATAATTTATGATTTTCACATTTTTTTGAACGTTAGTGACCTTAGACATTTTTGGTCAAAATTTTCATAAATACATGTACTGTGACATTTTACAAACTTTTCACTTTTCCTAATAGTTTTCACTTTGTCAGCATTTTTTTCAATACTATATGATTTTCACATTTTTTCGAACGTTAGTGACCTTTGACATATTTGGTCAAAATTTTCATGAATTCATGTACTTTGATATTTTACTAATTTTTCACTTTTCCCAATATTTTTCACTTTGTCAACCATTTTTTCAATACTTTATGATTTTCACATTTTTTTGAACGTTAGTGACCTTAGACATTTTTGGTCAAAATTTTCATAAATACATGTACTGTGACATTTTACAAACTTTTCACTTTTCCTAATAGTTTTCACTTTGTCAGCATTTTTTTCAATACTATATGATTTTCACATTTTTTCGAACGTTAGTGACCTTTGACATATTTGGTCAAAATTTTCATGAATTCATGTACTTTGATATTTTACTAATTTTTCACTTTTCCCAATATTTTTCACTTTGTCAACCATTTTTTCAATACTTTATGATTTTCACATTTTTTGAACGTTAGTGACCTTAGACATTTTTGGTCAAATTTTCATGAATACATATACTCTGACATGTTACTAACTTTTCACTTTTCCTAATATTTTTCACTTTGTCAACCATTTTTTCAAAACTTTATGATTTTCACATTCTTTTGAACGAAAGTGACCTTTGACATTTTTGGTCAAAACTTTCATGAATACATGTACTGTGACATTTTTTTCACTTTTCCCAATATTTTTCACTTTGTCAGCATTTTTTTCAATACTTTCTGATTTTCACATTTTTTCGAACGTTAATGACCTTAGACATTTTCTGTCAAAATTTCATGAATACATATACTCTGACATGTTACTAACTTTTCACATTTGATTAACATCTGGAAGCATCTGGAAGTCTGCTTGAGGCCGGCTCTCAGCAGTTACTGTCCGGACTCTGCATCCCTGGCTAATTCCATTCAGTACAAGTCATCGGAGTAATCTAATGACAAAAAAAATGTACAAAGTTGTAATGTGCAATATAGGTTGATGCAGTACTGCGAGGAACACCAGCATATACTGTACATATAAAAATGATTCTCAATATAATTGTTTTATGATTTTCACATTTTTTCTAACGTTAGTGACCTTTGACTTTTTTGGTCAAAATTTTAATGAATACATGTACTGTGATATTTCACTAATTTTTCACTTTTCCCAATATGTTTCACTTTGTCAGCAATTTTTTCAATACTTTATGATTTTCACATTTTTTTGAACGTTACTGACCTTAGACATTTTTGGTCAAAATTTTCCTTAATACATTTACTTTGACATTTTACAAACTTTTCACTTTTCCTAATATTTTTCACTTTGTCAACCATTTTTTCAATACTATATGATTTTCACATTTTTTTGAACGTTAGTGACCTTTGACATTTTTGGTCAAAATTTTCATTAATACATATACTTTGACATTTTACAAACTTTTCACTTTTCCTAGTAGTTTTCACTTTGTCTACCATTTTATCAATACTTTATGATTTTCAGATATTTTTCCGATATTAGTTAACTTAGACATTTTATGGTTAAAATCTTCGTGAATACACGTACTGTGACACTTTACTAACTTTTCACTGTTCCTAATATTTTTCACATGGTTTATCATTTTTTCAATACTTTATGATTTTCACTTTCCTTTGAACGTAAGTGACCTTAGACATTTTCGGTCAAAATTTTCATGAATCCATATACTGTGACATTTTACTAACTTTTCACTTTTCCTAATATTTTTCACTTTGTCAATCTTTTTTTTAATACTTTTAGATTTTCACTTTCCTTTGAACGTAAGTGACCTTACACATTTTTGGTCAAAATTTTCATGAATACATGTACTGTGACATTTTACTAACTTTTCACTTTTCCTAATATTTTTCACTTTGTCAATCATTTTTTCAATACTTTAAGATTTTCATATTTTTTCCGATATTAGTTAACTTAGACATTTTTGGTTAAAATTTTCATGAATACACGTACTGTGAAACTTTACTAACTTTTCCCTTTTCCTAATATTTTACACTTTGTCAATCATTTTTTCAATAATTTATGATTTTCACATTTTTTTGAACGTTAGTGACCTTAGACATTTTTGGTCAAAATTTTCATAAATACATGTACTGTGACATTTTACAAACTTTTCACTTTTCCTAATAGTTTTCACTTTGTCAGCATTTTTTTCAATACTATATGATTTTCACATTTTTTCGAACGTTAGTGACCTTTGACATATTTGGTCAAAATTTTCATGAATTCATGAACTTTGATATTTTACTAATTTTTCACTTTTCCCAATATTTTTCACTTTGTCAACCATTTTTTCAATACTTTATGATTTTCACATTTTTTTGAACGTTAGTGACCTTAGACATATTTGTTCAAAATTTTCATAAATACATGTACTGTGACATTTTACAAACTTTTCACTTTTCCTAATAGTTTTCACTTTGTCAGCATTTTTTTCAATACTATATGATTTTCACATTTTTTCGAACGTTAGTGACCTTTGACATATTTGGTCAAAATTTTCATGAATTCATGTACTCTGACATGTTACTAACTTTTCACTTTTCCCAATATTTTTCACTTTGTCAACCATTTTTTCAATACTTTATGATTTTCACATTTTTTGAACGTTAGTGACCTTAGACATTTTTGGTCAAATTTTCATGAATACATATACTCTGACATGTTACTAACTTTTCACTTTTCCTAATATTTTTCACTTTGTCAACCATTTTTTCAATACTTTATGATTTTCACATTCTTTTGAACGAAAGTGACCTTTGACATTTTTGGTCAAAACTTTCATGAATACATGTACTGTGACATTTTTTTCACTTTTCCCAATATTTTTCACTTTGTCAGCATTTTTTTCAATACTTTATGATTTTCACATTTTTTCGAACGTTAGTGACCTTAGACATTTTCTGTCAAAATTTCATGAATACATATACTCTGACATGTTACTAACTTTTCACATTTGATTAACATCTGGAAGCATCTGGAAGTCTGCTTGAGGCCGGCTCTCAGCAGTTACTGTCCGGACTCTGCATCCCTGGCTAATTCCATTCAGTACAAGTCATCGGAGTAAGCTAATGACAAAAAAAATGTACAAAGTTGTATTGTGCAATATAGGTTGATGCAGTACTGCGAGGAACACCAGCATATACTGTACATATAAAAATGATTCTCAATATAATTGTTTTATGATTTTCACATTTTTTCTAACGTTAGTGACCTTTGACTTTTTTGGTCAAAATTTTAATGAATACATGTACTGTGATATTTTACTAATTTTTCACTTTTCCCAATATGTTTCACTTCGTCAGCAATTTTTTCAATACTTTATGATTTTCACATTTTTTTGAACGTTACTGACCTTAGACATTTTTGGTCAAAATTTTCCTTAATACATTTACTTTGACATTTTACAAACTTTTCACTTTTCCTAATATTTTTCACTTTGTCAACCATTTTTTCAATACTATATGATTTTCACATTTTTTTGAACGTTAGTGACCTTTGACATTTTTGGTCAAAATTTTCATTAATACATATACTTTGACATTTTACAAACTTTTCACTTTTCCTAGTAGTTTTCACTTTGTCTACCATTTTATCAATACTTTATGATTTTCACATTTTTTTCCGATATTAGTTAACTTAGACATTTTATGGTTAAAATCTTCGTGAATACACGTACTGTGACACTTTACTAACTTTTCACTGTTCCTAATATTTTTCACATGGTCAATCATTTTTTCAATACTTTATGATTTTCACTTTCCTTTGAACGTAAGTGACCTTTGACATTTTCGGTCAAAATTTTCATGAATCCATATACTGTGACATTTTACTAACTTTTCACTTTTCCCAATATTTTTCACTTCGTCAATCTTTTTTTTTAATACTTTTTGATTTTCACTTTCCTTTGAACGTAAGTGACCTTACACATTTTTGGTCAAAATTTTCATGAATACATGTACTGTGACATTTTACTAACTTTTCACTTTTCCTAATATTTTTCACTTTGTCAATCATTTTTTCAATAATTTATGATTTTCACATTTTTTTGAACGTTAGTGACCTTAGACATTTTTGGTCAAAATTTTCATAAATACATGTACTGTGACATTTTACAAACTTTTCACTTTTCCTAATAGTTTTCACTTTGTCAGCATTTCTTTCAATACTATATGATTTTCACATTTTTTCGAACGTTAGTGACCTTTGACATATTTGGTCAAAATTTTCATGAATTCATGTACTTTGTTTTTTTACTAATTTTTCACTTTTCCCAATATTTTTCACTTTGTCAACCATTTTTTCAATACTTTATGATTTTCACATTTTTTTTGAACGTTAGTGACCTCAGACATTTTTGGTCAAAATTTTCATAAATACATGTACTGTGACATTTTACAAACTTTTCACTTTTCCTAATAGTTTTCACTTTGTCAGCATTTTTTTCAATACTATATGATTTTCACATTTTTTCGAACGTTAGTGACCTTTGACATATTTGGTCAAAATTTTCATGAATTCATGTACTTTGATATTTTACTAATTTTTCACTTTTCCCAGTATTTTTCACTTTTTCAACCATTTTTTCAATACTTTATGATTTTCACATTTTTTGAACGTTAGTGACCTTAGACATTTTTGGTCAAATTTTCATGAATACATATACTCTGACATGTTACTAACTTTTCACTTTTCCTAATATTTTTCACTTTGTCAACCATTTTTTCAATACTTTATGATTTTCACATTCTTTTGAACGAAAGTGACCTTTGACATTTTTGGTCAAAACTTTCATGAATACATGTACTGTGACATTTTTTTAACTTTTCCCAATATTTTTCACTTTTTCAGCATTTTTTTCAATACTTTATGATTTTCACATTTTTTTGAACGTTAGTGACCCTAGACATTTTCTGTCAAAATTTCATGAATACATATACTCTGACATGTTACTAACTTTTCACATTTGATTAACATCTGGAAGCATCTGGAAGTCTGCTTGAGGCCGGCTCTCAGCAGTTACTGTCCGGACTCTGCATCCCTGGCTAATTCCATTCAGTACAAGTCATCAGAGTAAGCTAATGACAAAAAAAATGTACAAAGTTGTATTGTGCAATATAGGTTGATGCAGTACTGCGAGGAACACCAGCATATACTGTACATATAAAAATGATTCTCAATATAATTGTTTTATAATTTTCACATTTTTTCTAACGTTAGTGACCTTTGACTTTTTTGGTCAAAATTTTCATGAATACATGTACTGTGATATTTTACTAATTTTTCACTTTTCCCAATATGTTTCACTTTGTCAGCAATTTTTTCAATACTTTATGATTTTCACATTTTTTTGAACGTTACTGACCTTAGACATTTTTGGTCAAAATTTTCCTTAATACATTTACTTTGACATTTTACAAACTTTTCACTTTTCCTAATATTTTTCACTTTGTCAACCATTTTTTCAATACTATATGATTTTCACATTTTTTTGAACGTTAGTGACCTTTGACATTTTTGGTCAAAATTTTCATTAATACATATACTTTGACATTTTACAAACTTTTCACTTTTCCTAGTATTTTTCACTTTGTCTACCATTTTATCAATACTTTATGATTTTCATATTTTTTTCCGATATTAGTTAACTTAGACATTTTATGGTTAAAATCTTCGTGAATACACGTACTGTGACACTTTACTAACTTTTCACTGTTCCTAATATTTTTCACATGGTCAATCATTTTTTCAATACTATATGATTTTCACTTTCCTTTGAACGTAAGTGACCTTAGACATTTTCGGTCAAAATTTTCATGAATCCATATACTGTGAAATTTTACTAACTTTTCACTTTTCCTAATATTTTTCACTTTGTCAATCATTTTTTTAATACTTTTAGATTTTCACTTTCCTTTGAACGTAAGTGACCTTACACATTTTTGGTCAAAATTTTCATGAATACATATACTGTGACATTTTACTAACTTTTCACTTTTCCTAATATTTTTCACTTTGTCAATCATTTTTTCCATTCTTTAAGATTTTCATATTTTTTCCGATATTAGTTAACTTAGACATTTTTGGTTAAAATTTTCATGAATACACGTACTGTGAAACTTTACTAACTTTTCCCTTTTCCTAATATTTTACACTTTGTCAATCATTTTTTCAATAATTTATGATTTTCACATTTTTTCGAACGTTAGTGACCTTAGACATTTTTGGTCAAAATTTTCATAAATACATGTACTGTGAAATTTTACAAACTTTTCACTTTTCCTAATATTTGTCACTTTGTCAGCATTTTTTTCAATACTTTATGATTTTCACATTTTTTTGAACGTTAGTGACCTTAGACATTTTTGGTCAAACTTTTCATAAATACATGTACTGTGACATTTTACAAACTTTTCATTTTTCCTAATAGTTTTCACTTTGTCAGCATTTTTTTCAATACTATATGATTTTCACATTTTTTCGAACGTTAGTGACCTTTGACATATTTGGTCAAAATTTTCATGAATTCATATACTTTGATATTTTACTAATTTTTCACTTTTCCCAAAATTTTTCACTTTGTCAACCATTTTTTCAATACTTTATGATTTTCACATTTTTTGAACGTTAGTGACCTTAGACATTTTTGGTGAAATTTTCATGAATACATATACTCTGACATGTTACTAACTTTTCACTTTTCCTAACATTTTTCACTTTGTCAACCATTTTTTCAATACTTTATGATTTTCACATTCTTTTGAACGAAAGTGACCTCAGACATTTTTGGTCAAAATTTCATTCACATATGTACTCTGACATTTTACTAACTTTTAACTTTCCCAATATTTTTCACTTTGTCAACCATTTTTTCAAAACTTTATGATTTTCAAATTTTTTTGAACGTTAGTGACCTTAGACATTTTTGGCCAAAATTTTCATGAATAAATATACTGTGACATTTTACCAACTTTTCACTTTTCCTAATATTTTTCACTTTGTCAACCATTTTTTCAATACTTTATGATTTTCACATTTTTTCGAACGTTAGTGACCTTAGACATTTTTGGTCAAAATTTTCCTTAATACATTTACTTTGACATTTTACAAACTTTTCACCTTTCCTAATATTTTTCACTTTGTCAACCATTTTTTCAATACTATATGATTTTCACATTTTTTTGAACGTTAGTGACCTTTGACATTTTTGGTCAAAATTTTCATTAATACATATACTTTGACATTTTACAAACTTTTCACTTTTCCTAGTATTTTTCACTTTGTCTACCATTTTATCAATACTTTATGATTTTCAGATATTTTTCCGATATTAGTTAACTTAGACATTTTATGGTTTAAATCTTCGTGAATACACGTACTGTGACACTTTACTAACTTTTCACTGTTCCTAATATTTTTCACATGGTCAATCATTTTTTCAATACTTTATGATTTTCACTTTGCTTTGAACGTAAGTGACCTTAGACATTTTCGGTCAAAATTTTCATGAATCCATATACTGTGACATTTTACTAACTTTTCACTTTTCCTAATATTTTTCACTTTGTCAATCATTTTTTTAATACTTTTAGATTTTCACTTTCCTTTGAACGTAAGTGACCTTACACATTTTTGGTCAAAATGTTCATGAATACATATACTGTCACATTTTACTAACTTTTCACTTTTCCTAATATTTTTCACTTTGTCTACCATTTTATCAATACTTTATGATTTTCAGATATTTTTCCGATATTAGTTAACTTAGACATTTTATGGTTAAAATCTTCGTGAATACACGTACTGTGACACTTTACTAACTTTTCACTGTTCCTAATATTTTTCACATGGTCAATCATTTTTTCAAAACTTTATGATTTTCACTTTGCTTTGAACGTAAGTGACCTTAGACATTTTCGGTCAAAATTTTCATGAATCCATATACTGTGACATTTTACTAACTTTTCACTTTTCCTAATAGTTTTCACTTTGTCAACCATTTTTTCAAAACTTTATGATTTTCAAATTTTTTTGAACGTTAGTGACCTTAGACATTTTTGGTCAAAATTTTCATAAATACATGTACTGTGACATTTTACAAACTTTTCACTTTTCCTAATAGTTTTCACTTTGTCAGCATTTTTTTCAATACTATATGATTTTCACATTTTTTCGAACGTTAGTCACCTTTGACATATTTGGTCAAAATTTTCATGAATTCATGTACTTTGATATTTTACTAATTTTTCACTTTTCCCAATATTTTTCACTTTGTCAACCATTTTTTCAATACTTTATGATTTTCACATTTTTTGAAGTTAGTGACCTTAGACATTTTTGGTCAAATTTTCATGAATACATATACTCTGACATGTTATTAACTTTTAACTTATCCTAATATTTTTCACTTTGTCAACCATTTTTTCAATACTTTATGATTTTCATATTTTTTCCGATATTAGTTAACTTAGACATTTTTAGTTAAAATTTTCGTGAATACACGTACTGTGACATTTTACTAACTTTTCACTTTTCCTAATATTTTTCACTTTGTCAATCATTTTTTCAATACTTTGATTTTCACTTTCCTTTGAACGTAAGTGACCTTTGACATTTTTGGTCAAAATTTCATGAACACATGTACTGTGACATTTTAGTAACTTTTCACTTTTCATAATATTTTTCACTTTGTCAATCGTTTTTTCTATACTATATGATTTTCACATTTTTTTGAACGTTAGTGACCTTTGACATTTTTGGTCAAAATTTTCATTAACACATATACTTTGACATTTTACAAACTTTTCATTTTTCCTAATATTTTTTACTTTGTCAACCATTTTTTCAAAACTTCATGATTTTCACTTTACTTTGAACGTAAGTGACCTTGGACATTTTTGGTCAAAATTTTAATGAATACATATACTGTGACATTTTACTGAATTTTCACATTGTCAATCATTTTTTCAATATTTTATGATTTTCACTTTCTTTTGAACGTAAGTGACCTTATACATTTTTGGTCAAAATTTTCATGACCACATGTACTGTGACATTTTACTAACTTTTCACTTTTCCCAATATTTTTCACTTTGTCAACCATTTTTTCAATACTTTATGATTTTCACATTTTTTGAACGTTCGTGACCTTAGACATTTTCGGTCAAAATTCCATGAACACATGTACTTTGACATTTCACTAACTTTTTACTTTTCATAATATTTTTCACTTTGTCCACCATTTTTTCAATACTTTATGATTTTCACATTTTTTGAACGTTTTCTGACCTCAGACAATTTCGCTCAAAATTTTCATGAATACATATACTGTGACATTTTACTAACTTTTCACTTTGTCAATCATTTTTTCAATATTTTATGATTTTCACTTTACTTTGAACGTAAGTGACCTTGGTCATTTTTGGTCAAAATTTTCATGGACACATGTGATTTGACATTTTACAAACTTTTCACTTTTCGTAATATTTTTCACTTTGTCAATCATTTTTTCAATACTTTATGATTTTCACTTTCTTTTGAACGTAAGTGACCTTATACATTTTTGGTCAAAATTTTCATGAACACATGTACTGTGACATTTTACTAACTTTTCATTTTTCCCAATATTTTTCACTTTGTCAACCATTTTTTCAATACTATATGATTTTCACATTTTTTGAACGTTCGTGACCTTAGACATTTTCGGTCAAAATTTCATGAACACATGTACTGTGACATTTCACTAACTTTTTACTTTTCGTAATATTTTTCACTTTGTCCACCATTTTTTCAATACTTTATGATTTTCACATTTTTTGAACGTTTTCTGACCTTAGACAATTTCGCTCAAAATTTTCATGAATACATACACTGTGACATTTTACTAACTTTTCACTTTGTCAATCATTTTTTCAATATTTTATGATTTTCACTTTACTTTGAACGTAAGTGACCTCGGACATTTTTGGTCAAAATTTTCATTGACACATGTACTGTGACATTTTACAAATTTTTCACTTATCCTAATATTTTTCACTTTGTCAACCATTTTTTCAATACTTGATGATTTTCACTTTCCTTTGAACGTAAGTGACCTTAGACATTTTTGGTCAAAATTTCATGAACACATTTACTGTGACATTTAACTACCTTTTCCCAATATTTTTCACTTTGTCAACAATTTTTTCAATACTTTATGATTTTCACATTTTTTGAACATTAGTGAAAAGTCAACCATTTTTTCAATACTATATGATTTTCACAGTTTTTGAACGTTCGTGACCTTAGACATTTTCGGTCAAAATTTTCATGAATACATATACTTTGACATTTTCCTAATATTTTTCACTTTGTCAATCATTTTTTCAATACTTTATGATTTTCACTTTACTTTGAACGTAAGTGATCTTGGAAATTTTTGGTCAAAATTTTCATGGACACATATACTGTGACATTTTACTAACTTTTCATTTTTCATTTTAATACTTTATGATTTTCATATTTTTTCCGATATTTGTTAACTCAGACATTTTTGGTTAAAATTTTCGTGAATACACGTACTTTAACACTTTACTAACTTTTCACTTTTCCCAATATTTTTCACTTTGTCAACCATTTTTTCAATAATTTATGATTTTCACATTTTTTGAACGTTAGTGACCTTAGACATTTTCGGTCAAAATTTTCATTAATACATATACTTTGACATTTTACAAACTTTTCATTTTTCCTAATATTTTTCACTTTGTCAATCATTTTTTCAAAACTTGATGATTTTCACTATCTTTTGAACATAAGTGACCTCATACTTTTTTGGCCAAAATTTTCATGAACACATGTACTGTGACATTTTACTAACTTTTCATTTTTCCCAATATTTTTCACTTTGTCAACCATTTTTTCAATATTTTATGATTTTCACTGTACTTTGAACATAAGTGACCTTGGACATTTTTGGTCAAAATTTTCATGGACACATGTACTGTGACATTTTACAAACTTTTCACTTTTCCTAATATTTTTCACTTTGTCAACCATTTTTTCAATACTTTATGATTTTCATATTTTTTCCGATATTTGTTAACTTAGACATTTTTGGTCAAAATTTCGTGAATACATATACTGTGACATTTTACTAGCTTTTCACTTTTCCCAATATTTTTCACTTTGTCCACCATTTTTTCAATACTTTATGATTTTCACATTTTTTGAACGTCAGTGACCTCAGACATTTTTGGTCCAAAGTTCATGAACACATGTACTGTGACATTTTACTATCTTTTCATTTTTCCCAATATTTTTCACTTTGTCAAACATTTTTTCAATACTTGATGATTTTCACATTTCTTTGAACGTAAGTGACATTCGACATTTTTGGTCAAAATTTTCATTAATACATATACTTTGACATTTTACAAACTTTTCATTTTTCCTAATATTTTTCACTTTTCAATCATTTTTTCAATACTTGATGATTTTCACATTTTTTGAACTTTCGTGACCTTTGACATTTTCGGTCAAAATTTTCATTAATACATATACTTTGACATTTTACAAACTTTTCATTTTTCCTAATATTTTTCACTTTGTCAATCATTTTTTCGATACTTTATGATTTTCACTTTTTTTTGAACGTAAGTGACCCTAGACATTTTCGGTCAAAATTTTCATGAATACATGTAATGTGACATTTCAATAACTTTTTACTTTTTGTAATATTTTTCACTTTGTCCACCATTTTTTAAATACTTTATGATTTTCACTTTACTTTGAACGTAAGTGACATTGGACATTTTTGGTCAAAATTTTCATGGACACATGTAATGTGACATTTTACAAACTTTTCACTTTTCCTAATATTTTTCAATTTGTCCACCATTTTTTCAATACTTTATGATTTTCATATTTTTTCCGATATTTGTTAACTTAGACATTTTTGGTTAAAATTTTCGTGAATACACGTACTGTGACACTTTACTAACTTTTCACTTTTCCTAATATTTTTCACTTTGTCAATCATTTTTTCAATATTTTATGATTTTCACATTACTTTGAACGTAAGTGATCTTGGACATTTTTGGTCAAAATTTTCATGGACACATGTACTGTGACATTTTACAAACTTTTCACTTTTCCTAATATTTTTCTCTGTCAACCATTTTTTTAATACTTTATGATTTTCATATTTTTTCCGATATTTGTTAACTCAGACATTTTTGGTTAAAATTTTCGTGAATACGCGTACTTTGACACTTTACTAACTTTTCACTTATCCCAATATTTTTCACTTTGTCAACCATTTTGTCAATACTTTATGATTTTCACATTTTTTGAACGTTAGTGACCTTAGACATTTTCGGTAAAAATTTTCATGAATACTTATACTTTGACATTTTACTAACTTTTCACTTTTCCTAATGTTTTTCACTTTGTCAATCATTTTTTCAATACTTTATTATTTTCACTTTCTTTTGAACGTAATTGACCTCAGACATTTTTGGTCAAAATGTCATGAACACATGTACTGTGACATTTTACTAACTTTTCACTTTTCCTAATATTTTTCACTTTGTCAATCATTTTTTCAATACTTTATGGTTTTCACTTTCCTTTGAACCGAAGTGACCTTAAAAATTTTGGGTCAAAATTTCATGAACACATGTACTGTGACATTTTACTTACTTTTCACTTTTCGTAATATTTTTCACTTTGTCAACCATTTTTTCAATACTTTATGATTTTCACATTTTTTGAACGTTAGTGACCTTAGACATTTTCGGTCAAAATTTTCATTAATACATATACTTTGACATTTTACAAACTTTTCATTTTTCCTAATATTTTTCACTTTGTCAATCATTTTTTCAATACTTTATGATTTTCACTTTCCTTTGAACCTAAGTGACCTTAGACATTTTGGGTCAAAATTTTAATGAACACATGTACTGGAACATTTTACAAACTTTTCACTTTTCCTAATATTTTTTACTTTGTCAACCATTTTTTCAATACTTTATGATTTTCATATTTTTTCCGATATTTGTTAACTTAGACATTTTTGGTTAAAATTTTCGTGAATACATATACTGTGACATTTTACTAGCTTTTCACTTTTCCTAATATTTTTCACTTTTTCAATCATTTTTTCAATACTTTATTATTTTCACTTTCTTTTGAACGTAAATGACCTTAGACATTTTTGGTCAAAATTTTAATGAACACATGTAATGTGACATTTTACTAACTTTTCATTTTTCCTAAACTTTTCCCTTTGGTCAATCATTTTTTCAATACTATATGATTTTCACATTTTTTGAACGTTCGTGACCTTAGACATTTTCGGTCAAAATTTTCATGAATACATATACTTTGACATTTTCCCAATATTTTTCACTTTGTCAATCATTTTTTCAATATTTTATGATTTTCACATTACTTTGAACGTAAGCGATCTTGGACATTTTTGGTCATCATTTTCATGGACACATGTACTGTGACATTTTACAAACTTTTCACTTTTCCTAATATTTTTCACTTTGTCAACCATTTTTTTTAATACTTTATGATTTTCATATTTTTTCATATATTTGTTAACTCAGACATTTTTGGTTAAAATTTTCGTGAATACACGTACTTTAACACTTTACTAACTTTTCACTTTTCCCAATATTTTTCACTTTGTCAACCATTTTTTCAATACTTTATGATTTTCACATTTTTTGAACGTTAGTGACCTTAGACATTTTCGGTAAAAATTTTCATGAATACTTATACTTTGACATTTTACTAACTTTTCACTTTTCCTAATGTTTTTCACTTTGTCAATCATTTTTTCAATACTTTATTATTTTCACTTTCTTTTGAACGTAATTGACCTCAGACATTTTTGGTCAAAATGTCATGAACACATGTACTGTGACATTTTACTAACTTTTCACTTTTCCTAATATTTTTCACTTTGTCAACCATTTTTTCAATATTTTATGATTTTCACTTTACTTTGAACGTAAGTGATCTTGAACATGTTTGGTCAAAATTTTCGTGAATACATATACTGTGACATTTTACTAGCTTTTCACTTTTCCTAATATTTTTCACTTTTTCAATCATTTTTTCAATACTTTATGATTTTCACTTTCTTTTGAACGTAAATGACCTTAGACATTTTTGGTCAAAATTTTAATGAACACATGTAATGTGACATTTTACTAACTTTTCATTTTTCCTAAACTTTTCCCTTTGGTCAATCATTTTTTCAATACTTGATGATTTTCACATTTCTTTGAACGTAAGTGACATTCGACATTTTTGGTCAAAATTTTCATTAATACATATACTTTGACATTTTACAAAGTTTTCATTTTTCCTAATATTTTTCACTTTTCAATCATTTTTTCAATACTTGATGATTTTCACATTTTTTGAACTTTTGTGACCTTTGACATTTTCGGTCAAAATTTTCATTAATACATATACATTGACATTTTACAAACTTTTCATTTTTCCTAATATTTTTCACTTTGTCAATCATTTTTTCGATACTTTATGATTTTCACTTTTTTTTGAACGTAAGTGACCCTAGACATTTTCGGTCAAAATTTTCATGAATACATATACTTTGACATTTTCCTAATATTTTTCACTTTGTCAACCATTTTTTCAATATTTTATGATTTTCACATTACTTTGAACAAAAGTGATCTTGGACATTTTTGGTCAAAATTTTCATGGACACATGTACTGTGACATTTTACAAACTTTTCACTTTTCCTAATATTTTTCACTTTGTCAACCATTTTTTTAATACTTTATGATTTTCATATTTTTTCCGATATTTGTTAACTCAGACATTTTTGGTTAAAATTTTCGTGAATACACGTACTTTAACACTTTACTAACTTTTCACTTTTCCCAATATTTTTCACTTTGTCAACCATTTTTTCAATACTTTATGATTTTCACATTTTTTTAACGTTAGTTACCTTAGACATTTTCGGTCAAAATTTTCATTAATACATATACTTTGACATTTTACAAACTTTTCATTTTTCCTAATATTTTTCACTTTGTCCATCATTTTTTCAAAACTTGATGATTTTCACTTTCTTTTGAACGTAAGTGACCTCATATTTTTTTGGCCAAAATTTTCATGAACATATGTACTGTGACATTTTACTAACTTTTCATTTTTCCCAATATTTTTCACTTTTTCAACCATTTTTTCAATATTTTATGATTTTCACTTTACTTTGAACATAAGTGACCTTGGACATTTTTGGTCAAAATTTTCATGGACACATGTACTGTGACTTTTTACAAACTTTTCATTTTTCCTAATATTTTTCACTTTGTCAATCATTTTTTCGATACTTTATGATTTTCACTTTTTTTTGAACGTAAGTGACCTCAGACATTTTTGGACAAAATTTTCATGAACACATTTACTGTGACATTTAACTAAATTTTCCCAATATTTTTCACTTTTTCAACCATTTTTTCAATACTTTATGATTTTCACATTTTTTGAACGTTAGTGAAAAGTCAACCATTTTTTCAATACTATATGATTTTCACATTTTTTTAACGTTCGTGACCTTAGACATTTTCGGTCAAAATTTTCATGAATACATATACTTTGACATTTTCCTAATATTTTTCACTTTGTCAATCATTTTTTCAATATTTTATGATTTTCACATTACTTTGAACGTAAGTGATCTTGGACATTTTTGGTCAAAATTTTCATGGACACATGTACTGTGACATTTTACAAACTTTTCACTTTTCCTAATATTTTTCACTTAGTCAACCATTTTTTTAATACTTTATGATTTTCATATTTTTTCCGATATTTGTTAACTCAGACATTTTTGGTTAAAATTTTCGTGAATACACGTACTTTAACACTTTACTAACTTTTCACTTTTCCCAATATTTTTCACTTTGTCAACCATTTTTTCAATACTTTATGATTTTCACATTTTTTGAACGTTAGTGACCTTAGACATTTTCGGTAAAAATTTTCATGAATACTTATATTTTGACATTTTACTAACTTTTCACTTTTCCTAATGTTTTTCACTTTGTCAATCATTTTTTCAATACTTTATTATTTTCACTTTCTTTTGAACGTAATTGACCTCAGACATTTTTGGTCAAAATTTCATGAACACATGTAATGTGACATTTTACTAACTTTTCACTTTTCGTAATATTTTTCACTTTGTCAATCATTTTTTCAATACTTTATGATTTTCACTTTCCTTTGAACCGAAGTGACCTTAGACATTTTGGGTCAAAATTTCATGAAAACATGTACTGTGACATTTTACTTACTTTTCACTTTTCGTAATATTTTTCACTTTGTCAACCATTTTTTCAATACTTTATGATTTTCACATTTTTTGAACGTTAGTGACCTTAGACATTTTCGGTCAAAATTTTCATTAATACATATACTTTGACATTTTACAAACTTTTCATTTTTCCTAATATTTTTCACTTTGTCAATCATTTTTTCAATACTTTATGGTTTTCACTTTCCTTTGAACCTAAGTGACCTTAGACATTCTGGGTCAAAATTTTAATGAACACATGTAATGTGACCTTTTACTAACTTTTTACTTTTCCTAAACTTTTCCCTTTGGTCAATCATTTTTTCAATACTTTATGATTTTCACATTTTTTTGAACGTTAGTGACCTTAGACATTTTCGGTCAAAATTTTCATTAATACATATACTTTGACATTTTACAAACTTTTCATTTTTCCTAATATTTTTCACTTTGTCAATCATTTTTTCAAAACTTGATGATTTTCACTTTCTTTTGAACATAAGTGACCTCATATTTTTTTGGTCAAAATTTTCATGAACACATGTACTGTGACATTTTACTAACTTTTCATTTTTCCCAATATTTTTCACTTTGTGAACCATTTTTTCAATATTTTATGATTTTCACTTTGCTTTGAACATAAGTGACCTTGGACATTTTTGGTCAAAATTTTCATGGACACATGTATTTTGACATTTTACAAACTTTTCACTTTTCCTAATATTTTTCACCTTGTCAACCATTTTTTCAATACTTTATGATTTTCATATTTTTTCCGATATTTGTTAACTTAGACATTTTTGGTTAAAATTTTCGTGAATACATATTCTGTGACATTTTACTAGCTTTTCACTTTTCCTAATATTTTTCACTTTTTCAATCATTTTTTCAATACTTTATGATTTTCACTTTCCTTTGAACGTAAGTGACCTTAAACACTTTTGGTCAAAATTTCATGAACACATTTACTGTGACATTTTACTAACTTTTCACTTTTCGTAATATTTTTCACTTTGTCAATCATTTTTTCAATACTTTATGATTTTCACTTTCTTTTGAACGTAAGTGATCTTAGACATTTTTGGTCAAAATTTTAATGAACACATGTAATGTGACATTTTACTAACTTTTCACTTTTCCTGAACTTTTCCCTTTGGTCAATCATTTTTTCAATACTATATGATTTTCACATTTTTTTGAACGTTAGTGACCTTTGACATTTTTGGTCAAAATTTTTATGAATACATATACTTTGACATTTTACAAACTTTTCATTTTTCCTAATATTTTTCACTTTGTCAAACATTTTTTCAATACTTGATGATTTTCACATTTCTTTGAACGTAAGTGACATTCGACATTTTTGGTCAAAATTTTCATTAATACATATACTTTGACATTTTACAAACTTTTATTTTTTCCTAATATTTTTCACTTTTCAATCATTTTTTCAATACTTGATGATTTTCAGTTTCTTTTGAACGTAAGTGACCTTATACTTTTTTGGCCAAAATTTTCATGAACACATGTACTATGACAATTTACTAACTTTTCATTTTTCCCAATATTTTTCACTTTGTCAACCATTTTTTCAATACTTTATGATTTTCACATTTTTTGAACTTTCGTGACCTTTGACATTTTCGGTCAAAATTTTCATGAACACATTTACTGTGACATTTAACTAACTTTTCCCAATATTTTTCACTTTTTCAACCATTTTTTCAATACTTTATGATTTTCACATTTTTTGAACGTTAGTGAAAAGTCAACCATTTTTTCAATACTATATGATTTTCACATTTTTGTACGTTCGTGACCTCAGACATTTTCGGTCAAAATTTTCATGAATACATATACTTTGACATTTTCCTAATATTTTTCACTTTGTCAATCATTTTTTAATATTTTATGATTTTCACTTTACTTTGAACGTAAGTGATCTTGGACATTTTTGGTCAAAATTTTCATGAACACATGTACTGTGACATTTTACAAACTTTTCACTTTTCCTAATTTTTTCATTTTGTCAACCATTTTTTTAATACTTTATGATTTTGATATTTTTTCCGATATTTGTTAACTCAGACATTTTTGGTTAAAATTTTCGTGAATACACGTACTTTGACAATTTACTAACTTTTCACTTTTCTTAATATTTTTCACTTTGTCAACCATTTTTTCAATACTTTATGATTTTCACATTTTTTGAACGTTAGTGACCTTAGACATTTTCGGTCAAAATTTTCATTAATACATATACTTTGACGTTTTACAAACTTTTCATTTTTCCTAATATTTTTCACTTAGTCAATCATTTTTTCAAAACTTGATGATTTTCACTTTCTTTTGAATGTAAGTGACCTTATACTTTTTTGGCCAAAATTTTCATGAACACATGTACTGTGACATTTTACTGACTTTTCATTTTTCCCAATATTTTTCACTTTGTCAACCATTTTTTAAATACTTTATGATTTTCACTTTCCTTTGAACCGAAGTGACCTTAGACATTTTGGGTCAAAATTTCATGAACACATGTACTGTGACATTTTACTTACTTTTCACTTTTCGTAATATTTTTCACTTTGTCAACCATTTTTTCAATACTTTATGATTTTCACATTTTTTGAACGTTAGTGACCTTAGACATTTTCGGTCAAAATTTTCATTAATACATATACTTTTACATTTTGCAAACTTTTCATTTTTCCTAATATTTTTCACTTTGTCAATCATTTTTTCAATACTTTAGGATTTTCACTTTCCTTTGAACCTAAGTGACCTTAGACATTTTGGGTCAAAATTTTAATGAACACATGTACTGTAACATTTTACTAACTTTTCATTTTTCCCAATATTTTTCACTTTGTCAACCATTTTTTCAATACTTTATGATTTTCACTTTCCTTTGAACGTAGGTGACCTTAGACATTTTTGGTCAAAATTTTCATGAATACATGTACTGTGACATTTTACTAACTTTTCACTTTTCCTAAACGTTTCCCCTTGGTCAATCATTTTTTCAATAGTATATGATTTTATCATTTTTTTTACCGTTTGTGACCTTTGACATTTTTGGTCAAAATTTTCATTAATAAATATACTTTGACATTTTACAAACTTTTCATTTTTCCTAATATTTTTCACTTTGTCAATCATTTTTTCAATATTTTATGATTTTCACTTTACTTTGAACGTAAGTGATCTTGGACATTTTTGGTCAAAATTTTCATGGACACATGTACTGTGACATTTTACAAACTTTTCACTTTTCCTAATATTTTTCACTTTGTCAACCATTTTTTTAATACTTTATGATTTTCATATTTTTTCCGATATTTGTTAACTCAGACATTTTTGGTTAAAATTTTCGTGAATACATGTACTGTGACATTTTACAAACTTTTCACTTTTCCCAATATTTTTCACTTTTTTCAACCATTTTTTCCGTACTTTATGATTTTCACTTTCCTTTGAACGTAGGTGACCTTAGACATTTTTGGTCAAAATTTCATGAACACATGTACTGTGATATTTTAGTAACTTTTCATTTTTCCCAATATTTTTCACTTTGTCAACCATTTTTTCAATACTTTATGATTTTCACATTTTTTGAACGTTAGTGAAAAGTCAACATTTTTTCAATACTATATGATTTTCACATTTTATGAACATTCGTGACCTTAGACATTTTCGGTCAAAATTTTCATGAATACATATATTTTGACATTTTCCTAATATTTTTCACTTTGTCAATCATTTTTTCAATATTTTATGATTTTCACTTTACTTTGAACGTAAGTGATCTTATACATTTTTGGTCAAAATTTCATTAATACATATACTTTGACATTTTACAAACTTTTCATTTTTCCTAATATTTTTCACTTTGTCAATCATTTTTTCAATACTTGATGATTTTCACTTTCTTTTGAACGTTCGTGACCTTATACTTTTTTGGCCAAAATTTTCATGAACACATGTACTGTGACATTTTACTAACTTTTCATTTTTCCCAATATTTTTCACTTTGTCAACCATTTTTTCAATATTTTATGATTTTCACTTTACTTTGAACGTAATTGACCTCAGACATTTTTGGTCAAAATTTTAATGAACACATGTACTGTAACATTTTACTAACTTTTCATTTTTCCCAATATTTTTCACTTTGTCAACCATTTTTTCAATACTTTATGATTTTCACTTTCCTTTGAACGTAGGTGACCTTAGACATTTTCGGTCAAAATTTTCATGAATACATATACTATGACATTTTACTAACTTTTCACTTTTCCTAAACTTTTCCCCTTGGTCAATCATTTTTTCAATAGTATGTGATTTTATCATTTTTTTTTAACGTTAGTGATCTTTGACATTTTTAGTCAAAATTTTCATTAATAAATATACTTTGACATTTTACAAACTTTTCATTTTTCCTAATATTTTTCACTTTGTCAATCATTTTTTCAATTTTTTATGATTTTCACTTTACTTTGAACGTAAGTGATCTTGGACATTTTTGGTCAAAATTTTCATGGACACATGTACTGTGACATTTTACAAACTTTTCACTTTTCCTAATATTTTTCACTTTGTCAACCATTTTTTTAATACTTTATGATTTTCATATTTTTTCCGATATTTGTTAACTCAGACATTTTTGGTTAAAATTTTCGTGAATACACGTACTTTAACACTTTACTAACTTTTCACTTTTCCCAATATTTATCACTTTGTCAACCATTTTTTCAATACTTTATGATTTTCACTTTCTTTTGAACATAAGTGACCTCAGACATTTTTGGTCAAAATTTTCATGGACACATGTACTGTGACATTTTACTAACTTTTCATTTTTCCCAATATTTTTCACTTTGTCAACCATTTTTTCAATACTATATGATTTTCACATTTTTTGAACGTTCGTGACCTTAGACATTTTTGGTCCAAATTTCATGAACACATGTAATGTGACATTTCAATAACTTTTTACTTTTTGTAATATTTTTCACTTTGTCCACCATTTTTTAAATACTTTATGATTTTCACTTTACTTTGAACGTAAGTGACATTGGACATTTTTGGTCAAAATTTTCATGGACACATGTAATGTGACATTTTACAAACTTTTCACTTTTCCTAATATTTTTCAATTTGTCCACCATTTTTTCAATACTTTATGATTTTCATATTTTTTCCGATATTTGTTAACTTAGACATTTTTGGTTAAAATTTTCGTGAATACACGTACTGTGACACTTTACTAACTTTTCACTTTTCCTAATATTTTTCACTTTGTCAACCATTTTTTCAATACTTTATGATTTTCATATTTTTTCCGATATTTGTTAACTTAGACATTTTTGGTTAAAATTTTCGTGAATACACGTACTGTGACACTTTACTAACTTTTCACTTTTCCTAATATTTTTCACTTTGTCAACCATTTTTTCAATACTTTATGATTTTCATATTTTTTCCAATATTTGTTAACTTAGACATTTTCGGTCAAAATTTTCATGAATATATATACTGTGACATTTTACTTACTTTTCACTTTGTCAATCATTTTTTCAATATTTTATGATTTTCACATTTTTTGAACGTTCATGACCTTAGACATTTTCGGTCAAAATTTCATGAACACATGTACTGTGACATTTCACTAACTTTTTACTTTTCGTAATATTTTTCACTTTGTCCACCATTTTTTAAATACTTTATGATTTTCACTTTCTTTTGAACGTAAGTGACCTCAGACATTTTTGGTCAAAATTTTCATGAACACATGTACTGTGACATTTCACTAACTTTTTACTTTTCGTAATATTTTTCACTTTGTCCACCATTTTATCAATACTTTATGATTTTCACATTTTTATAACGTCAGTGACCTCAGACATTTTCGGTAAAAATTTTCATGAATACATATACTGTGACATTTTTCTAACTTTTCATTTTCCTAATATTTTTCACTTTGTCATCCATTTTTTCAATACTTTATGATTTTCACTTTCCTTTGAACGTAAGTGACCTCATACATTTTTGGTCAAAATTTTCATGAACACATGTACTGTGACATTTTACTAACTTTTCATTTTTCCCAATGTTTTTCACTTTGTCAACCATTTTTTCAATACTATATGATTTTCACATTTTTTGAACGTTAGTGACCTTAGACATTTTTGGTCAAAATTTTCATGAACACATGTACTGTGACATTTTACTAACTTTTCATTTTTCCCAATATTTTTCACTTAGTCAACCATTTTTTCAATACTATATGATTTTCACATTTTTTGAACGTTCGTGACCTTAGACATTTTCGGTCAAAATTTCATGAACACATGTACTTTGACATTTCACTAACTTTTTACTTTTCGTAATATTTTTCACTTTGTCCACCATTTTTTCAATACTTTATGATTTTCACATTTTTTGAACGTTAGTGACCTTCGACATTTTTGGTCAAAATTTTCATGAACACATGGACTATGACATTTTACTAACTTTTTACTTTTCCCAATATTTTTCACTGTCAACCATTTTTTCAATACTTTATGATTTTCACATTTTTTGAACGTCAGTGACCTTAGACATTTTTGGTCAAAATTTTCATGAACACATGTACTGTGACATTTTACTAACTTTTCAAATTGTCAATCATTTTTTCAATATTTTATGATTTTCACTTTACTTTGAACGTCAGTGACCTTAGACATTTTCGGTAAAAATTTTCATGAATACTTATACTGTGACATTTTACTAACTTTTCACTTTTCCTAATATTTTTCACTTTGTCAATCATTTTTTCAATACTTTATGATTTTCACTTTCCTCTGAACGTAAGTGACCTTAGATATTTTATGTCAAAATTTCATGAACACATGTACTGTGACATTTCACTAACGTTTTACTTTTCGGAATATTTTTCACTTTGTCAATCATTTTTTAAATACTTTATGATTTTCACTTTCTTTTGAACGTAAGTGACCTCAGACATTTTTGGTCAAAATTTTCATGAACACATGTACTGTGACATTTTACTAACTTTTTACTTTTCGTAATATTTTTCACTTTGTCCACCATTTTTTCAATACTTTATGATTTTCAAGTTTTTTGATCGTTCGTGACCTTAGACATTTTCGGTCAAAATTTTCATGAATATATATACTGATACATTTTACTAACTTTTCATTTTTCCCAATATTTTTCACTTTGTCAACCATTTTTTCAATATTTTATGATTTTCACTTTCCTTTGAACGTAAGTGACCTTAGACATTTTCGGTAAAAATTTTCATGAATACTTATACTGTGACATTTTACTAACTTTTCACTTTTCCTAATATTTTTCACTTTGTCAATCATTTTTTCAATACTTTATGATTTTCACTTTCCTCTGAACGTAAGTGACCTTAGATATTTTATGTCAAAATTTCATGAACACATGTACTGTGACATTTCACTAACGTTTTACTTTTCGGAATATTTTTCACTTTGTCAATCATTTTTTAAATACTTTATGATTTTCACTTTCTTTTGAACGTAAGTGACCTCAGACATTTTTGGTCAAAATTTTCATGAACACATGTACTGTGACATTTTACTAACTTTTTACTTTTCGTAATATTTTTCACTTTGTCCACCATTTTTTCAATACTTTATGATTTTCACATTTTTTGATCGTTCGTGACCTTAGACATTTTCGGTCAAAATTTTCATGAACACATGTACTGTGACATTTCACTGACTTTTCACTTTTCGTAATATTTTTCACATTTTTTGAACGTTAGTGACCTATGTCATTTTTGGTCAAAATTTTCATGAATATGTATACAGTGACATTTTACTAACTTTTCACTTTTCCCAATATTTTTCACTTCGTCAACCATTTTTTCAATACTTTATGATTTTCATATTTTTTCCGATATTAGTTGACTTAGACATTTTTGGTTAAAATTTTCGTGAATACACGTACTGTGACATTTTACTAACTTTTCACTTTTCCCAATATTTTTCACTTTGTCCACAATTTTTTCAATACTTTATGATTTTCACATTTTTTTGAACTTTTAGTTACCTTTGACATTTTTGGTCAAAATTTTCATTAATACATATACTTTGACATTTTACAAACTTTTCATTTTTCCTAATATTTTTCACTTTGTCAATCATGTTTTCAATACTTTATGATTTTCACATTTTTTTGAACGTTAGTGACCTTAGACATTTTTGGTCAAAATTTTCGTAAATACATGTACTATGATATTTTACAAACTTTTCACTTTTCCTAATATTTTTCACTTTGTCAACCATTTTTTCAATACTTAATGATTTTCATATTTTTTCCGATATTAGTTAAGTTCGACATTTTTGGTTAAAATTTTCGTGAGTACATATACTGTGACAATTTACTAATTTTTCACTTTTCCCAATATTTTTCACTTCATCAACCACTTTTTCAATACTTTATGATTTTCACAGTTTTTCCAATATAAGTCACCTTACACATTTTTTTTCAAAATTTTCATGAATATACATGTATTATCACATTTTGCCATTTTTTTAGCTTTTCCAATAGTTTTTACATTTTCAATATTTTTCCAAAATTCATGTTTTTTACATTTTATTCCAATATAAGTGAACTTAGACATTTTTGGTTGAAATTTTTATGAATACATGTTCTGTGACATTTTACTGACTTTTCATTTTGCCCAATATTTCTCAGTTTGTCAACAATTTTTTCAATACTTAAAGATTTTCACATTTTTTCCAATATTAGTGACCTTAGACATTTTTGGTCAAAATTTTCATGACTATACATATTTTTCACATTCTGCCAATCTTTAAACTTTTCCCAATATTTTAACTTTGTCTACAATTTTCGTCATACCTTTCAATTTTTTTTTCCAATTTGATGCCCTTTGACAATTTTTTTCAAAATTTTCATGAATATTTTCATGAATATACATGAATAAACTATAAAGTATGTCAAAAGTTCAAAAAATGTCAAAGGTCACTAACATTGGAAAAAATGTGAAAATCATAAAGTATTGCTCCCGACAGAGAGCTGCGTTCCTCCAATACAAACCTACTAGCAGTACCTATAGCTCGCTCTAAGCGATCTCAGGCAAAACTGTTCTCAGTTCTACTACCTCAGTGGTGGAACAAACTTCTGGAAGCAACAAGACTAGCATCATCTATCTCAACCTTCAAGATACAGGTAAAAACTCTTCTCTTTCAGGACTTTTTACTGCGCTGATGCCCCAGATCAGGTCAGGCAGCAAGTTAGGCTATACAGTTTGTGTTTGTGTGTGTGTGCGTGTGCGTGTGCGTGTGCGTGTGCGTGTGTGTGTGTGTGTGTTTGTGTGTGTGTACGTTTGTGTATGTCTTTGTCAAAAAAAAAAAAAAAAAAAAAAATTACTAACCCAAGCTTACTGTTCTGTATATTTTCTGTACATCGTCTATTTGCAAGTGTATTTGCAGTCCCTATGTCCTCTATTGTAAGTCGCTTTGGATAAAAGCGTCTGCGTAATGTAATGTAATGTAATATTGAAAAAATTGTTGATAAAGTCAAAAATATTTGGAAAAGTGAAAAATTGGCAAAATATTACAATATAGATATCCATAATTTTTTTTTTTTTAAAAGTCGAATGTCAGTAAAATTGGAAACAAATGTGAAAACCATAAAGTTTGGAAAAAAATATTGAAAATGTAAAAAGTATTGGAAAACTAAAAAATTGGTAAACTGTGACAATATGGATATTCATAAATTAAAAAAAATGTCAAAAGTCATCAAATTGGAAAAAAAAAAATGAAAATGACAAAAATTGTAGACAGAGTGAAAAATAATGGGAAAAGTTTAAAAATTGGCAGAATGTGAAAAATAAATGTAGTTATGAAAATTTTGACAAAAATGTTAAAGGTCACTAACAATGTAAAAAATGTGAAAATCATAAAGTACTGAAAAAATTGTTGACAAAGTGAAAAATATTTGAAAAAGTAAAAAAAATGTCAACATTGGCATATTCATAAAAATTTTGACAAAAATGTCAAAGGCCAGCTTCTTCTTCTTCTTTCGGCTTTTCCCGGCAGGGGTCGCCACAGCGAGTCAACTTTCTCCATCTAACCCTATTCTCTGGATCCTCCTCTCTCACACCAACTACCTTCATATCCTCTCTCACTACGTCCATAAATTTTCTCTCTGGTCTTCCTCGAGACCTTTTGCCTAGCAACTCCAATTCCAGCGTCCGTCTACCAATATATTCTCCATCTGCCTCCTCTGCCCATGACCAAACCATCTCAGTCTGGCTTCTCCGATCTTCTCTCCAAAACATCTAACATGTGCTGTTCCTTTGATAGACTCATGTCTGATCCTCTCCATCCTGGTCCCTCCCAAAGAGAACCTCAACATCTTCATCTCTGCAAGCTCTAGTTCTGCCTGCTGTCTTTTGGTCATTGTAACAGTTTCTAGTGCAAACATCATCGCTGGTCTCACCACTGTCTTGCACACCTATCCTTTTATTCTGGCCGAAAGTCTTCTATCACATAGTACCCCTGACACTTTTCTCCACCCATTCCAACCTGCTTGGACCCGTCTCTTCACCTCTTTTTCACACTCTCCGTTGCTCTGGACTGTTGACCCTAAGTACCTGAAATCCTCCAGCTTCTTGAACTCCACTTCCTGTAGCATCACCGTTCCTCCCGAGTTCCTCTCATTCACACACATATATTCTGTCTTGCTGCGACTAACTTTCATTCCTCTCCTTTCCAGAGCATACTTCCACCTCTCTGGATTTTCCTCTACTTGTTGTCTGCTCTCACTACAGATCACAATGTCATCCGCAAACATCATGGTCCATGGGGATTCCTGTCTAACCTCATCTGTCATCACCATTGCGAACAAGAAGGGGCTCAGAGCTGAGCCCATGATGGAGTCCCACCTCCACCTTGAACTTCTCAGTTACCCCTACAGCACACCGTAC
This sequence comes from Fistularia commersonii, assembly GCF_037954325.1. Classification (NCBI taxonomy): domain Eukaryota; kingdom Metazoa; phylum Chordata; class Actinopteri; order Syngnathiformes; family Fistulariidae; genus Fistularia; species Fistularia commersonii. The sequence continues at coordinate 14,850,145 of NC_141307.1, forward strand.
CAGTGTCTCACAGCTAGCATACATGTCCTGCACCAGTCTAACATACTTCTCTGCCACTCCAGACTTCCTCATACAATACCAGAGCTAATACAAAGCTACAATACAATCGGTTCTGCAAATGAACTCTGTTTGAGAAAGAAGAGAGGATGGATTTTGTCTACAAATGATCCTAAATAATACTGCAGGTTTATCAGGTTATTATTGGCGTTTTTCATGTCTCGCAGCTGTTTGCTAGAAAGGCATTTATTGTGGCTACTGTCCGTTTGTGTGGCCAAGGGACCGGACTTTTGTTGTCCCGGTGTGTTCAGGAACTGATCAAGCAAGAATGGTTTATTCAAAGTCAGGAAATACACTTAGGAGATATCCCGGGCTAGAATGAATGTCACCCCGAGAGGATGGTTCACCCTCTGCACACCCTCTGAGACACGTCCAGCGGATGTGCAGGTGAGTAGGTTCTGGCCCCGAGCCGAGGAGGCGCCGTCATTTTATACCATCGCCTCAACGCTCAAGTTTATTTCCAAATAAGGACTTGTTTTACACACTCATGGAATTTGGGCACTTGGGGTGCCGGGCCGCGTCCCGGATAAAGCCGCGGGGTTCGCCATCGATTACGCTTTGGGGGTGTCAATGGAAGAGAACACAGTTGGGCATCCCTTTGTCGTCACGTGATGCTCTCGTGGGCGAATTTTAACACTACATGAGTTATCTATCTGCAATGCACCCCTCTTTATACTGCATTAGATGTTTTTTTTTTTTTTATAGCCATATACTAATTATTGGGGGGTGGATTGATTCGGAGCACTACTGAAGGCCTCGGTGTAAAATGCACGGCCCGCCACTGAGAATCCGCCTGAATCCGGTCACCATCAGGGGTACAGAAGTGGACATTGTGGACACCTACAAATACCTGGGTGTCCACTTGGACAATAAACTGGACTGTAAACACCAACGCCATCTTCAAGAAGGGTCAGAGCCGCCTGTCTTCACAGCTGGAGTCTGTGGTGCAGGTGTCAGAGAAGCTCCTCAGCATCATGGACAACGTCCATCACCCCCTGCATGGACACTGACGTCCTGTCAGAGCTCTTTCAGTCATAGATTGATACCACCAAGGAGCTCCACTGAACGCCACAGGAGGTCTTTCCTACCTGAGGCTATCAGACTTTTTAATTCCCCTTCCTTCTGCCAAAGGGAATCTTATAATCTTTGTACTTTTTAAGACCTTAAAACACTTGATAGCCTTAACCTTGACAATTGATATTTTATTGTTTTTCGTATTCTCCCTCCTCCCTACTATTATCTATTACTCTTATGTTTTTGCTTGACACTCTGGCACAGCAATTTCCTTCGGGATAAATAAAGTTGTTCTCATCATCTCATCTCTCTCATATATATATATATATATATATATATATATATATATATATATATACTTTTTTTTATTTTTTGACGTAACTATTACACTGCTGTGAAAAAGGAATTTCCCCTATGGAGATGGATACTTGATTGGTAATTCCAAGCAGCTGAGAGCGTTTAGTAAATGCTAACTGGTTGCGGTCTGCTATTGGTCCCTGCCAGGGCGCTGGCCGTGACGCAACTTCCGGATGACGTCAGAACTCTGGAGAGCCAGCTGAGCGCTGCACGTCTCTTGACGGGAGAATTGCTTTTGTGAGGGGAGGCACAATTTCGTCTTGTCTTTCAGATCCAACGCGTTTGGAGCGCGCTTTTGGTCTTGTGTTTTGCTTTTTTTTTTCTTCTCCATTTTTCTGTGATATAATTCTGCTTAGTGATGGGACGATGAAACCTCAAGGAGTGTGTTGACACACTAGACCAGGGGTCGGCAACCCGTGCGGCTCTTCCATCTTTACACTGCGGCTCCGAGTGGCTTGGTAAAATATATCATAAATATTTTATTGAAGAATATGTCATTCGTGTTAATTCCATTATTGTGATCTTAAAATATTAAATAAAATTATATTGTTTTTCGCCGCTCAAAATAACGTCACACCGGCGGAAGCCGGTAGACCCGCCAGCCGGTAAAGTCCCGATTTGCAGATGCTGTGCGCAGGAGTTCAGGAGCAGAAGTCCTATGAACCAGGTAAAATAAATATTAAGATATGTTGCAAATATTTATTTTTTGTTTACTGACAGTGTTTTTTTTTGCCCCCGATTTATTTTTAAAATTCAGGTCAAGGCTCCGCTCAACGCTCTGAAAGCCCAAAGCTCAAAATGACTTCATTACATAAATAAAATTTAATTTTCTCCGTAATACTTTGTGATTTTCAGAAGCAGCACACTTGTTTATACAAAGTATAGAGCGCGATTTCAGTGAAAGAAACCTAAAGATAGGACTAGTCAATGAAATCTTTGTGAGTGAAGCTCCAGCTGTATTTCCGGCTTTAGTTTCATCGGGGAGAAGACTTGTTTCAGGTGTGGAAGTTAAAATCAGGCTTTTTGTTTCAAGCTCGCTTACGTGCTGAAAGTCGCAAAACGGTGAGTTTTGAACTTAAGAGCGGGAATTGTGTGAACTCAGCAAATGTCTACCATCTGTGCTTGTCTTTTTGTCCCTGTCCATAAAAGGGTATCGACAGTTCCCGCTGAGATTTCCAGCTTTGTTACACCCCCGACTGTTTGGGCTTAGAATGCTCTTGCCACGTTCCGACACTGGATGTGCAAAGTTGGAGCCTCTCTGACCTTGAACTTTGCCAAATGAGTTCGGTAAAGCCACCGTCGCTTGGGTAAGAGTGTCTGTTTTTGAAGGAACAAATAAATGGATGTCTACACTTGACTCACACACTCTAGCTTCTTTTCTGCAGCTGAGGATTTGCAAGAAGAATCCCTGGAATCACCATGAGGCAGAATGGCGTGCCTCACTTGGGCGCTCTTTGCAGCTGTTTTATGATCGCTCAGCACAAGAAACTAATTCCCAACATGCAGTGGTTGCCAAAAACACTGTACATTCCAAATTAATAGTGCTTAAACATTTTAATAGTGACATAGAATTAAATGAAATCACTGATAAGTATAACCCTTTAATTCCTTTTTTTCCATTTTAGATTTTTCTCCAAGATTGCCAAGTGAGCCATAGCCTCGACTGCCTCCAAGGACTACACGTCACTGGTGTGTGTATACATACTACATGTATATACATATGTGTGTGTGTGTGTAGGTATGCAAGGAAAAAGGAAAAGCCCAAAGGATGGAGATGTTTCCATATACATAAAGTGTGGGTGCACTTCTTGCTCATCTTCATAACAAACAGGACACATATGTATGTATGTATGTATACACATGACCATCTCAGCCACCACGCCTGAGGAGACACCAACCTGTGGAGGAGCAAAAGGCCGTCTGACTGCGACTCAACATTTCCTTTGCAGTGTTCACAAGTCAACTGTTAACTGAAATAAAGTGAGACTGAATATAAAACAAAATGTGTTTTCTTTATAGAATGAGTCATGACTTGTGAGGGATACTCATGTTCAAGACAAACATCCAAAGTAATCACTGGAACTGAAATAAGTTCATCACTTTATTTTACAACACTAGTAAGAGCTCAGGTCAGGACACACATATGCACATATACACTGCTCGGAAAAAAAAGGGAACACTCAAATAACATGTCATAGATCAGAATGAAAGAGCTATTGCTATGAAATGAATTTAACTGAATTTGAAGAATTCCTCTTCCCTCAGCCGCAGGGAATCTTCAAATCTTTGTACTTAAGACCTTCAAACACTTGATAGCCTTAACCTTGACACTTTATATTTCATTGTATTTCTTATTCTCCCTCCTTCCTACTATTATCTATTACTGTTATGTTTTTGCTTGAAACTCTGGCACAACAATTTCCTTCGGTATAAATAAAGTTGTTCTCATCTCAAATACTTTATTCTTTACATAGTTCAAAGTGCTGAGAACAAAGTCACACCACGATATCGTATATGTCAAATATAACATCCGCACAAATCACAGTCGGGCGGCTCGGTGGCGCAGCGGTTAGAGCTGTCGCCTCACAGCAAAGCAACCCGGGTTCAAGCCCCACATCAACCACTGTGTGTGGTTGCCTCTGTGTGGAGTTGGCATGTTCTCCCCGTGTCCGCGTGGGTTCTCTCCTTCCTCCCACTGGCCAAAAGCATGCATTTAAGTTCATCGGCAACTCTAAAGTCTCCCTACGCATGAATGTTGTGTGACTGGCCCTGCTCCAATGCAGGGCGGCCCTATAGGCTGAGAGATGGGCGCCAGCCACCCCGAGCCACCCGCCCAGGCGGGACGCTCACGTGTGACTGTGGCCCCGATACAAAAGGAAACATTTACTTTTTACAACTAAAATACACATCACACACGCAACAAAAATACCAAAAACAAACTTTATTCAACATTTTACATACATTACATTACATTTCAATCATTTCATCATTGAAATTATCTTTAAACTTCAGACACCAAACACGAAAAACAACATATTTTACTTGCAATCCTACCCTCAGTAACCCTGAGTAATGCTTGCTACTCTATCACTCTCAACTTTGACATACATATTGCTGGGAAAAAAAAAAAAAAAACAATAACCCACAACCCTCCAGACACACCAACAAAATGACTAACTTCACACCGTCACACCAACATTTACATAAACTGTCTCTTTCACAGCTCCGATTGATGAGAAACAATGATTTCCCACCACTCAATGCCAAGTGCTGGGGAGATAAACTTGCCCACTTTACCATTTCAAACTTTACCGCACTTTCGGTCCTCCTTCAATCCATCCATAAATATCCTCTTCCAAACCCTACATTGCTCTGCACTGTTGACAAGCGTACTTAGAATCCTTCTCACTGTCATTCACACACACATGTATTCTGTCTTTTGACAGCAAACCTTCACACTTCTGCTTGTTCCCTGGTCCCACTACACATCACAACCTAATCTGGGATTGTGTTGTCAAAATGCACACTCACATGCAAATACCTTGGAAACGTTTTGGCGACACACTGCTCCACAACGTCACTTCAGCACTTGCAGCATTTACATTCAATTGTCATCGATCCTTTTAGAATTGAACGTCAACAAGTCTGTCTTGAACTGACCACAGATAGCGAAGAAGCTCGATGCTAATGCTACTAGCCTCTCATCTGCTGTCCGCCGACGTCTCACCTTTGAAAGAAACAAAATTACGGTTACAAATTTCACTACCTCTCTCTGAGAGTTTGCTTTGTGTATCCGTTCATCGAACTGTAGCAATTTCATCAGGAAACACGTTGAAACGTGTTCGTCTCACGCGGGCGTTCCGTTCCACTGCTACTGCTAGCTCGCTCGGCTCCACTTCCGGTCCACGCGCTGGCCGCGCCCCTTATTTATAGGCTCGGTCGGAATAAATGCGTCATTTCCCGTGCCGAATTATTTGGACAAATGTTTGTTTGTATGTTTAAATTCCAAAGTGAAATGGAAAAAGTAGACATTGAATTGAGCTCATTCATTGTGACGAGGCAAATGTTCTGCTCAGTCAATTATTTTGAACAATTAAACGAAGGTTTAACTCATGGACACGTTTTGCAAATAGTATTATAGGAACCAACAAAATGGGATAACTTAGCAGCCACAGTCATAGTTGAGGATAAAGAACTTTCTTTTACTTCATAGACAGTGAGGAAATATGTATGTAGCTATGACTGAACCAGGAGTTATGACGGTCCTACATGAACGGTAAGAGTCAGACTGCCTGCCTGTCGGAACGAATGAACCACAAAAAGCATTTTCTCCTGTCTGATCAATAACAATGCGTTGTTCAGATTAACACTTAAACCCTGTTTGATGGTTTTAAAATGAAAACACAATATATGGAAAGACTGACCGGATTTCAATACATGTATGTAGGTATTCATGTGTGTATATATGTCTGTGTGTGTATACATGTATGATAATATATATATGTAGGTATATATGTGTCTATATATGTAAGAATGTTTCTTTAAATACACTGCTCAAAAAAATAAAGGGAACACTTAAAAAAACACATCCTAGATCTAAATGAATGAAATAGTCTTCTGAAATACTTTGCTCTTTACACAGTTGAATGTGCTGACAACAAAATCACACAAAAATGATCAATGGAAATCAATTGTATCAACCATGGAGGTCTGGATTAGGAATCACACTCAAAATTAAAGTGTAAAAACAAACTCCAGGCTGATCCAACTTTGATGTAATGTCCTTAAAACAAGTCCAAATGAATCTGTGTTGCCTCCTGAGTGGACACTATGATTTCACACAAGTGTGATTGACTTGGAGTTACATTGTGTTGTTCAAGTGTTCCCTTTATTTTTTTGAGCAGTATATGTACGTATATATACACAAACATGTACGTACGTGCTCCTCTTTTTCAGACTCATCTTCTGCTGGCGGGGAAGAAACCCGTGGTGTCGGCTTGGGCCGCAAACTCCTCCTCCTTCCTCGTTCGACCAACGGTTCCCTGCATCTTGTTGTAAATGGGCAGTACTTTTACCAATAGATGACGCTACTGCTCTATCATCATGCCACTTCTGCTCGGACGTGTCCAGTGAAGAACGGACATTCTGCGAGGATATGCCTTTAACCTTTAATGAAAATTGTGACAAAAATGTCAAAGTTCACTAACATTGGAAAAATGATGAAAATCCTAAAGTATTGAAAAAATTGTTGTTAACAAAGTGAAAAATATTGGGAATAGTGAAAAATTGGAAAAATGTCAAAATATGTATGTTCATAAAAATTTCTACAAAAAATATCAAAGTAAGTAAATTTGGAAAAAATGTGAAAACCATAATGTATTGAAATAATTGTTGACAAAGTGAAAAACATTCCGAAAAGTTAAATATTGGCAAAATGTGACAATATAGATATTCATGAACATTTTGACAAAAAATGTCAAACATCATTAACATTGGGAAATAAGTGAAAATTGCAAAGTATGATGTAAATTGTTGATAAAGTGAAAAATGTTTGGAAAATTGAAAATTGGAAAAAATTCAATAATACTTATATTCATGAAAATTTTGACAAAAAATGTCAAAGGTCAGTAAAATTGGAAAAAAAAAGTGAAAACCATAAAGTATTGAAAATATTGTTGACAAAGTGAAAAATATCGGGAAAAGTGAAACATTGGTAAAATATTACCATAGAGATATTCATGAACATTTTGACAAAATATACCAAAAGTCAGTTAATTGGAAGAAATGTGAAAATGATCAAGTATGGTTGTTTCTTCAGAAGTGGGTGAGTAACACACCTTCCAGATTTTGTTGGAAATCGAATGTATAATCCCGCTGCACCGAGGACGAGTCGTGACGACACCACGCAGACGGAGAGAGAACAAGGAGTTGATACGCTGCTGATTTTTCAGCTTTTCCCACTTGCAAAGCATGTAGAGGTCTAATTTTTATCACGGGTACTCCTTTAACCGTGAGTGACGGAATCCAAAAGAAAAATCCAGAAAAAGACATTGTATGATTCGAAGTAATTCATTTGCATTTTATTGCAAGACACCAGAAAAACAAAAGTTAATATTTGTTCCAGAGAGCTTTATTGGCAATGACAGAGATCATAAGTTTCCTGTAGTTCTTGAGCAGGTTTGCACACACTGCAGCAGGGATTCTGGCCCATTCCTCCATCCAGACCTTCTCCAGATCCTTCAGGTTTCGGGGCAGTCGCTGGGCAATATGGACTTTCAGCTCCTGATGTCCTTTCACAGCTCTCTGGTCTTGGCCATTGTGGAGAGGTTAGAATTTGTTTGATTGAGTGTGTCCAGGTGTGCTCTATACAGGTAACGAGTTCAAGCTGGTGCCGTGAAGCCAGGTCATGAGTGGAGAACAGGAGGGCCTCTCAAAGAAGAACTCATAGATCTATGAGAGCCACAATTCTCACTGGCTGGTAGGTGATCAAATACTTATTTCATGCAGTAAAATGCAGACCTTCTTCTTTCGGCTTTTCCCTTCAGGTGTCGCCACAGCGAGTCGGCTTTCTCCATCTAACCCTATTCTCTGGATCCTCCTCTCTCACACCAACGACCTTCATATCCTCTCTCACTACGTCCATAAATCTTCTCTTTGGTCTTCCTCCAGACCTCTTGCCTGGCAGCTCCAATTCCAGCATCCGTCAGAATCAGAATCAGAATCATTTATTAATGGCCACACAACAGCGTTGGTGGAATTAGTTTTGGGTACAGCGCATAATGCTCACATCTCTCCTGTGTCAGTTCCATTGTCAACAATACATACAGAAAATCATGATCAGCAGACACGATACATCAAGACATTGATTGATTCAGAGTCCGTATAGCGATTGGGAAAAAGCTGTTTTTGAATCTGACAGATTTGGTTGTGAGACCTGTAGCGCGTCCCGGAGGGCATGAGTGTGAACAGGTGACGTGCAGGGTGTGTGTGGTCTGAAGTGAGTTTGACTGAACGTTGTGTGATGCGTCTTTGATACAGAGTGTGTGTGGAAGGGAGAGTGTGAGCCATGATTCTAGATGATTTATTGATGATGCGTGAGCGACTATCCAAGTTACCATACCAGACCATTATTGATGAGGTCAGGATACTTTCAATTATGGCTGTGTAGAGCTGGCGGAGGGTATTGTGTCTCACATTGGATTTTTTTTAGTTGTCTGAGGAAAAAACTGTCTTTTGTTGGCTTTTTTGTAAACTTCCTCTGAGTGCTGTTTGAATCTTAGTGTATTATTGATGTGTGTCCCAAGAAATTTGAATGAGTGTGTGATGGCTGTAGGATCAGAGTTGATGGAGATGGGTGTTTTGGGTGGGCGAGCGGGAGAAATCAATGATCGGTTCTTTTGTTTTTGATGCGTTTAGCTGCAGGTTGTTGTTCTGGCACCAGGTGACTGCCTGGGTGACCTGCTCTCCATAGTGTTTCTCATTATTTTCAGTGACGAGTCCAATTATTGTGGCGTCGTCTGCATATTTGAGGATGGATACTGAACTGTGTGAGGATGTGAGCGTGTTTGCGTACAAAGAAAACAACCAGAGTACAAACAAATAAAATCATATTGAAATCTACTGGGATAAAATCCCTTCTACAACAATAATGGTAGTGAAATGTGTTGTGTTTGTATCAGTTCGGACACATCGACTGCTTACTTTGAGGTTTTCACTGTGAATTTGATACAAGAGCTGCAAACAGTTGTGTCCACAAGAAAGTTAATGTTCCTTGGTCTTTTATTCTGTGAAAAACTTGAAAAGGGTTATTTGGTTATTACTTACTTCATAAATAGTGTTATTTATTTCATGAATAATGTTATTTGTTTTCTGATTTTTTTTTTTTTTCTCCCTGTCAAGATCCCAGAAAGGGTTAATTTTGGCTATGTGTGGCTTTCTGGAAAACAATAAATGTTTACGTTTCGACACCTCTGCGATCGTCACACTTTTTGTTACAAACAGGCCCGGCCCCCCGTCAGAGAAGGGAAAAGTTATTTGGCCCTCGCAGGAAAAAGTTTGGTCTAGAGGAAGACCAAAGAGAACATTGATGAACATAGCGCGAAGATATGAAGGTAGTTGGTGTGTGAGAGGAGGATGCAGTCGATTCCCTGTGGCGACTCCTGAAGGGAAAAGCCCAGAGGGGGGAGAAGAAGAAGAATGTAGATATCTATCCATATGTATGTGTATATGCATATGTTTGTGTGTATGTATATATATATATATATAAATAAACACAAACACACAGATGTATGTGTTTATATATGTATGTAAATATGTATACATGTGAATTTATGTATGTGTATATACATTTGTATATGTGAGTATGTCAATATGTATGTGTGTATGCATGCACGTATGTGTGCATGAATGCATGCGTGCATGGAGGCGTGTATGAATGTGTGCATGTTCGTATGCAAGTCTGCATGCATCAATGCATGAGTGCAAAAGTGCATGCATATGTGTGCGCATGCGTGTGTGCGCTTGTGCGTGCGTTTTTGTGTGAGTGCATGCGTGCAGACACACATTCACTCATGCAGGCATGTTTGAATGAAATATGTGTTTATAATTATGCGTGTGTGTGGGGGGGGGGGTGTATTTATGTGATGTTTTAATATGTATGTATTTATATAGGTGTGTATGCAAATGTGTTTGTATACATTTGTGTGTGTCAATGTATGTACGTATGAATGTAAGTGTGTTTGCATACATGTATCGATGAATGTGAGTTTAGAGAAGTATATACATGTATGTCTGTATATATATGTATGTGTTCACAGATGTATGTATGTATGTATGTATGTGCTCATACATGTATGTATGGGAACTGTGCACTGACTAAGGGAGCAGTTGAAGATGTTAGTGAATATTGGGCCTCGCTGGTGTGCACAATGATTCAGGACTACCGAACTGCATGTTTTGTTTTGTCTTTCCTTATTGCAGCCCTAAGTTGGTATTTGGCTGCCCTGTGTTGCCCCATGTCTCCCTCAGTGAAGGCACCGCATGTTTTCCTGCGTAATGCCTGAATGTCCTTTGTAAACCACGGCTTGTTATTGCCATGGATTTTCGCAGGTTTGATGGGAATGCACGTCCCGACGCAGAAGTTGATGTATGACATCACTGTGTCTGTCAGCTCGTCCAAACTGTCCGCAGCTGTGCGAAATACGTCCCAATCAGTCCATTCGAGGCAGCCTCTGAGCGTGTCGATAGCCGCTCTCGACCAGCACTGGACAACTTTGGATTGTACGCAGTGGGATTTAAGTTTTTGCCTGTATTTTGGGACGAGCAGCAGCGTGGCGTGGTCCGACCTGCCCAGCGGTGCCCTCGGAAAACACCGGTACGCATCGCTTATGGCAGGGGTGCCCAGTGCGTCGAACGCGATCGACCGGTCGATCGCATGGCATTGAAAAAATAAGGATGATGATTTTCCGGACTTCCTCATTACCGCTGTATTATACACCAACAAGCATTATGTGCATACATGCTCAACATGAAAGAGATAATGGATGTGGCAACAAAGATCGCCTGTTCTATTCGGGCCAGATCTGTTCAAAGACGGCAGTTCCGTGCACAACTGGAGAAGGCTGAGTGCGACCACTCAGAGTCGCTGTTGCACACCGACGTGAGATGGCTAAGTCGGGGGAAATTCCTGCAAAGATTTCGAGAGCTGTTGCCGGAGATCGAGGAGTTTTTTTTCCGTGAAGGTAATGCCGTGCAGATAATGGCCAACTAAATGAGCATCAGTGGCTGCTGGACTTGGCATTTTGAACCGATCTGACCAACATGCTGAATGACCTTAATCTCGAGCTGCAAGGAAAGGACAAAACTGTGATCAATATGACCAGCTCAGTTAATGCTTTCAAACAGGACCGTGCACGCTACATAAAGCAAATTGACAGTTGTCCGTCAGAGTTCGACAGACACTTTCAAGACTTTGCTGTACTCGAGCCGGTCGCTACATTCATGTGCTACCCTTGCCAGGAAGATGCTGAGGTTGTTTCACTGGCGTCAAAAGTTGCAACCCTGTTTCACCTGAACTCCTCTGGAGTGGAGGATGAGATTCTGACACTTCAAGTCGACGTTCAGCTGAAGGCCAGAGCTCATGGACAATTCTGGAACTTACTCACAGAGGACAAGCACCCCAACATCAGAAAATGTGCTTCCTTCTTGACTGCATTATTTGGCTCCACTTATTTATGTGAGTCAGCTTTTTCCCACAGGAAGATCATGAAGTCAAAGTACCGTTCCACCATGACTGATGAGCATCTGGAAGTCTGCTTGAGGCCGGCTCTCGGCAGTTACTGTCCGGAGTCTGCATCCCTGGCTAATTCCATTCAGTGCAAGTCATCGGAGTAAGGTAATGACAAAAAAAATGTACAAAGTTGTATTGTGCAATATAGGTTGATGCAGTACTGCGAGGAACACCAGCATATACTGTACATATAAAAATGATTCTCAATATATTCATAAATAATGTGTTTTGCATTTTTAGTGGGCGGTAGATCATTTTGACCCCTGGCTTATGGGAACGTAGCAGTGCTCGAGGATGTTGGCGCCTCTGCTTGGACAGGTAACTTGCTGGATATCGTTTGGAAGCTCTTTCGACAGACTGGCATGGTTGAAGTCGCCTACCACAATGACAGCCGTGTCGGGATTGGAGTTCTCAACTGAGGAGATGTAGGTTGCTAGCTCTGTTGTGGCTACGTTAGCATTTGCCGATGGTGGGCTTTAAACACCAATCAGAACAACAGAAGCAAACTCCCTGGGAAGATAGTGTGGTCTGCATTTCACAGCATTGTATTCCAGATTAGGACTGCAGAAGCTGTTAAGCACTGCGGTGTTACTGCACCATCTGCCGTGGCGTCTACCAATATATTCTCTATCCCTCCTCTGTCCATGACCCAACCATCTCAGTCTGGCTTCTCTGACCTTCTCTCCAAAACATCAAACATGTGCTGTTCCTCTGATAGACTCATTCCTGGTCCTCTCCATCCTGGTCACTCCCAAAGGGAACCTCAACATCTTCATCTCTGCAAGCTCTAGTTCTGCCTGCTGTCTTTTGGGCATTGTAGCAGTTTCTAGTCCATACATCATCGCTGGTCTCACCACTGTCTTGTACACCTTTCCCTTTATTCTGGCTGAAAGTCTTCTATCACATAGTACCCCTGACACTTTTCTCCACCCATTCCAACCTGCTTGGACCCGTCTCTTCACCTCTTTTCTCTTCTACCTGTCTCCCTGATAACACTAGCTGTAGTTGTCCAATCACCTGGAAGCTGAGCCTGACCACCCAGACCCTTTCTCAACTCCTCCCTGAAAACCATGCAACACTCCTCCCTTTTCAGCTTCCACCACTTTGTCCTCTGCTCTGCCTTTGTCCTCTTCATCTCTCTTTCAGGTTACCTCGTCTATACAAGATGTAGTCTACCTGCGTGCTCCTACCTCCGCTCTTATAAGTTACCCTATGTTCCTGTTTTTTCTGGAAAAAGGTGTTCACTACAGCCATTTCCATCGTTTTTGCAAATTCTACCACCATCTGTCCCTCTGCATTCCTATCATGGATACCAAATCTCCCAATCACTTCTTCAAAAAAAAAGGTATTTGGTCCTCGCAGGACAAAGTTTGGTCTAGAGGAAGACCAAAGAGAATATTTACGAACATAGTGCAAAGATATGAAGGTAGTTGGTGTGAGAAAGGAGGATGCAGCGAATCCTTGTCTTTGATAGAGAAGGTAGATTCCCTGTGGCGACTCCTGAAAGGAAAAGCCCAAATAAAATATTGAAAGGAAATATCCCAATATTTTTCTATAAGTCAACCATTTTTTCAATACTTTATGATTTTCACATTCTTTTGAACGAAAGTGACCTTAGACATTTTTGGTCAAAATTTCATGAACACATGTACTGTGACATTTTACTAACTTTTAACTTTCCCAATATTTTTCATTTTGTCAACCATTTTTTCAAAACTTTATGATTTTCAAATTTTTTTGAACGTTAGTGACCTTAGACATTTTCGGTCAAAATTTTCATGAATAAATATACTGTGACATTTTACTAACTTTTCACTTTTCCTAATATTTTTCACTTTGTCAACCATTTTTTCAATACTTTATGATTTTCACATTTTTTCGAACGTTAGTGACCTTTGACATTTTTGGTCAAAACTTTCATGAATACATGTACTGTGACATTTTTTTCACTTTTCCCAATACTTTTTCACTTTGTCAGCATTTTTTTCAATACTTTCTGATTTTCACATTTTTTCGAACGTTAGTGACCTTAGACATTTTCTGTCAAAATTTCAGGAATACATATACTCTGACATGTTACTAACTTTTCACATTTGATTAGCATCTGGAAGCATCTGGAAGTCTGCTTGAGGCCGGCTCTCAGCAGTTACTGTCCGGACTCTGCATCCCTGGCTAATTCCATTCAGTACAAGTCATCGGAGTAAGGTAATGACAAAAAAAATGTACAAAGTTGTATTGTGCAATATAGGTTGATGCAGTACTGCGAGGAACACCAGCATATACTGTACATATAAAAATGATTCTCAATATAATTGCTTTATGATTTTCACATTTTTTCTAACGTTAGTGACCTTTGACTTTTTTGGTCAAAATTTTCATGAATACATGTACTGTGATATTTTACTAATTTTTCACTTTTCCTAATATTTTTCACTTTGTCAACCATTTTTTCAATACTATATGATTTTCACATTTTTTTGAATGTTAGTGACCTTTGACATTTTTGGTCAAAATTTTCATTAATACATATACTTTGACATTTTACAAACTTTTCACTTTTCCTAGTATTTTTCACTTTGTCTACCATTTTATCAATACTTTATGATTTTCATATTTTTTTCCGATATTAGTTAACTTAGACATTTTATGGTTAAAATCTTCGTGAATACACGTACTGTGACACTTTACTAACTTTTCACTGTTCCTAATATTTTTCACATGGTCAATCATTTTTTCAATACTTTATGATTTTCACTTTCCTTTGAACGTAAGTGACCTTAGACATTTTCGGTCAAAATTTTCATGAATCCATATACTGTGACATTTTACTAACTTTTCACTTTTCCTAATATTTTTCACTTTGTCAATCTTTTTTTTAATACTTTTAGATTTTCACTTTCCTTTGAACGTAAGTGACCTTACACATTTTTGGTCAAAATTTTCATGAATACATGTACTGTGACATTTTACTAACTTTTCACTTTTCCTAATATTTTTCACTTTGTCAATCATTTTTTCAATACTTTAAGATTTTCATATTTTTTCCGATATTAGTTAACTTAGACATTTTTGGTTAAAATTTTCATGAATACACGTACTGTGACATTTTACAAACTTTTCACTTTTCCTAATAGTTTTCACTTTGTCAGCATTTTTTTCAATACTATATGATTTTCACATTTTTTCGAACGTTAGTGACCTTTGACATATTTGGTCAAAATTTTCATGAATTCATGTACTTTGATATTTTACTAATTTTTCACTTTTCCCAATATTTTTCACTTTGTCAACCATTTTTTCAATACTTTATGATTTTCACATTTTTTTGAACGTTAGTGACCTTAGACATTTTTGGTCAAAATTTTCATAAATACATGTACTGTGACATTTTACAAACTTTTCACTTTTCCTAATAGTTTTCACTTTGTCAGCATTTTTTTCAATACTATATGATTTTCACATTTTTTCGAACGTTAGTGACCTTTGACATATTTGGTCAAAATTTTCATGAATTCATGTACTTTGATATTTTACTAATTTTTCACTTTTCCCAATATTTTTCACTTTTTCAACCATTTTTTCAATACTTTATGATTTTCACATTTTTTGAACGTTAGTGACCTTAGACATTTTTGGTCAAATTTTCATGAATACATATACTCTGACATGTTACTAACTTTTCACTTTTCCTAATATTTTTCACTTTGTCAACCATTTTTTCAATACTTTATGATTTTCACATTTTTTTGAACGAAAGTGACCTTTGACATTTTTGGTCAAAACTTTCATGAATACATGTACTGTGACATTTTTTTCACTTTTCCCAATATTTTTCACTTTGTCAGCATTTTTTTCAATACTTTATGATTTTCACATTTTTTCGAACGTTAGTGACCTTAGACATTTTCTGTCAAAATTTCATGAATACATATACTCTGACATGTTACTAACTTTTCACATTTGATTAACATCTGGAAGCATCTGGAAGTCTGCTTGAGGCCGGCTCTCAGCAGTTACTGTCCGGACTCTGCATCCCTGGCTAATTCCATTCAGTACAAGTCATCGGAGTAAGGTAATGACAAAAAAAATGTACAAAGTTGTATTGTGCAATATAGGTTGATGCAGTACTGCGAGGAACACCAGCATATACGGTACATATAAAAATGATTCTCAATATAATTGTTTTATGATTTTCACATTTTTTCTAACGTTAGTGACCTTTGACTTTTTTGGTCAAAATTTTCATGAATACATGTACTGTGATATTTTACTAATTTTTCACTTTTCCCAATATGTTTCACTTTGTCAGCAATTTTTTCAATACTTTATGATTTTCACATTTTTTTGAACGTTACTGACCTTAGACATTTTTGGTCAAAATTTTCCTTAATACATTTACTTTGACATTTTACAAACTTTTCACTTTTCCTAATATTTTTCACTTTGTCAACCATTTTTTCAATACTATATGATTTTCACATTTTTTTGAACGTTAGTGACCTTTGACATTTTTGGTCAAAATTTTCATTGATACATATACTTTGACATTTTACAAACTTTTCACTTTTCCTAATAGTTTTCACTTTGTCAGCATTTTTTTCAATACTATATGATTTTCACATTTTTTCGAACGTTAGTGACCTTAGACATTTTCTGTCAAAATTTCATGAATACATATACTCTGACATGTTACTAACTTTTCACATTTGATTAGCATCTGGAAGCATCTGGAAGTCTGCTTGAGGCCGGCTCTCAGCAGTTACTGTCCGGACTCTGCATCCCTGGCTAATTCCATTCAGTACAAGTCATCGGAGTAAGCTAATGACAAAAAAAATGTACAAAGTTGTATTGTGCAATATAGGTTGATGCAGTACTGCGAGGAACACCAGCATATACTGTACATATAAAAATGATTCTCAATATAATTGTTTTATGATTTTCACATTTTTTCTAACGTTAGTGACCTTTGACTTTTTTGGTCAAAATTTTCATGAATACATGTACTGTGATATTTTACTAATTTTTCACTTTTCCCAATATGTTTCACTTTGTCAGCAATTTTTTCAATACTTTATGATTTTCACATTTTTTTGAACGTTACTGACCTTAGACATTTTTGGTCAAAATTTTCCTTAATACATTTACTTTGACATTTTACAAACTTTTCACTTTTCCTAGTATTTTTCACTTTGTCAACCATTTTATCAATACTTTATGATTTTCATATTTTTTTCCGATATTAGTTAACTTAGACATTTTATGGTTAAAATCTTCGTGAATACACGTACTGTGACACTTTACTAACTTTTCACTGTTCCTAATATTTTTCACATGGTCAATCATTTTTTCAATACTATATGATTTTCACTTTCCTTTGAACGTAAGTGACCTTACACATTTTTGGTCAAAATTTTCATGAATACATATACTGTGACATTTTACTAACTTTTCACTTTTCCTAATATTTTTCACTTTGTCAATCATTTTTTCCATTCTTTAAGATTTTCATATTTTTTCCGATATTAGTTAACTTAGACATTTTTGGTTAAAATTTTCATGAATACACGTACTGTGAAACTTTACTAACTTTTCCCTTTTCCTAATATTTTACACTTTGTCAATCATTTTTTCAATAATTTATGATTTTCACATTTTTTCGAACGTTAGTGACCTTAGACATTTTTGGTCAAAATTTTCATAAATATATGTACTGTGAAATTTTACAAACTTTTCACTTTTCCTAATATTTTTCACTTTGTCAGCATTTTTTTCAATACTTTATGATTTTCACATTTTTTTGAACGTTAGTGACCTTAGACATTTTTGGTCAAAATTTTCATAAATACATGTACTGTGACATTTTACAAACTTTTCACTTTTCCTAATAGTTTTCACTTTGTCAGCATTTTTTTCAATACTATATGATTTTCACATTTTTTCGAACGTTAGTGACCTTTGACATATTTGGTCAAAATTTTCATGAATTCATATACTTTGATATTTTACTAATTTTTCCCTTTTCCTAATATTTTTCACTTTGTCAACCATTTTTTCAATACTTTATGATTTTCACATTTTTTCGAACGTTAGTGACCTTAGACATTTTCTGTCAAAATTTCATGAATACATATACTCTGACATGTTACTAACTTTTCACATTTAATTAACATCTGGAAGCATCTGGAAGTCTGCTTGAGGCCGGCTCTCAGCAGTTACTGTCCGGACTCTGCATCCCTGGCTAATTCCATTCAGTACAAGTCATCGGAGTAAGCTAATGACAAAAAAAATGTACAAAGTTGTATTGTGCAATATAGGTTGATGCAGTACTGCGAGGAACACCATCATATACTGTACATATAAAAATGATTCTCAATATAATTGTTTTATGATTTTCACATTTTTTCTAACGTTAGTGACCTTTGACTTTTTAGGTCAAAATTTTCATGAATACATGTACTGTGATATTTTACTAATTTTTCACTTTTCCCAATATGTTTCACTTTGTCAGCAATTTTTTCAATACTTTATGATTTTCACATTTTTTTGAACGTTACTGACCTTTGACATTTTTGGTCAAAATTTTCCTTAATACATTTACTTTGACATTTTACAAACTTTTCACCTTTCCTAATATTTTTCACTTTGTCAACCATTTTTTCAATACTATATGATTTTCACATTTTTTTGAACGTTAGTGACCTTTGACATTTTTGGTCAAAATTTTCATTAATACATATACTTTGACATTTTACAAACTTTTCACTTTTCCAAGTATTTTTCACTTTGTCTACCATTTTATCAATACTTTATGATTTTCAGATATTTTTCCGATATTAGTTAACTTAGACATTTTATGGTTAAAATCTTCGTGAATACACGTACTGTGACACTTTACTAACTTTTCACTGTTCCTAATATTTTTCACATGGTCAATCATTTTTTCAATACTTTATGATTTTCACTTTGCTTTGAACGTAAGTGACCTTAGACATTTTCGGTCAAAATTTTCATGAATCCATATACTGTGACATTTTACTAACTTTTCACTTTTCCTAATATTTTCCACTTTGTATACCATTTTTTCAATACTATATGATTTTCACATTTTTTTGAACGTCAGTGACCTTTGACATTTTTGGTCAAAATTTTCATTAATACATATACTTTGACATTTTACAAACTTTTCACTTTTCCTAGTATTTTTCACTTTGTCTACCATTTTATCAATACTTTATGATTTTCAGATATTTTTCCGATATTAGTTAACTTAGACATTTTATGGTTAAAATCTTCGTGAATACACGTACTGTGACACTTTACTAACTTTTCACTGTTCCTAATATTTTTCACATGGTCAATCATTTTTTCAATACTTTATGATTTTCACTTTGCTTTGAACGTAAGTGACCTTAGACATTTTCGGTCAAAATTTTCATGAATCCATATACTGTGACATTTTACTAACTTTTCACTTTTCCTAATATTTTTCACTTTGTCAATCATTTTTTTAATACTTTTAGATTTTCAATTTCCTTTGAACGTTAGTGACCTTACACATTTTTGGTCAAAATTTTCATGAATCCATATACTGTGACATTTTACTAACTTTTCACTTTTCCTAATATTTTTCACTTTGTCAACCATTTTTTCAAAACTTTATGATTTTCACATTTTTTCGAACGTTAGTGACCTTAGACATTTTTGGTCAAAATTTTCATGAATAAATATACTGTGACATTTTACTAACTTTTCACTTTTCCTAATATTTTTCACTTTGTCAACCATTTTTTCAATACTTTATGATTTTCACATTTTTTCGAACGTTAGTGACCTTAGACATTTTCTGTCAAAATTTCATGAATACATATACTCTGACATGTTACTAACTTTTCACATTTAATTAACATCTGGAAGCATCTGGAAGTCTGCTTGAGGCCGGCTCTCAGCAGTTACTGTCTGGACTCTGCATCCCTGGCTAATTCCATTCAGTACAAGTCATCGGAGTAAGCTAATGACAAAAAAAATGTGCAAAGTTGTATTGTGCAATATAGGTTGATGCAGTACTGCGAGGAACACCAGCATATACTGTACATATAAAAATGATTCTCAATATAATTGTTTTATGATTTTCACATTTTTTCTAACGTTAGTGACCTTTGACTTTTTTGGTCAAAATTTTCATGAATACATGTACTGTGATATTTTACTAATTTTTCACTTTTCCCAATATGTTTCACTTTGTCAGCAATTTTTTCAATACTTTATGATTTTCACATTTTTTTGAACGTTACTGACCTTAGACATTTTTGGTCAAAATTTTCCTTAATACATTTACTTTGACATTTTACAAACTTTTCACCTTTCCTAATATTTTTCACTTTGTCAACCATTTTTTCAATACTATATGATTTTCACATTTTTTTGAACGTCAGTGACCTTTGACATTTTTGGTCAAAATTTTCATTAATACATATACTTTGACATTTTACAAACTTTTCACTTTTCCTAGTATTTTTCACTTTGTCTACCATTTTATCAATACTTTATGATTTTCAGATATTTTTCCGATATTAGTTAACTTAGACATTTTATGGTTAAAATCTTCGTGAATACACGTACTGTGACACTTTACTAACTTTTCACTGTTCCTAATATTTTTCACATGGTCAATCATTTTTTCAATACTTTATGATTTTCACTTTGCTTTGAACGTAAGTGACCTTAGACATTTTCGGTCAAAATTTTCATGAATCCATATACTGTGACATTTTACTAACTTTTCACTTTTCCTAATATTTTCCACTCTGTCAACCATTTTTTCAATACTATATGATTTTCACATTTTTTTGAACGTTAGTGACCTTTGACATTTTTGGTCAAAATTTTCATTAATACATATACTTTGTCATTTTACAAACTTTTCACTTTTCCTAGTATTTTTCACTTTGTCTACCATTTTATCAATACTTTATGATTTTCAGATATTTTTCCGATATTAGTTAACTTAGACATTTTATGGTTAAAATCTTCGTGAATACACGTACTGTGACACTTTACTAACTTTTCACTGTTCCTAATATTTTTCACATGGTCAATCATTTTTTCAATACTTTATGATTTTCACTTTGCTTTGAACGTAAGTGACCTTAGACATTTTCGGTCAAAATTTTCATGAATCCATATACTGTGACATTTTACTAACTTTTCACTTTTCCTAATATTTTTCACTTTGTCAATCATTTTTTTAATACTTTTAGATTTTCACTTTCCTTTGAACGTAAGTGACCTTACATATTTTTGGTCAAAATTTTCATGAATGCATATACTGTGACATTTTACTAACTTTTCACTTTTCCTAATATTTTTCACTTTGTCAACCATTTTTTCAAAACTTTATGATTTTCACATTTTTTCGAACGATAGTGACCTTAGACATTTTTGGTCAAAATTTTCATGAATAAATATACTGTGACATTTTACTAACTTTTCACTTTTCCTAATATTTTTCACTTTGTCAACCATTTTTTCAATACTTTATGATTTTCACATTTTTTCGAACGTTAGTGACCTTAGACATTTTCTGTCAAAATTTCATGAATACATATACTCTGACATGTTACTAACTTTTCACATTTAATTAACATCTGGAAGCATCTGGAAGTCTGCTTGAGGCCGGCTCTCAGCAGTTACTGTCTGGACTCTGCATCCCTGGCTAATTCCATTCAGTAAAAGTCATCGGAGTAAGCTAATGACAAAAAAAATGTGCAAAGTTGTATTGTGCAATATAGGTTGATGCAGTACTGCGAGGAACACCAGCATATACTGTACATATAAAAATGATTCTCAATATAATTGTTTTATGATTTTCACATTTTTTCGAACGATAGTGACCTTAGACATTTTTGGTCAAAATTTTCATGAATAAATATACTGTGACATTTTACTAACTTTTCACTTTTCCTAATATTTTTCACTTTGTCAACCATTTTTTCAATACTTTATGATTTTCACATTTTTTCGAACGTTAGTGACCTTAGACATTTTCTGTCAAAATTTCATGAATACATATACTCTGACATGTTACTAACTTTTCACATTTAATTAACATCTGGAAGCATCTGGAAGTCTGCTTGAGGCCGGCTCTCAGCAGTTACTGTCTGGACTCTGCATCCCTGGCTAATTCCATTCAGTACAAGTCATCGGAGTAAGCTAATGACAAAAAAAATGTGCAAAGTTGTATTGTGCAATATAGGTTGATGCAGTACTGCGAGGAACACCAGCATATACTGTACATATAAAAATGATTCTCAATATAATTGTTTTATGATTTTCACATTTTTTCTAACGTTAGTGACCTTTGACTTTTTTGGTCAAAATTTTCATGAATACATGTACTGTGATATTTTACTAATTTTTCACTTTTCCCAATATGTTTCACTTTGTCAGCAATTTTTTCAATACTTTATGATTTTCACATTTTTTTGAACGTTACTGACCTTAGACATTTTTGGTCAAAATTTTCCTTAATACATTTACTTTGACATTTTACAAACTTTTCACTTTTCCTAATATTTTCCACTTTGTCAACCATTTTTTCAATACTATATGATTTTCACATTTTTTTGAACGTTAGTGACCTTTGACATTTTTGGTCAAAATTTTCATTAATACATATACTTTGACATTTTACAAACTTTTCACTTTTCCTAGTATTTTTCACTTTGTCTACCATTTTATCAATACTTTATGATTTTCAGATATTTTTCCGATATTAGTTAACTTAGACATTTTATGGTTAAAATCTTCGTGAATACACGTACTGTGACACTTTACTAACTTTTCACTGTTCCTAATATTTTTCACTTTGTCAATCATTTCTATAATACTTTTAGATTTTCACTTTCCTTTGAACGTAAGTGACCTTACACATTTTTGGTCAAAATTTTCATGAATACATATACTGTGACATTTTACTAACTTTTAACTTTTCCTAATATTTTTCACTTTGTCAATCATTTTTTAGATACTTTAAGATTTTCACATTTTTTCCGATATTAGTTAACTTAGACATTTTTGGTTAAAATTTTCATGAATACACGTACTGTGAAACTTTACTAACTTTTCCCTTTTCCTAATATTTTTCACTTTGTCAATCATTTTTTCAATAATTTATGATTTTCACATTTTTTTGAACGTTAGTGACCTTAGACATTTTTGGTCAAAATTTTCATGAATACATATACTCTGACATGTTATTAACTTTTAACTTTTCCTAATATTTTTCACTTTGTCAACCATTTTTTCAATACTTTATGATTTTCATATTTTTTCCGATATTAGTTAACTTAGACATTTTTAGTTAAAATTTTCGTGAATACACGTACTGTGACTTTTTACAAACTTTTCACTTTTCCTAATATTTTTCACTTTGTCAATCATTTTTTCAATACTTTGATTTTCACTTTCCTTTGAACGTAAGTGACCTTTGACATTTTTGGTCAAAATTTCATGAACACATGTACTGTGACATTTTAGTAACTTTTCACTTTTCATAATATTTTTCACTTTGTCAATCGTTTTTTCTATACTATATGATTTTCACATTTTTTTGAACGTTAGTGACCTTTGACATTTTTGGTCAAAATTTTCATTAACACATATACTTTGACATTTTACAAACTTTTCATTTTTCCTAATATTTTTTTACTTTGTCAACCATTTTTTCAAAACTTCATGATTTTCACTTTACTTTGAACGTAAGTGACCTTGGACATTTTTGGTCAAAATTTTAATGAATACATATACTGTGACATTTTACTGAATTTTCACATTGTCAATCATTTTTTCAATATTTTATGATTTTTACTTTACTTTGATCATAAGTGACCTTGGAAATTTTTGGTCCAAATTTTCATGGACACATGCACTGTGACATTTTACTAACTTTTCACTTTTCCTAATATTTTTCACTTTGTCAACCATTTTTTCAATACTTTATGATTTTCACTTTCCTTTGAACGTAGGTGACCTTAGACATCTTCGGTCAAAATTTTAATGAATACATATACTGTGACATTTTACTAACTTTTCACTTTTCCTAATATTTTTCACTTTGTCAATCATTTTTTCAGTATTTTATGATTTTCAAATTCTTTTGAACGTAAGTGACCTTAGACATTTTTGGTCAAAATTTTCATGAACACATGTACTGTGACATTTTACAAACTTTTCATTTTTCCCAATATTTTTACTTTGTCAACCATTTTTTCAATACTTTATGATTTTCACTTTCCTTTGAACGTAGGTGACCTTAGACATTTTCGGTCAAAATTTTCATGAATACATATACTGTGACATTTTACTAACTTTTCACTTTTCCTAATATTTTTCACTTTGTCAATCATTTTTTCAATACTTTATGATTTTCACTTTCTTTCGAACGTAAGTGACCTCATAAATTTTGAGGTCAAAATTTTCATGAACACTTGTATTGTGACACTTTACTAACTTTTCACTTTTCCCAATATTTTTCACTTTGTCAACCATTTTTTCAATACTTTATGATTTTCACATTTTCTGAACGTTCGTGACCTTAGACATTTTCGGTCAAAATTTTCATGAATACATATACTGTGACATTTTACAAACTTTTCACTTTTCCTAATATTTTTCACTTTGTCAACCATTTTTTTAATACTTTATGATTTTCATATTTTTTTCCGATATTAGTTAACTTAGACATTTTATGGTTAAAATCTTCGTGAATACACGTACTGTGACACTTTACTAACTTTTCACTGTTCCTAATATTTTTCACATGGTCAATCATTTTTTCAATACTATATGATTTTCACTTTCCTTTGAACGTAAGTGACCTTAGACATTTTCGGTCAAAATTTTCATGAATCCATATACTGTGACATTTTACTAACTTTTTACTTTTCGTAATATTTTTCACTTTGTCCACCATTTTTTCAATACTTTATGATTTTCAAATTTTTTAACGTTTTCTGACCTTAGACAATTTCGCTCAAAATTTTCATGAATACATATACTGTGACATTTTACTAACTTTTCACTTTGTCAATCATTTTTTCAATATTTTATGATTTTCACTTTACTTTGAACGTAAGTGACCTTGGACATTTTTGGTCAAAATTTTCATTGACACATGTACTGTGACATTTTACAAACTTTTCACTTTTCCTAATATTTTTCACTTTGTCAACCATTTTTTCAATACTTTATGATTTTCACATTTTTTGAACGTTAGTGAAAAGTCAACCATTTTTTCAATACTATATGATTTTCACATTTTTTGAACGTTCGTGACCTTAGACATTTTCGGTCAAAATTTTCATGAATACATATACTTTGACATTTTCCTAATATTTTTCACTTTGTCAATCATTTTTTCAATTTGTCAATCATTTTTTCAATACTTTATGATTTTCACTTTACTTTGAACGTAAGTGATCTTGGACATTTTTGGTCAAAATTTTCATGGACACATATGCTGTGACATTTTACTAACTTTTCACTTTGTCAATCATTTTTTCAATATTTTATGATTTTCACTTTACTTTGAACGTAAGTGACCTTGGTCATTTTTGGTCAAAATTTTCATGGACACATGTAATTTGACATTTTACAAACTTTTCACTTTTCGTAATATTTTTCACTATGTCAATCATTTTTTCAATACTTTATGATTTTCACTTTCTTTTGAACGTAAGTGACCTTATACATTTTTGGTCAAAATTTTCATGAACACCTGTACTGTGACATTTTACTAACTTTTCATTTTTCCCAATATTTTTCACTTTGTCAACCATTTTTTCAATACTATATGATTTTCACATTTTTTGAACGTTCGTGACCTTAGACATTTTCGGTCAAAATTTCATGAACACATGTACTGTGACATTTCACTAACTTTTTATTTTTCATAATATTTTTCACTTTGTCCACCATTTTTTCAATACTTTATGATTTTCACATTTTTTGAACGTTTTCTGATCTTAGACAATTTCGCTCAAAATTTTCATGAATACATATACTGTGACATTTTACTAACTTTTCACTTTGTCAATCATTTTTTCAATATTTTATGATTTTCACTTTACTGTGAACGTAAGTGACCTTGGTCATTTTTGGTCAAAATTTTCATGGACACATGTGATTTGAAATTTTACAAACTTTTCACTTTTCGCAATATTTTTCACTTTCTCAATCATTTTTTCAATACTTTATGATTTTCACTTTCTTTTGAACGTAAGTGACCTTATACATTTTTGGTCAAAATTTTCATGAACACATGTACTCTGACATTTTACTAACTTTTCATTTTTCCCAATATTTTTCACTTTGTCAACCATTTTTTCAATACTACATGATTTTCACATTTTTTGAACGTTCGTGACCTTAGACATTTTCGGTCAAAATTTTCATGAACACATGTACTGTGACATTTCACTAACTTTTTACTTTTCGTAATATTTTTCACTTTGTCCACCATTTTTTCAATACTTTATGATTTTCACATTTTTTGAACGTTTTCTGACCTTAGACAATTTCGCTCAAAATTTTCATGAATACATATACTGTGACATTTTACTAACTTTTCACTTTGTCAATCATTTTTTCAATATTTTATGATTTTCACTTTACTTTGAACGTAAGTGACCTTGGACATTTTTGGTCAAAATTTTCATTGACACATGTACTGTGACATTTTACAAACTTTTCACTTTTCCTAATATTTTTCACTTTGTCAACCATTTTTTCAATACTTTATGATTTTCACTTTCCTTTGAACGTAAGTGACCTTAGACATTTTTGGTCAAAATTTCATGAACACATTTACTGTGACATTTAACTACCTTTTCCCAATATTTTTCACTTTGTCAACCATTTTTTCAATACTTTATGATTTTCACATTTTTTGAACGTTAGTGAAAAGTCAACCATTTTTTCAATACTATATGATTTTCACATTTTTTGAACGTTCGTGACCTTAGACATTTTCGGTCAAAATTTTCATGAATACATATACTTTGACATTTTCCTAATATTTTTCACTTTGTCAATCATTTTTTCAATATTTTATGATTTTCACATTACTTTGAACGTAAGTGATCTTGGACATTTTTGGTCATCATTTTCATGGACACATGTACTGTGACATTTTACAAACTTTTCACTTTTCCTAATATTTTTCACTTTGTCAACCATTTTTTTAATACTTTATGATTTTCATATTTTTTCCGATATTTGTTAACTCAGACATTTTTGGTTAAAATTTTCGTGAATACACGTACTTTGACACTTTACTAACTTTTCACTTTTCCCAATATTTTTCACTTTGTCAACCATTTTTTCAATACTTTATGATTTTCACATTTTTTGAACGTTAGTGACCTTAGACATTTTCGGTAAAAATTTTCATGAATACTTATACTTTGACATTTTACTAACTTTTCCCTTTTCCTAATGTTTTTCACTTTGTCAATCATTTTTTCAATACTTTATTATTTTCACTTTCTTTTGAACGTAATTGACCTCAGACATTTTTGGTCAAAATTTCATGAACACATGTACTGTGACATTTTACTAACTTTTCACTTTTTGTAATATTTTTCACTTTGTCAATCATTTTTTCAATACTTTATGATTTTCACTTTCCTTTAAACCGAAGTGACCTTAGACATTTTGGGTCAAAATTTTAATGAACACATGTACTGTGACATTTTACTAACTTTTCACTTTTTGTAATATTTTTCACTTTGTCAACCATTTTTTCAATACTTTATGATTTTCACATTTTTTGAACGTTAGTGACCTTAGACATTTTCGGTCAAAATTTTCATTAATACATATACTTTGACATTTTACAAACTTTTCATTTTTCCCAATATTTTTCACTTTGTCAATCATTTTTTCAATACTTTATGATTTTCACTTTCCTTTGAACCTAAGTGACCTTAGACATTTTGGGTCAAAATTTTAATGAACACATGTACTGTAACATTTTACTAACTTTTCATTTTTCCCAATATTTTTCACTTTGTCAACCATTTTTTCAATACTTTATGATTTTCACTTTCCTTTGAACGTAGGTGACCTTAGACATTTTTGGTCAAAATTTTCATGAATACATGTACTGTGACATTTTACTAACTTTTCACTTTTCCTAAACTTTTCCCCTTGGTCAATCATTTTTTCAATAATATATGATTTTATCATTTTTTTTAACGTTAGTGACCTTTGACATTTTTGGTCAAAATTTTCATTAATAAATATACTTTGACATTTTACAAACTTTTCATTTTTCCTAATATTTTTCACTTTGTCAATCATTTTTTCAATATTTTATGATTCTCACTTTACTTTGAACGTAAGTGATCTTGGACATTTTTGGTCAAAATTTTCATGGACACATGTACTGTGACATTTTACAAACTTTTCACTTTTCCTAATATTTTTCACTTTGTCAACCATTTTTTTAATACTTTATGATTTTCATATTTTTTCCGATATTTGTTAACTCTGACATTTTTGGTTAAAATTTTCGTGAATACACGTACTTTAACACTTTACTAACTTTTCACTTTTCCCAATATTTTTCACTTTGTCAACCATTTTTTCAATACTTTATGATTTTCACATTTTTTGAACGTTAGTGACCTTAGACATTTTCGGTCAAAATTTTCATTAATACATATACTTTGACATTTTACAAACTTTTCATTTTTCCTAATATTTTTCACTTTGTCAATCATTTTTTCAAAACTTGATGATTTTCACTATCTTTTGAACATAAGTGACCTCATACTTTTTTGGCTAAAATTTTCATGAACACATGTACTGTGACATTTTACTAACTTTTCATTTTTCCCAAGATTTTTCACTTTGTCAACCATTTTTTCAATATTTTATTATTTTCACTTTACTTTGAACATAAGTGACCTTGGACATTTTTGGTCAAAATTTTCATGGACACATGTACTGTGACATTTTACAAACTTTTCACTTTTCCTAATATTTTTCACTTTGTCAACCATTTTTTCAATACTTTATGATTTTCATATTTTTTCCGATATTTGTTAACTTAGACATTTTTGGTTAAAATTTTCGTGAATACATATACTGTGACATTTTACTAGCTTTTCACTTTTCCCAATATTTTTCACTTTGTCCACCATTTTTTCAATACTTGATGATTTTCACATTTTTTGAACGTCAGTGACCTCAGACATTTTTGGTCCAAAGTTCATGAACACATGTACTGTGACATTTTACTAACTTTTCATTTTTCCCAATATTTTTCACTTTGTCAAACATTTTTTCAATACTTGATGATTTTCACATTTCTTTGAACGTAAGTGACATTCGACATTTTTGGTCAAAATTTTCATTAATACATATACTTTGACATTTTACAAACTTTTCATTTTTCCTAATATTTTTCACTTTTCAATCATTTTTTCAATACTTGATAATTTTCACATTTTTTGAACTTTCGTGACCTTTGACATTTTCGGTCAAAATTTTCATTACTACATATACTTTGACATTTTACAAACTTTTCATTTTTCCTAATATTTTTCACTTTGTCAATCATTTTTTCGATACTTTATGATTTTCACTTTTTTTTGAACGTAAGTGACCCTAGACATTTTCGGTCAAAATTTTCATGAATACATATACTTTGACATTTTCCTAATATTTTTCACTTTGTCAATCATTTTTTCAATATTTTATGATTTTCACATTACTTTGAACGTAAGTGATCTTGGACATTTTTGGTCAAAATTTTCATGGACACATGTACTGTGACATTTTACTAACTTTTCACTTTTCCTAATATTTTTCACTTTGTCAACCATTTTTTCAATACTTTATGATTTTCACATTTTTTGAACGTCAGTGACCTCAGACATTTTTGGTCCAAAGTTCATGAACACATGTACTGTGACATTTTACTAACTTTTCATTTTTCCCAATATTTTTCACTTTGTCAAACATTTTTTCAATACTTGATGATTTTCACATTTCTTTGAACGTAAGTGACATTCGACATTTTTGGTCAAAATTTTCATTAATACATATACTTTGACATTTTACAAACTTTTCATTTTTCCTAATATTTTTCACTTTTCAATCATTTTTTCAATACTTGATGATTTTCACATTTTTTGAACTTTCGTGACCTTTGACATTTTCGGTCAAAATTTTCATTAATACATATACTTTGACATTTTACAAACTTTTCATTTTTCCTAATATTTTTCACTTTGTCAATCATTTTTTCGATACTTTATGATTTTCACTTTTTTTTGAACGTAAGTGACCCTAGACATTTTCGGTCAAAATTTTCATGAATACATATACTTTGACATTTTCCTAATATTTTTCACTTTGTCAATCATTTTTTCAATATTTTATGATTTTCACATTACTTTGAACGTAAGTGATCTTGGACATTTTTGGTCAAAATTTTCATGGACACATGTACTGTGACATTTTACAAACTTTTCACTTTTCCTAATATTTTTCACTTTGTCAACCATTTTTTTAATACTTTATGATTTTCATATTTTTTCCGATATTTGTTAACTCAGACATTTTTGGTTAAAATTTTCGTGAATACACGTACTTTGACACTTTACTAACTTTTAACTTTTCCCAATATTTTTCACTTTGTCAACCATTTTTTCAATACTTTATGATTTTCACATTTTTTGAACGTTAGTGACCTTAGACATTTTCGGTAAAAATTTTCATGAATACTTATACTTTGACATTTTACTAACTTTTCACTTTTCCTAATGTTTTTCACTTTGTCAATCATTTTTTCAATACTTTATTATTTTCACTTTCTTTTGAACGTAATTGACCTCAGACATTTTTGGTCAAAATTTCATGAACACATGTACTGTGACATTTTACTAACTTTTCACTTTTCGTAATATTTTTCACTTTTTCAATCATTTTTTCAATACTTTATGATTTTCACTTTCCTTTGAACCGAAATGACCTTAGACATTTTGGGTCAAAATTTCATGAACACATGTACTGTGACATTTTACTTACTTTTCACTTTTCGTAATATTTTTCACTTTGTCAACCATTTTTTCAATACTTTATGATTTTCACATTTTTTGAACGTTAGTGACCTTAGACATTTTCGGTCAAAATTTTGCTTAATAAATATACTTTGACAGTTTACAAACTTTTCATTTTTCCTAATATTTTTCACTTTGTCAATCATTTTGTCAATACTTTATGATTTTCACTTTCCTTTTAACCTAAGTGACCTTAGACATTTTGGGTCAAAATTTTAATGAACACATGTACTGTAACATTTTACTAACTTTTCATTTTTCCCAATATTTTTCACTTCGTCAAACATTTTTTCAATACTTTATGATTTTCACTTTCCTTTGAACGTTCGTGACCTTAGACATTTTCGGTCAAAATTTTAATGAATACATATACTGTGACATTTTACTAACTTTTCACTTTGTCAATCATTTTTTCAATTTTTTATGATTTTCACTTTACTTTGAACGTAAGTGACCTTAGATATTTTTGGTCGAAATTTTCATGGACACATGTACTGTGACATTTTACAAACTTTTCACTTTTCCTAATATTTTTCACTTTGTCAAACATTTTTTCAATTATTTATGATTTTCATATTTTTTCCGATATTAGTGACCTTAGACATTTTCGGTCAAAATTTTAATGAATACATATACTGTGACATTTTACTAGCTTTTCACTTTTCGTAATATTTTTCACTTTGTCAATCATTTTTTCAATACTTTATGATTTTCACTTTCTTTTGAACGTAAATGACCTTAGACATTTTTGGTCAAAATTTTAATGAACACATGTAATGTGACATTTTACTAACTTTTCACTTTTCCTAAACTTTTCCCTTTGGTCAATCATTTTTTCAATACTATATGATTTTCACATTTTTTTGAACGTTAGTGACCTTTGACATTTTTGGTCAAAATTTTCATGAATACATATACTTTGACATTTTACAAACTTTTCATTTTTCCTAATATTTTTCACTTTGTCAAACATTTTTTCAATACTTGATGATTTTCACATTTCTTTGAATGTAAGTGACATTCGACATTTTTGGTCAAAATTTTAATTAATACATATAATTTGACATTTTACAAAGTTTTCATTTTTCCTAATATTTTTCACTTTGTCAATCATTTTTTCGATACTTTATGATTTTCAGTTTTTTTTGAACGTAAGTGACCTTAGACATTTTTGGACAAAATTTTCATGAACATATTTACTGTGACATTTTACTAACTTTTCCCAATATTTTTCACTTTTTCAACCATTTTTTCAATACTTTATGATTTTCACATTTTTTGAACGTTAGTGAAAAGTCAACCATTTTTTCAATACTATATGATTTTCACATTTTTTGAACGTTCGTGACCTTAGACATTTTCGGTAATAATTTTCATGAATACTTATACTTTGACATTTTACTAACTTTTCACTTTTCCTAATATTTTTCACTTTGTCAATCATTTTTTCAAAACTTGATGATTTTCACTTTCTTTTGAACGTAAGTGACCTCATATTTTTTTGGTCAAAGTTTTCATGAACACATGTACTGTGACATTTTACTAACTTTTCATTTTTCCCAATATTTTTCACTTTGTGAACCATTTTTTCAATATTTTATGATTTTCACTTTCCTTTGAACCGAAGTGACCTTAGACATTTTGGGTCAAAATTTCATGAACACATGTACTGTGACATTTTACTTACTTTTCACTTTTCATAATATTTTTCACTTTGTCAACCATTTTTTCAATACTTTATGATTTTCACATTTTTTGAACGTTAGTGACCTTAGACATTTTCGGTCAAAATTTTCATTAATACATATACTTTGACATTTTACAAACTTTTCATTTTTCCTAATATTTTTCACTTTGTCAATCATTTTTTCAATACTTTATGATTTTCACTTTCCTTTGAACCTAAGTGACCTTTGACATTTTGGGTCAAAATTTTAATGAACACATGTACTGTAACATTTTACTAACTTTTCATTTTTCCCAATATTTTTCACTTTGTCAACCATTTTTTCAATACTTTATGATTTTCACTTTCCTTTGAACTTAGCTGACCTTAGACATTTTCGGTCAAAATTTTCATGAATACATGTACTGTGACATTTTACTAACTTTTCACTTTTCCTAAACTTTTCCCCTTGGTCAATCATTTTTTAAATATTATATGAGTTTATCATTTTTTTTGACGTTAGTGACCTTTGACATTTTTGGTCAAAATTTTCATTAATAAATATACTTTGACATTTTACAAACTTTTCATTTTTCCTAATATTTTTCACTTTGTCAATCATTTTTTCAATATTTTATGATTTTCGCTTTACTTTGAACGTAAGTGATCTTGGACATTTTTGGTCAAAATTTTCATGGACACATGTACTGTGACATTTTACAAACTTTTCACTTTTCCTAATATTTTTCACTTTGTCAACCATTTTTTTAATACTTTATGATTTTCATATTTTTTCCGATATTTGTTAACTCAGACATTTTTGGTTAAAATTTTCGTGAATACACGTACTTTAACACTTTACTAACTTTTCACTTTTCCCAATATTTTTCACTTTGTCAACAATTTTTTCAATACTATATGATTTTCACATTTTTTGAACGTTAGTGACCATAGACATTTTCGGTCAAAATTTTCATGGACACATGTACTGTGACATTTTAAGAACTTTTCACTTTTCCTAATATTTTTCACTTTTTCAATCATTTTTTCAATACTTTATGATTTTAACTGTCTTTTGAACGTAAATGACCTCATACTTTTTTGGCCAAAATTTTCATGAACACATGTACTGTGACATTTTACTAACTTTTCATTTTTCCCAATATTTTTCACTTTGTCAACCATTTTTTCAATATTTTATGATTTTCACTTTACTTTGAACATAAGTGACCTTGGACATTTTTGGTCAAAATTTTCATGGACACATGTACTGTGACATTTTAAGAACTTTTCACTTTTCCTAATATTTTTCACTTTTTCAATCATTTTTTCAATACTTTATGATTTTAACTGTCTTTTGAACGTAAATGACCTTAGACATTTTTGGTCAAAATTTTAATGAACACATGTAATATGACATTTTACTAACTTTTCATTTTTCCTAAACTTTTCCCTTTGGTCAATCATTTTTTCAATACTATATGATTTTCACATTTTTTTGAACGTTAGTGACCTTTGACATTTTTGGTCAAAATTTTCATGAATACATATACTTTGACATTTTACAAACTTTTCATTTTTCCTAATATTTTTCACTTTGTCAAACATTTTTTCAATACTTGATGATTTTCACATTTCTTTGAATGTAAGTGACATTCGACATTTTTGGTCAAAATTTTAATTAATACATATAATTTGACATTTTACAAAGTTTTCATTTTTCCTAATATTTTTCACTTTTCAATCATTTTTTCAATACTTGATGATTTTCACATTTTTTGAACTTTCGTGACCTTTGACATTTTCGGTCAAAATTTTCATTAATACATATACTTTGACAATTTACAAACTTTTCATTTTTCCTAATATTTTTCACTTTGTCAATCATTTTTTCGATACTTTATGATTTTCACTTTTTTTTGAACATAAGTGACCCTAGACATTTTCGGTCAAAATTTTCATGAATACATATACTTTGACATTTTACAAACTTTTCATTTTTCCTAATATTTTTCACTTTGTCAATCATTTTTTCGATACTTTATGATTTTCAGTTTTTTTTTTAACGTAAGTGACCGTAGACATTTTTCGACAAAATTTTCATGAACACATTTACTGTGACATTTTACTAACTTTTCCCAATATTTTTCACTTTTTCAACCATTTTTTCAATACTTTATGATTTTCACATTTTTTGAACGTTAGTGAAAAGTCAACCATTTTTTCAATACTATATGATTTTCACATTTTTTGAACGTTCGTGACCTTAGACATTTTCGGTCAAAATTTTCATGAATACATATACTTTGACATTTTCCTAATATTTTTCACTTTGTCAATCATTTTTTCAATATTTTATGATTTTCACATTACTTTGAACGTAGGTGATCTTGGACATTTTTGGTCATCATTTTCATGGACACATGTACTGTGACATTTTACAAACTTTTCACTTTTCCTAATATTTTTCACTTTGTCAACCATTTTTTTTAATACTTTATGATTTTCATATTTTTTCCAATATTTGTTAACTCAGACATTTTTGGTTAAAATTTTCGTGAATACACGTACTTTGACACTTTACTAACTTTTCACTTTTCCCAATATTTTTCACTTTGTCAACCATTTTTTCAATACTTTATGATTTTCACATTTTTTGAACGTTAGTGACCTTAGACATTTTCGGTAAAAATTTTCATGAATACTTATACTTTGACATTTTACTAACTTTTCACTTTTCCTAATGTTTTTCACTTTGTCAATCTTTTTTTCAATACTTTATTATTTTCACTTTCTTTTGAACGTAATTGACCTCAGACATTTTTGGTCAAAATTTCATGAACACATGTACTGTGACATTTTACTAACTTTTCACTTTTCGTAATATTTTTCACTTTGTCAATCATTTTTTCAATACTTTATGATTTTCACTTTCCTTTGAACCGAAGTGACCTTAGACATTTTGGGTCAAAATTTCATGAACACATGTACTGTGACATTTTACTTACTTTTCACTTTTCGTAATATTTTTCACTTTGTCAATCATTTTTTCAATACTTTATGATTTTCACATTTTTTGAACGTTAGTGACCTTAGACATTTTCGGTCAAAATTTTCATTAATACATATACTTTGACATTTTACAAACTTTTCATTTTTCCTAATATTTTTCACTTTGTCAATCATTTTTTCAATACTTTATGATTTTCACTTTCCTTTGAAACCTAAGTGACCTTAGACATTTTGGGTCAAAATTTTAATGAACACATGTACTGGAACATTTTACAAACTTTTCACTTTTCCTAATATTTTTCACTTTGTCAACCATTTTTTCAATACTTTTTGATTTTCATATTTTTTCCGATATTTGTTAACTTAGACATTTTTGGTTAAAATTTTCGTGAATACATATACTGTGACATTTTACTAGCTTTTCACTTTTCCTAATATTTTTCACTTTTTCAATCATTTTTTCAATACTTTATGATTTTCACTTTCTTTTGAACGTAAATGACCTTAGACATTTTTGGTCAAAATTTTAATGAACACATGTAATGTGACATTTTACTAACTTTTCATTTTTCCTAAACTTTTCCCTTTGGTCAATCATTTTTTCAATACTATATGATTTTCACATTTTTTGAACGTTCGTGACCTTAGACATTTTCGGTCAAAATTTTCATGAATACATATACTTTGACATTTTCCTAATATTTTTCACTTTGTCAATCATTTTTTCAATATTTTATGATTTTCACATTACTTTGAACGTAAGCGATCTTGGACATTTTTGGTCATCATTTTCATGGACACATGTACTGTGACATTTTACTAACTTTTCATTTTTCCCAATATTTTTCACTTTGTCAACCATTTTTTCAATATTTTATGATTTTCACTTTACTTTGAACATAAGTGACCTTGGACATTTTTGGTCAAAATTTTCATGGACACATGTACTGTGACATTTTACAAACTTTTCACTTTTCCTAATATTTTTCACTTTGTCAACCATTTTTTCAATACTTTTTGATTTTCATATTTTTTCCGATATTTGTTAACTTAGACATTTTTGGTTAAAATTTTCGTGAATACATATACTGTGACATTTTACTAGCTTTTCACTTTTCCTAATATTTTTCACTTTTTCAATCATTTTTTCAATACTTTATGATTTTCACTTTCTTTTGAACGTAAATGACCTTAGACATTTTTGGTCAAAATTTTAATGAACACATGTAATGTGACATTTTACCAACTTTTCATTTTTCCTAAACTTTTCCCTTTGGTCAATCATTTTTTCAATACTATATGATTTTCACATTTTTTTGAACGTTAGTGACCTTTGACATTTTTGGTCAAAATTTTCATGAATACATATACTTTGACATTTTACAAACTTTTCCTTTTTTCCTAATATTTTTCACTTTGTCAAACATTTTTTCAATACTTGATGATTTTCACATTTCTTTGAACGTAAGTGACATTCGACATTTTTGGTCAAAATTTTCATTAATACATATACTTTGACATTTTACAAAGTTTTCATTTTTCCTAATATTTTTCACTTTTCAATCATTTTTTCAATACTTGATGATTTTCACATTTTTTGAACTTTCGTGACCTTTGACATTTTCGGTCAAAATTTTCATTAATACATATACTTTGACATTTTACAAACTTTTCATTTTTCCTAATATTTTTCACTTTGTCAATCATTTTTTCGATACTTTATGATTTTCACTTTTTTTTGAACGTAAGTGACCCTAGACATTTTCGGTCAAAATTTTCATGAATACATATACTTTGACATTTTCCTAATATTTTTCACTTTGTCAACCATTTTTTCAATATTTTATGATTTTCACATTACTTTGAACGTAAGTGATCTTGGACATTTTTGGTCAAAATTTTCATGGACACATGTACTGTGACATTTTACAAACTTTTCACTTTTCCTAATATTTTTCACTTTGTCAACCAATTTTTTAATACTTTATGATTTTCATATTTTTTCCGATATTTGTTAACTCAGACATTTTTGGTTAAAATTTTCGTGAATACACGTACTTTGACACTTTACTAACTTTTCACTTTTCCCAATATTTTTCACTTTGTCAACCATTTTTTCAATACTTTATGATTTTCACATTTTTTGAACGTTAGTGACCTTAGACATTTTCGGTAAAAATTTTCATGAATACTTATACTTTGACATTTTACTAACTTTTCACTTTTCCTAATGTTTTTCACTTTGTCAATCATTTTTTCAATACTTTATGATTTTCACTTTCCTTTGAACCTAAGTGACCTTAGACATTTTGGGTCAAAATTTTAATGAACACATGTACTGTAACATTTTACTAACTTTTCACTTTTCCCAATATTTTTCACTTTGTCAACCATTTTTTCAATACTTTATGATTTTCACTTTCCTTTGAACGTAGGTGACCTTAGACATTTTCGGTCAAAATTTTCATGAATACATATACTGTGACATTTTACTAACTTTTCACTTTTCCTAAACTTTTCCCCTTGGTCAATCATTTTTTCAATAGTATATGATGTTATCATTTTTTTTAACGTTAGTGACCTTTGACATTTTTGGTCAAAATTTTCATTAATAAATATACTTTGACATTTTACAAACTTTTCATTTTTCCTAATATTTTTCACTTTGTCAATCATTTTTTCAATATTTTATGATTTTCACTTTACTTTGAACGTAAGTGATCTTGGACATTTTTGGTCAAAATTTTCATGGACACATGTACTGTGACATTTTACAAACTTTTCACTTTTCCTAATATTTTTCACTTTGTCAACCATTTTTTTAATACTTTATGATTTTCATATTTTTTCCGATATTTGTTAACTCAGACATTTTTGGTTAAAATTTTCGTGAATACACGTACTTTAACACTTTACTAACTTTTCACTTTTCCCAATATTTTTCACTTTGTCAACCATTTTTTCAATACTTTATGATTTTCACATTTTTTTAACGTTAGTGACCTTAGACATTTTCGGTCAAAATTTTCATTAATACATATACTTTGACATTTTACAAACTTTTCATTTTTCCTAATATTTTTCACTTTGTCAATCATTTTTTCAAAACTTGATGATTTTCACTTTCTTTTGAACGTAAGTGACCTCATATTTTTTTGGCCAAAATTTTCATGAACATATGTACTGTGACATTTTACTACCTTTTCATTTTTCCCAATATTTTTCACTTTGTCAACCATTTTTTCAATATTTTATGATTTTCACTTTACTTTGAACATAAGTGACCTTGGACATTTTTGGTCAAAATTTTCATGGACACATGTACTGTGACTTTTTACAAACTTTTCACTTTTCGTAATATTTTTCACTTTATCAACCATTTTTTCAATACTTTATGATTTTCATATTTTTTCCGATATTTGTTAACTTAGACATTTTTGGTTAAAATTTTCGTGAATACATATACTGTGACATTTTACTAGCTTTTCACTTTACCTAATATTTTTCACTTTTTCAATCATTTTTTCAATACTTTATGATTTTCACTTTCCTTTGAACGTAAGTGACCTTAAACATTTTTGTCAAAATTTCATGAACACATTTACTGTGACATTTTACTAACTTTTCACTTTTCGTAATATTATTCACTTTGTCAATCATTTTTTCAATACTTTATGATTTTCACTTTCTTTTGAACGTAAGTGACCTTAGACATTTTTGGTCAAAATTTTAATGAACACATGTAATGTGACCTTTTACTAACTTTTCACTTTTCCTAAACTTTTCCCTTTGGTCAATCATTTTTTCAATACTATATGATTTTCACATTTTTTTGAACGTTAGTGACCTTTGACATTTTTGGTCAAAATTTTCATGAATACTTATACTTTGACATTTTACAAACTTTTCGCTTTTCCTAATAGTTTTCACTTTGTCAATCATTTTTTCGATACTTTATGATTTTCACTTTTTTTGAACGTAAGTGACCTCAGACATCTTTGGACAAAATTTTCATGAACACATTTACTGTGACATTTAACTAAATTTTCCCAATATTTTTCATTTTTTCAACCATTTTTTCAATACTTTATGATTTTCACATTTTTTGAACGTTAGTGAAAAGTCAACCAATTTTTTCAATACTATATGATTTTCACATTTTTTGAACGTTCGTGACCTTACACATTTTCGGTCAAAATTTTCATGAATACATATACTTTGACATTTTCCTAATATTTTTCACCTTGTCAATCATTTTTTCAATATTTTATGATTTTCACATTACTTTGAACGTAAGTGATCTTGGACATTTTTGGTCAAAATTTTCATGGACACATGTACTGTGACATTTTACAAACTTTTCACTTTTCCTAATATTTTTCACTTTGTCAACCATTTTTTTAATACTTTATGATTTTCATATTTTTTCCGATATTTGTTAACTCAGACATTTTTGGTTAAAATTTTCGTGAATACACG
This sequence comes from Fistularia commersonii, assembly GCF_037954325.1. Classification (NCBI taxonomy): domain Eukaryota; kingdom Metazoa; phylum Chordata; class Actinopteri; order Syngnathiformes; family Fistulariidae; genus Fistularia; species Fistularia commersonii. Next base: position 14,890,145 of record NC_141307.1, read on the forward strand.
TACTTTAACACTTTACTAACTTTTCACTTTTCCCAATATTTTTCACTTTGTCAACCATTTTTTCAATACTTTATGATTTTCACATTTTTTGAACGTTAGTGACCTTAGACATTTTCGGTAAAAATTTTAATGAATACTTATACTTTGACATTTTACTAACTTTTCACTTTTCCTAATGTTTTTCACTTTGTCAATCATTTTTTCAATACTTTATTATTTTCTCTTTCTTTTGAACGTAATTGACCTCAGACATTTTTGGTCAAAATTTCATGAACACATGTAATGTGACATTTTACTTACTTTTCACTTTTCGTAATATTTTTCACTTTGTCAATCATTTTTTCAATACTTTATGATTTTCACTTTCCTTTGAACCGAAGTGACCTTAGACATTTTGGGTCAAAATTTCATGAAAACATGTACTGTGACATTTTACTTACTTTTCACTTTTCGTAATATTTTTCACTTTGTCAACCATTTTTTCAATACTTTATGATTTTCACATTTTTTGAACGTTAGTGACCTTAGACATTTTCGGTCAAAATTTTCATTAATACATATACTTTGACATTTTACAAACTTTTCATTTTTCCTAATATTTTTCACTTTGTCAATCATTTTTTCAATACTTTATGATTTTCACTTTCCTTTGAACCTAAGTGACCTTAGACATTCTGGGTCAAAATTTTAATGAACACATGTAATGTGACCTTTTACTAACTTTTTACTTTTCCTAAACTTTTCCCGTTGGTCAATCATTTTTTCAATACTTTATGATTTTCACATTTTTTTGAACGTTAGTGACCTTTGACATTTTTGGTCAAAATTTTCATGAATACATATACTTTGACATTTTACAAACTTTTCATTTTTCCTAATATTTTTCACTTTGTCAATCATTTTTTCAAAACTTGATGATTTTCACTTTCTTTTGAACGTAAGTGACCTCATATTTTTTTGGCCAAAATTTTCATGAACACATGTACTGTGACATTTTACTAACTTTTCATTTTTCCCAATATTTTTCACTTTGTGAACCATTTTTTCAATATTTTATGATTTTCACTTTGCTTTGAACATAAGTGACCTTGGACATTTTTGGTCAAAATTTTCATGGACACATGTATTTTGACATTTTACAAACTTTTCACTTTTCCTAATATTTTTCACTTTGTCAACCATTTTTTCAATAATTTATGATTTTCATATTTTTTCCGATATTTGTTAACTTAGACATTTTTGGTTAAAATTTTCGTGAATACATATTCTGTGACATTTTACTAGCTTTTGACTTTTCCTAATATTTTTCACTTTTTCAATCATTTTTTCAATACTTTATGATTTTCACTTTCCTTTGAACGTAAGTGACCTTAAACACTTTTGGTCAAAATTTCATGAACACATTTACTGTGACATTTTACTAACTTTTCACTTTTCGTAATATTTTTCACTTTGTCAATCATTTTTTCAATACTTTATGATTTTCACTTTCTTTTGAACGTAAGTGACCTTAGACATTTTTGGTCAAAATTTTAATGAACACATGTAATGTGACATTTTACTAAGTTTTCACTTTTCCTGAACTTTTCCCTTTGGTCAATCATTTTTTCAATACTATATGATTTTCACATTTTTTTGAACGTTAGTGACCTTTGACATTTTCGGTCAAAATTTTCATGAACACATTTAGTGTGACATTTAACTAACTTTTCCCAATATTTTTCACTTTTTCAACCATTTTTTCAATACTTTATGATTTTCACATTTTTTGAACGTTAGTTGAAAGTCAACCATTTTTTCAATACTATATGATTTTCACATTTTTGTACGTTCGTGACCTCAGACATTTTCGGTCAAAATTTTCGTGAATACATATTCTGTGACATTTTACTAGCTTTTCACTTTTCCTAATATTTTTCACTTTTTCAATCATTTTTTCAATACTTTATGATTTTCACTTTCCTTTGAACGTAAGTGACCTTAAACACTTTTGGTCAAAATTTCATGAACACATGTACTGTGACATTTTACTAACTTTTCACTTTTCCCAATATTTTTCACTTTTTTCAACCATTTTTTCAATACTTTATGATTTTCACTTTCCTTTGAACGTAGGTGACCTTAGACATTTTTGGTCAAAATTTCATGAACACATGTACTGTGATATTTTAGTAACTTTTCATTTTTCCCAATATTTTTCACTTTGTCAACCATTTTTTCAATACTTTATGATTTTCACATTTTTTGAACGTTAGTGAAAAGTCAACCATTTTTTCAATACTATATGATTTTCACATTTTATGAACGTTCGTGACCTTAGACATTTTCGGTCAAAATTTTCATGAATACATATACTTTGACATTTTCCTAATATTTTTCACTTTGTCAATCATTTTTTCAATATTTTATGATTTTCACTTTACTTTGAACGTAAGTGATCTTATACATTTTTGGTCAAAATTTCATGAACACATGTACTGTGACATTTTACTAACTTTTCATTTTTCCTAATATTTTTCACTTTGTCAATCATTTTTTCAATATTTTATGATTTTCACTTTCCTTTGAACGTAAGTGACCTTATACATTTTTGGTCAAAATTTCATGAACACATGTACTGTGACATTTTACTAACTTTTCATTTTTCCCTATATTTTTCACTTTGTCAACCATTTTTTCAATACTATAAGATTTTCACTTTCCTTTGAACGTAAGTGACCTTAGACATTTTTGGTCAAAATTTCATGAACACATGTACTGTGACATTTCACTAACTTTTTACTTTTCGGGATATTTTTCACTTTGTCAATCATTTTTTCAATATTTTATGATTTTCACTTTCCTTTGAACGTTCGTGACCTTAGACATTTTCGGTCAAAATTTTAATGAATACATATACTGTGACATTTTACTAACTTTTCACTCTGTCAATCATTTTTTCAATTTTTTATGATTTTCACTTTACTTTGAACGTAAGTGACCTTGGACATTTTTGGTCAAAATTTTCATGGACACATGTAATGTGACATTTTAATAACTTTTCACTTTTCCTAAACTTTTCCCCTTGGTCAGTCATTTTTTCAATACTATATGATTTTCACATTTTTTTGAACGTTAGTGACCTTTGACATTTTTGGTCAAAATTTTCATGAATACATATACTTTGACATTTTACAAACTTTTCATTTTTCCTAATATTTTTCACTTTGTCAATCATTTTTTCAATACTTGATGATTTTCACTTTCTTTTGAACGTTCGTGACCTTATACTTTTTTGGCCAAAATTTTCATGAACACATGTACTGTGACATTTTACTAACTTTTCATTTTTCCCAATATTTTTCACTTTGTCAACCATTTTTTCAATATTTTATGATTTTCACTTTCCTTTGAACGTAGGTGACCTTAGACATTTTCGGTCAAAATTTTCATGAATACATATACTATGACATTTTACTAACTTTTCACTTTTTCCTAAACTTTTCCCCTTGGTCAATCATTTTTTCAATAGTATGTGATTTTATCATTTTTTTTAACGTTAGTGATCTTTGACATTTTTAGTCAAATTTTTCATTAATAAATATACTTTGACATTTTACAAACTTTTCATTTTTCCTAATATTTTTCACATTGTCAATCATTTTTTCTATTTTTTATGATTTTCACTTTACTTTGAACGTAAGTGATCTTGGACATTTTTGGTCAAAATTTTCATGGACACATGTATTGTGACATTTTACAAACTTTTCACTTTTCCTAATATTTTTCACTTTGTCAACCATTTTTTTAATACTTTATGATTTTCATATTTTTTCCGATATTTGTTAACTCAGACATTTTTGGTTAAAATTTTCGTGAAAACACGTACTTTAACACTTTACTAACTTTTCACTTTTCCCAATATTTATCACTTTGTCAACCATTTTTTCAATACTTTATGATTTTCACATTTTTTGAACGTTAGTGACCTTAGACATTTTCGGTCAAAATTTTCATTAATACATATACTGTGACATTTCACTAACTTTTTACTTTTCGGGATATTTTTCACTTTGTCAATCATTCTTTCAATATTTTATAATTTTCACTTTCCTTTGAACGTTCGTGACCTTAGACATTTTCGGTCAAAATTTTAATGAATACATATACTGTGACATTTTACTAACTTTTCACTTTTCCTAATATTTTTTACTTTTTCAATCATTTTTTCAATACTTTATGATTTTCACTTTCTTTTGAACGTAAGTGACCTTAGACATTTTTGGTCAAAATTTTAATGAACACATGTAATGTGACATTTTACTAACTTTTCACTTTTCCTAAACTTTTCCCCTTGGTCAGTCATTTTTTCAATATTATATGATTTTCACATTTTTTTGAACGTTAGTGACCTTTGACTTTTTTGGTCAAAATTTTCATGAATACATATACTTTGACATTTTACAAACTTTTCATTTTTCCTAATATTTTTCACTTTGTCAATCATTTTTTCAATATTTTATGATTTTCACTTTACTTTGAACGTAAGTGATCTTGGACATTTTTGGTCAAAATTTTCATGGACACATGTACTGTGACATTTTACAAACTTTTTACTTTTCCTAATATTTTTCCCTTAGTGAATCATTTTTTCAATACTTTATGATTTTCACATTTTTTGAACGTTAGTGACCTTAGACATTTTTGGTCAAAATTACATGAACACATGTACTGTAACATTTTACTAACCTTTCACTTTTCCCAATATTTTTCACTTTGTCAATCATTTTTTCGATACTTCATGATTTTCACTTTTGAACGTAAGTGACCTTAGACATTTTTTGACAAAATTTTCATGAACACATTTACTGTGACATTTAACTAACTTTTCCCAATATTTTTCACTTTGTCAACCATTTTTTCAATACTTTATGATTTTCACATTTTTTGAACGTTAGTGAAAAGTCAACCATTTTTTCAATACTATATGATTTTCACATTTTTTGAACGTTCGTGACCTTAGACATTTTCGGTCATAATTTTCATGAATACATATACTTTAACATTTTCCTAATATTTTTCACTTTGTCAATCATTTTTTCAATACTTTATGATTTTCACTTTCTTTTGAACGTAAGTGACCTCAGACATTTTTGGTCAAAATTTTCATGAACACACGTACTTTGACACTTTACTAACTTTTCACTTTTCCCAATATTTTTCACTTTGTCAACCATTTTTTCAATACTTTATGATTTTCACTTTCTTTTGAACGTAAGTGACCTCAGACATTTTTGGTCAAAATTTTCATGAACACATGTACTGTGACATTTCACTAACTTTTTACTTTTCGTAATGTTTTTCACTTTGTCCACCATTTTTTCAATACTTTATGATTTTCACTTTCTTTTGAACGTAAGTGACCTTATACATTTTTGGTCAAAATTTTCATGGACACATGTACTGTGACATTTTACTAACTTTTCATTTTTCCCAATATTTTTCACTTTGTCCACCATTTTTTAAATACTTTATGATTTTCACTTTACTTTGAACGTAAGTGACCTTGGACATTTTTGGTCAAAATTTTCATGGACACATGTACTGTGACATTTTACAAACTTTTCACTTTTCCTAATATTTTTCAATTTGTCCACCATTTTTTCAATACTTTATGATTTTCATATTTTTTCCGATATTTGTTAACTTAGACATTTTTGGTTAAAATTTTCGTGAATACACGTACTGTGACATTTTACTTACTTTTCACTTTGTCAATCATTTTTTCAATATTTTATGATTTTCACATTTTTTGAACGTTAGTGACCTTAGACATTTTTGGTCAAAATTTTCATGAACACATGTACTGTGAAATTTTACTAACTTTTCATTTTTCCCAATATTTTTCACTTAGTCAACCATTTTTTCAATACTATATTATTTTCACATTTTTTGAACGTTCGTGACCTTAGACATTTTCGGTCAAAATTTCATGAACACATGTACTTTGACATTTCACTAACTTTTTACTTTTCGTAATATTTTTCACTTTGTCCACCATTTTTTCAATACTTTATGATTTTCACATTTTTTGAACGTTAGTGACCTTCGACATTTTTGGTCAAAATTTTCATGAACACATGGACTATGACATTTTACTAACTTTTTACTTTTCCCAATATTTTTCACTGTCAACCATTTTTTCAATACTTTATGATTTTCACATTTTTTGAACGTCAGTGACCTTAGACATTTTTGGTCAAAATTTTCATGAACACATGTACTGTGACATTTTACTAACTTTTCAAATTGTCAATCATTTTTTCAATATTTTATGATTTTCACTTTACTTTGAACGTCAGTGACCTTAGACATTTTCGGTAAAAATTTTCATGAACACATGTACTGTGATATTTTACTAACTTTTCACTTTTCCTTATATTTTTCACTTTGTCAATCATTTTTTCAATACTTTATGATTTTCACTTTCCTCTGAACGTAAGTGACCTCAGACATTTTTGGTCAAAATTTTCATGAACACATGTACTGTGACATTTTACTAACTTTTTACTTTTCGTAATATTTTTCACTTTGTCCACCATTTTTTCAATACTTTATGATTTTCACATTTTTTGATCGTTCGTGACCTTAGACATTTTCGGTCAAAATTTTCATGAATATATATACTGATACATTTTACTAACTTTTCATTTTTCCCAATATTTTTCACTTTGTCAACCATTTTTTCAATATTTTATGATTTTCACTTTCCTTTGAACGTAAGTGACCTTAGACATTTTTGGTCAAAATTTCATGAACACATGTACTGTGACATTTCACTAACTTTTCACTTTTCGTAATATTTTTCACATTTTTTGAACGTTAGTGACCTATGACATTTTTGGTCAAAATTTTCATGAATATGTATACAGTGACATTTTACTAACTTTTCACTTTTCCCAATATTTTTCACTTCGTCAACCATTTTTTCAATACTTTATGATTTTCATATTTTTTCCGATATTAGTTAACTTAGACATTTTTGGTTAAAATTTTCGTGAATACACGTACTGTGACACTTTACTAACTTTTCACTTTTCCCAATATTTTTCACTTTGTCCACAATTTTTTCAATACTTTATGATTTTCACATTTTTTGAACTTTTAGTTACCTTTGACATTTTTGGTCAAAATTTTCATTAATACATATACTTTGACATTTTACAAACTTTTCATTTTTCCTAATATTTTTCACTTTGTCAATCATGTTTTCAATACTTTATGATTTTCACATTTTTTTGAACGTTAGTGACCTTAGACATTTTTGGTCAAAATTTTCGTAAATACATGTACTATGATATTTTACAAACTTTTCACTTTTCCTAATATTTTTCACTTTGTCAACCATTTTTTCAATACTTAATGATTTTCATATTTTTTCCGATATTAGTTAAGTTCGACATTTTTGGTTAAAATTTTCGTGAGTACATATACTGTGACAATTTACTAATTTTTCACTTTTCCCAATATTTTTCACTTCATCAACCACTTTTTCAATACTTTATGATTTTCACAGTTTTTCCAATATAAGTCACCTTACACATTTTTTTTCAAAATTTTCATGAATATACATGTATTATCACATTTTGCCATTTTTTTAGCTTTTCCAATAGTTTTTACATTTTCAATATTTTTCCAAAATTCATGTTTTTTACATTTTATTCCAATATAAGTGAACTTAGACATTTTTGGTTGAAATTTTTATGAATACATGTTCTGTGACATTTTACTGACTTTTCATTTTGCCCAATATTTCTCAGTTTGTCAACAATTTTTTCAATACTTAAAGATTTTCACATTTTTTCCAATATTAGTGACCTTAGACATTTTTGGTCAAAATTTTCATGACTATACATATTTTTCACATTCTGCCAATCTTTAAACTTTTCCCAATATTTTAACTTTGTCTACAATTTTCGTCATACCTTTCAATTTTTTTTTCCAATTTGATGCCCTTTGACAATTTTTTTCAAAATTTTCATGAATATTTTCATGAATATACATGAATAAACTATAAAGTATGTCAAAAGTTCAAAAAATGTCAAAGGTCACTAACATTGGAAAAAATGTGAAAATCATAAAGTATTGCTCCCGACAGAGAGCTGCGTTCCTCCAATACAAACCTACTAGCAGTACCTATAGCTCGCTCTAAGCGATCTCAGGCAAAACTGTTCTCAGTTCTACTACCTCAGTGGTGGAACAAACTTCTGGAAGCAACAAGACTAGCATCATCTATCTCAACCTTCAAGATACAGGTAAAAACTCTTCTCTTTCAGGACTTTTTACTGCGCTGATGCCCCAGATCAGGTCAGGCAGCAAGTTAGGCTATACAGTTTGTGTTTGTGTGTGTGTGCGTGTGCGTGTGTGTGTGTGTGTGTGTTTGTGTGTGTGTACGTTCGTGTATGTCTTTGTCAAAAAAAAAAAAAAAAAAAAATTACTAACCCAAGCTTACTGTTCTGTATATTTTCTGTACATCGTCTATTTGCAAGTGTATTTGCAGTCCCTATGTCCTCTATTGTAAGTCGCTTTGGATAAAAGCGTCTGCGTAATGTAATGTAATGTAATATTGAAAAAATTGTTGATAAAGTCAAAAATATTTGGAAAAGTGAAAAATTGGCAAAATATTACAATATAGATATCCATAATTTTTTTTTTTTTAAAAGTCGAATGTCAGTAAAATTGGAAACAAATGTGAAAACCATAAAGTTTGGAAAAAAATATTGAAAATGTAAAAAGTATTGGAAAACTAAAAAATTGGTAAACTGTGACAATATGGATATTCATAAATTAAAAAAAATGTCAAAAGTCATCAAATTGGAAAAAAAAATGAAAATGACAAAAATTGTAGACAGAGTGAAAAATAATGGGAAAAGTTTAAAAATTGGCAGAATGTGAAAAATAAATGTAGTTATGAAAATTTTGACAAAAATGTTAAAGGTCACTAACAATGTAAAAAATGTGAAAATCATAAAGTACTGAAAAAATTGTTGACAAAGTGAAAAATATTTGAAAAAGTAAAAAAAATGTCAACATTGGCATATTCATAAAAATTTTGACAAAAATGTCAAAGGCCAGCTTCTTCTTCTTCTTTCGGCTTTTCCCGGCAGGGGTCGCCACAGCGAGTCAACTTTCTCCATCTAACCCTATTCTCTGGATCCTCCTCTCTCACACCAACTACCTTCATATCCTCTCTCACTACGTCCATAAATTTTCTCTCTGGTCTTCCTCGAGACCTTTTGCCTAGCAACTCCAATTCCAGCGTCCGTCTACCAATATATTCTCCATCTGCCTCCTCTGCCCATGACCAAACCATCTCAGTCTGGCTTCTCCGATCTTCTCTCCAAAACATCTAACATGTGCTGTTCCTTTGATAGACTCATGTCTGATCCTCTCCATCCTGGTCCCTCCCAAAGAGAACCTCAACATCTTCATCTCTGCAAGCTCTAGTTCTGCCTGCTGTCTTTTGGTCATTGTAACAGTTTCTAGTGCAAACATCATCGCTGGTCTCACCACTGTCTTGCACACCTATCCTTTTATTCTGGCCGAAAGTCTTCTATCACATAGTACCCCTGACACTTTTCTCCACCCATTCCAACCTGCTTGGACCCGTCTCTTCACCTCTTTTTCACACTCTCCGTTGCTCTGGACTGTTGACCCTAAGTACCTGAAATCCTCCAGCTTCTTGAACTCCACTTCCTGTAGCATCACCGTTCCTCCCGAGTTCCTCTCATTCACACACATATATTCTGTCTTGCTGCGACTAACTTTCATTCCTCTCCTTTCCAGAGCATACTTCCACCTCTCTGGATTTTCCTCTACTTGTTGTCTGCTCTCACTACAGATCACAATGTCATCCGCAAACATCATGGTCCATGGGGATTCCTGTCTAACCTCATCTGTCATCACCATTGCGAACAAGAAGGGGCTCAGAGCTGAGCCCATGATGGAGTCCCACCTCCACCTTGAACTTCTCAGTTACCCCTACAGCACACCGTACCAGTGTCTCACAGCTAGCATACATGTCCTGCACCAGTCTAACATACTTCTCTGCCACTCCAGACTTCCTCATACAATACCAGAGCTAATACAAAGCTACAATACAATCGGTTCTGCAAATGAACTCTGTTTGAGAAAGAAAAGAGGATGGATTTTGTCTACAAATGATCCTAAATAATACTGCAGGTTTATCAGGTTATTATTGGCGTTTTTCATGTCTCGCAGCTGTTTGCTAGAAAGGCATTTATTGTGGCTACTGTCCGTTTGTGTGGCCAAGGGACCGGACTTTTGTTGTCCCGGTGTGTTCAGGAACTGATCAAGCAAGAATGGTTTATTCAAAGTCAGGAAATACACTTAGGAGATATCCCGGGCTAGAATGAATGTCACCCCGAGAGGATGGTTCACCCTCTGCACACCCTCTGAGACACGTCCAGCGGATGTGCAGGTGAGTAGGTTCTGGCCCCGAGCCGAGGAGGCGCCGTCATTTTATACCATCGCCTCAACGCTCAAGTTTATTTCCAAATAAGGACTTGTTTTACACACTCATGGAATTTGGGCACTTGGGGTGCCGGGCCGCGTCCCGGATAAAGCCGCGGGGTTCGCCATCGATTACGCTTTGGGGGTGTCAATGGAAGAGAACACAGTTGGGCATCCCTTTGTCGTCACGTGATGCTCTCGTGGGCGAATTTTAACACTACATGAGTTATCTATCTGCAATGCACCCCTCTTTATACTGCATTAGATGTTTTTTTTTTTTTTATAGCCATATACTAATTATTGGGGGGTGGATTGATTCGGAGCACTACTGAAGGCCTCGGTGTAAAATGCACGGCCCGCCACTGAGAATCCGCCTGAATCCGGTCACCATCAGGGGTACAGAAGTGGACATTGTGGACACCTACAAATACCTGGGTGTCCACTTGGACAATAAACTGGACTGTAAACACCAACGCCATCTTCAAGAAGGGTCAGAGCCGCCTGTCTTCACAGCTGGAGTCTGTGGTGCAGGTGTCAGAGAAGCTCCTCAGCATCATGGACAACGTCCATCACCCCCTGCATGGACACTGACGTCCTGTCAGAGCTCTTTCAGTCATAGATTGATACCACCAAGGAGCTCCACTGAACGCCACAGGAGGTCTTTCCTACCTGAGGCTATCAGACTTTTTAATTCCCCTTCCTTCTGCCAAAGGGAATCTTATAATCTTTGTACTTTTTAAGACCTTAAAACACTTGATAGCCTTAACCTTGACAATTGATATTTTATTGTTTTTCGTATTCTCCCTCCTCCCTACTATTATCTATTACTCTTATGTTTTTGCTTGACACTCTGGCACAGCAATTTCCTTCGGGATAAATAAAGTTGTTCTCATCATCTCATCTCTCTCATATATATATATATATATATATATATATATATATATATATATATACTTTTTTTTATTTTTTGACGTAACTATTACACTGCTGTGAAAAAGGAATTTCCCCTATGGAGATGGATACTTGATTGGTAATTCCAAGCAGCTGAGAGCGTTTAGTAAATGCTAACTGGCTGCGGTCTGCTATTGGTCCCTGCCAGGGCGCTGGCCGTGACGCAACTTCCGGATGACGTCAGAACTCTGGAGAGCCAGCTGAGCGCTGCACGTCTCTTGACGGGAGAATTGCTTTTGTGAGGGGAGGCACAATTTCGTCTTGTCTTTCAGATCCAACGCGTTTGGAGCGCGCTTTTGGTCTTGTGTTTTGCTTTTTTTTTTCTTCTCCATTTTTCTGTGATATAATTCTGCTTAGTGATGGGACGATGAAACCTCAAGGAGTGTGTTGACACACTAGACCAGGGGTCGGCAACCCGTGCGGCTCTTCCATCTTTACACTGCGGCTCCGAGTGGCTTGGTAAAATATATCATAAATATTTAATTGAAGAATATGTCATTCGTGTTAATTCCATTATTGTGATCTTAAAATATTAAATAAAATTATATTGTTTTTCGCCGCTCAAAATAACGTCACACCGGCGGAAGCCGGTAGACCCGCCAGCCGGTAAAGTCCCGATTTGCAGATGCTGTGCGCAGGAGTTCAGGAGCAGAAGTCCTATGAACCAGGTAAAATAAATATTAAGATATGTTGCAAATATTTATTTTTTGTTTACTGACAGTGTTTTTTTTTGCCCCCGATTTATTTTTAAAATTCAGGTCAAGGCTCCGCTCAACGCTCTGAAAGCCCAAAGCTCAAAATGACTTCATTACATAAATAAAATTTAATTTTCTCCGTAATACTTTGTGATTTTCAGAAGCAGCACACTTGTTTATACAAAGTATAGAGCGCGATTTCAGTGAAAGAAACCTAAAGATAGGACTAGTCAATGAAATCTTTGTGAGTGAAGCTCCAGCTGTATTTCCGGCTTTAGTTTCATCGGGGAGAAGACTTGTTTCAGGTGTGGAAGTTAAAATCAGGCTTTTTGTTTCAAGCTCGCTTACGTGCTGAAAGTCGCAAAACGGTGAGTTTTGAACTTAAGAGCGGGAATTGTGTGAACTCAGCAAATGTCTACCATCTGTGCTTGTCTTTTTGTCCCTGTCCATAAAAGGGTATCGACAGTTCCCGCTGAGATTTCCAGCTTTGTTACACCCCCGACTGTTTGGGCTTAGAATGCTCTTGCCACGTTCCGACACTGGATGTGCAAAGTTGGAGCCTCTCTGACCTTGAACTTTGCCAAATGAGTTCGGTAAAGCCACCGTCGCTTGGGTAAGAGTGTCTGTTTTTGAAGGAACAAATAAATGGATGTCTACACTTGACTCACACACTCTAGCTTCTTTTCTGCAGCTGAGGATTTGCAAGAAGAATCCCTGGAATCACCATGAGGCAGAATGGCGTGCCTCACTTGGGCGCTCTTTGCAGCTGTTTTATGATCGCTCAGCACAAGAAACTAATTCCCAACATGCAGTGGTTGCCAAAAACACTGTACATTCCAAATTAATAGTGCTTAAACATTTTAATAGTGACATAGAATTAAATGAAATCACTGATAAGTATAACCCTTTAATTCCTTTTTTTCCATTTTAGATTTTTCTCCAAGATTGCCAAGTGAGCCATAGCCTCGACTGCCTCCAAGGACTACACGTCACTGGTGTGTGTATACATACTACATGTATATACATATGTGTGTGTGTGTGTATATGTAGGTATGCAAGGAAAAAGGAAAAGCCCAAAGGATGGAGATGTTTCCATATACATAAAGTGTGGGTGCACTTCTTGCTCATCTTCATAACAAACAGGACACATATGTATGTATGTATGTATACACATGACCATCTCAGCCACCACGCCTGAGGAGACACCAACCTGTGGAGGAGCAAAAGGCCGTCTGACTGCGACTCAACATTTCCTTTGCAGTGTTCACAAGTCAACTGTTAACTGAAATAAAGTGAGACTGAATATAAAACAAAATGTGTTTTCTTTATAGAATGAGTCATGACTTGTGAGGGATACTCATGTTCAAGACAAACATCCAAAGTAATCACTGGAACTGAAATAAGTTCATCACTTTATTTTACAACACTAGTAAGAGCTCAGGTCAGGACACACATATGCACATATACACTGCTCGGAAAAAAAAGGGAACACTCAAATAACATGTCATAGATCAGAATGAAAGAGCTATTGCTATGAAATGAATTTAACTGAATTTGAAGAATTCCTCTTCCCTCAGCCGCAGGGAATCTTCAAATCTTTGTACTTAAGACCTTCAAACACTTGATAGCCTTAACCTTGACACTTTATATTTCATTGTATTTCTTATTCTCCCTCCTTCCTACTATTATCTATTACTGTTATGTTTTTGCTTGAAACTCTGGCACAACAATTTCCTTCGGTACAAATAAAGTTGTTCTCATCTCAAATACTTTATTCTTTACATAGTTCAAAGTGCTGAGAACAAAGTCACACCACGATATCGTATATGTCAAATATAACATCCGCACAAATCACAGTCGGGCGGCTCGGTGGCGCAGCGGTTAGAGCTGTCGCCTCACAGCAAAGCAACCCGGGTTCAAGCCCCACATCAACCACTGTGTGTGGTTGCCTCTGTGTGGAGTTGGCATGTTCTCCCCGTGTCCGCGTGGGTTCTCTCCTTCCTCCCACTGGCCAAAAGCATGCATTTAAGTTCATCGGCAACTCTAAAGTCTCCCTACGCATGAATGTTGTGTGACTGGCCCTGCTCCAATGCAGGGCGGCCCTATAGGCTGAGAGATGGGCGCCAGCCACCCCGAGCCACCCGCCCAGGCGGGACGCTCACGTGTGACTGTGGCCCCGATACAAAAGGAAACATTTACTTTTTACAACTAAAATACACATCACACACGCAACAAAAATACCAAAAACAAACTTTATTCAACATTTTACATACATTACATTACATTTCAATCATTTCATCATTGAAATTATCTTTAAACTTCAGACACCAAACACGAAAAACAACATATTTTACTTGCAATCCTACCCTCAGTAACCCTGAGTAATGCTTGCTACTCTATCACTCTCAACTTTGACATACATATTGCTGGGAAAAAAAAAAAAAAAAACAATAACCCACAACCCTCCAGACACACCAACAAAATGACTAACTTCACACCGTCACACCAACATTTACATAAACTGTCTCTTTCACAGCTCCGATTGATGAGAAACAATGATTTCCCACCACTCAATGCCAAGTGCTGGGGAGATAAACTTGCCCACTTTACCATTTCAAACTTTACCGCACTTTCGGTCCTCCTTCAATCCATCCATAAATATCCTCTTCCAAACCCTACATTGCTCTGCACTGTTGACAAGCGTACTTAGAATCCTTCTCACTGTCATTCACACACACATGTATTCTGTCTTTTGACAGCAAACCTTCACACTTCTGCTTGTTCCCTGGTCCCACTACACATCACAACCTAATCTGGGATTGTGTTGTCAAAATGCACACTCACATGCAAATACCTTGGAAACGTTTTGGCGACACACTGCTCCACAACGTCACTTCAGCACTTGCAGCATTTACATTCAATTGTCATCGATCCTTTTAGAATTGAACGTCAACAAGTCTGTCTTGAACTGACCACAGATAGCGAAGAAGCTCGATGCTAATGCTACTAGCCTCTCATCTGCTGTCCGCCGACGTCTCACCTTTGAAAGAAACAAAATTACGGTTACAAATTTCACTACCTCTCTCTGAGAGTTTGCTTTGTGTATCCGTTCATCGAACTGTAGCAATTTCATCAGGAAACACGTTGAAACGTGTTCGTCTCATGCGGGCGTTCCGTTCCACTGCTACTGCTAGCTCGCTCGGCTCCACTTCCGGTCCACGCGCTGGCCGCGCCCCTTATTTATAGGCTCGGTCGGAATAAATGCGTCATTTCCCGTGCCGAATTATTTGGACAAATGTTTGTTTGTATGTTTAAATTCCAAAGTGAAATGGAAAAAGTAGACATTGAATTGAGCTCATTCATTGTGACGAGGCAAATGTTCTGCTCGGTCAATTATTTTGAACAATTAAACGAAGGTTTAACTCATGGACACGTTTTGCAAATAGTATTATAGGAACCAACAAAATGGGATAATTTAGCAGCCACAGTCATAGTTGAGGATAAAGAACTTTCTTTTACTTCATAGACAGTGAGGAAATATGTATGTAGCTATGACTGAACCAGGAGTTATGACGGTCCTACATGAACGGTAAGAGTCAGACTGCCTGCCTGTCGGAACGAATGAACCACAAAAAGCATTTTCTCCTGTCTGATCAATAACAATGCGTTGTTCAGATTAACACTTAAACCCTGTTTGATGGTTTTAAAATGAAAACACAATATATGGAAAGACTGACCGGATTTCAATACATGTATGTAGGTATTCATGTGTGTATATATGTCTGTGTGTGTATACATGTATGATAATATATATATGTAGGTATATATGTGTCTATATATGTAAGAATGTTTCTTTAAATACACTGCTCAAAAAAATAAAGGGAACACTTAAAAAAACACATCCTAGATCTAAATGAATGAAATAGTCTTCTGAAATACTTTGCTCTTTACACAGTTGAATGTGCTGACAACAAAATCACACAAAAATGATCAATGGAAATCAATTGTATCAACCATGGAGGTCTGGATTAGGAATCACACTCAAAATTAAAGTGTAAAAACAAACTCCAGGCTGATCCAACTTTGATGTAATGTCCTTAAAACAAGTCCAAATGAATCTGTGTTGCCTCCAGAGTGGACACTATGATTTCACACAAGTGTGATTGACTTGGAGTTACATTGTGTTGTTCAAGTGTTCCCTTTATTTTTTTGAGCAGTATATGTACGTATATATACAAAAACATGTACGTACGTGCTCCTCTTTTTCAGACTCATCTTCTGCTGGCGGGGAAGAAACCCGTGGTGTCGGCTTGGGCCGCAAACTCCTCCTCCTTCCTCGTTCGACCAACGGTTCCCTGCATCTTGTTGTAAATGGGCAGTACTTTTACCAATAGATGACGCTACTGCTCTATCATCATGCCACTTCTGCTCGGACGTGTCCAGTGAAGAACGGACATTCTGCGAGGATATGCCTTTAACCTTTAATGAAAATTGTGACAAAAATGTCAAAGTTCACTAACATTGGAAAAATGATGAAAATCCTAAAGTATTGAAAAAATTGTTGTTAACAAAGTGAAAAATATTGGGAATAGTGAAAAATTGGAAAAATGTCAAAATATGTATGTTCATAAAAATTTCTACAAAAAATATCAAAGTAAGTAAATTTGGAAAAAATGTGAAAACCATAATGTATTGAAATAATTGTTGACAAAGTGAAAAACATTCCGAAAAGTTAAATATTGGCAAAATGTGACAATATAGATATTCATGAACATTTTGACAAAAAATGTCAAACATCATTAACATTGGGAAATAAGTGAAAATTGCAAAGTATGATGTAAATTGTTGATAAAGTGAAAAATGTTTGGAAAATTGAAAATTGGAAAAAATTCAATAATACTTATATTCATGAAAATTTTGACAAAAAATGTCAAAGGTCAGTAAAATTGGAAAAAAAAAGTGAAAACCATAAAGTATTGAAAATATTGTTGACAAAGTGAAAAATATCGGGAAAAGTGAAACATTGGTAAAATATTACCATAGAGATATTCATGAACATTTTGACAAAATATACCAAAAGTCAGTTAATTGGAAGAAATGTGAAAATGATCAAGTATGGTTGTTTCTTCAGAAGTGGGTGAGTAACACACCTTCCAGATTTTGTTGGAAATCGAATGTATAATCCCGCTGCACCGAGGACGAGTCGTGACGACACCACGCAGACGGAGAGAGAACAAGGAGTTGATACGCTGCTGATTTTTCAGCTTTTCCCACTTGCAAAGCATGTAGAGGTCTAATTTTTATCACGGGTACTCCTTTAACCGTGAGTGACGGAATCCAAAAGAAAAATCCAGAAAAAGACATTGTATTATTCGAAGTAATTCATTTGCATTTTATTGCAAGACACCAGAAAAACAAAAGTTAATATTTGTTCCAGAGAGCTTTATTGGCAATGACAGAGATCATAAGTTTCCTGTAGTTCTTGAGCAGGTTTGCACACACTGCAGCAGGGATTCTGGCCCATTCCTCCATCCAGACCTTCTCCAGATCCTTCAGGTTTCGGGGCAGTCGCTGGGCAATATGGACTTTCAGCTCCTGATGTCCTTTCACAGCTCTCTGGTCTTGGCCATTGTGGAGAGGTTAGAATTTGTTTGATTGAGTGTGTCCAGGTGTGCTCTATACAGGTAACGAGTTCAAGCTGGTGCCGTGAAGCCAGGTCATGAGTGGAGAACAGGAGGGCCTCTCAAAGAAGAACTCATAGATCTATGAGAGCCACAATTCTCACTGGCTGGTAGGTGATCAAATACTTATTTCATGCAGTAAAATGCAGAGCTTCTTCTTTCGGCTTTTCCCTTCAGGTGTCGCCACAGCGAGTCGGCTTTCTCCATCTAACCCTATTCTCTGGATCCTCCTCTCTCACACCAACTACCTTCATATCCTCTCTCACTACGTCCATAAATCTTCTCTTTGGTCTTCCTCCAGACCTCTTGCCTGGCAGCTCCAATTCCAGCATCCGTCAGAATCAGAATCAGAATCATTTATTAATGGCCACACAACAGCGTTGGTGGAATTAGTTTTGGGTACAGCGCATAATGCTCACATCTCTCCTGTGTCAGTTCCATTGTCAACAATACATACAGAAAATCATGATCAGCAGACACGATACATCAAGACATTGATTGATTCAGAGTCCGTATAGCGATTGGGAAAAAGCTGTTTTTGAATCTGACAGATTTGGTTGTGAGACCTGTAGCGCGTCCCGGAGGGCATGAGTGTGAACAGGTGACGTGCAGGGTGTGTGTGGTCTGAAGTGAGTTTGACTGAACGTTGTGTGATGCGTCTTTGATACAGAGTGTGTGTGGAAGGGAGAGTGTGAGCCATGATTCTAGATGATTTATTGATGATGCGTGAGCGACTATCCAAGTTACCATACCAGACCATTATTGATGAGGTCAGGATACTTTCAATTATGGCTGTGTAGAGCTGGCGGAGGGTATTGTGTCTCACATTGGATTTTTTTTAGTTGTCTGAGGAAAAAACTGTCTTTTGTTGGCTTTTTTGTAAACTTCCTCTGAGTGCTGTTTGAATCTTAGTGTATTATTGATGTGTGTCCCAAGAAATTTGAATGAGTGTGTGATGGCTGTAGGATCAGAGTTGATGGAGATGGGTGTTTTGGGTGGGCGAGCGGGAGAAATCAATGATCGGTTCTTTTGTTTTTGATGCGTTTAGCTGCAGGTTGTTGTTCTGGCACCAGGTGACTGCCTGGGTGACCTGCTCTCCATAGTGTTTCTCATTATTTTCAGTGACGAGTCCAATTATTGTGGCGTCGTCTGCATATTTGAGGATGGATACTGAACTGTGTGAGGATGTGAGCGTGTTTGCGTACAAAGAACACAACCAGAGTACAAACAAATAAAATCATATTGAAATCTACTGGGATAAAATCCCTTCTACAACAATAATGGTAGTGAAATGTGTTGTGTTTGTATCAGTTCGGACACATCGACTGCTTACTTTGAGGTTTTCACTGTGAATTTGATACAAGAGCTGCAAACAGTTGTGTCCACAAGAAAGTTAATGTTCCTTGGTCTTTTATTCTGTGAAAAACTTGAAAAGGGTTATTTGGTTATTACTTACTTCATAAATAGTGTTATTTATTTCATGAATAATGTTATTTGTTTTCTGATTTTTTTTTTTTTTCTCCCTGTCAAGATCCCAGAAAGGGTTAATTTTGGCTATGTGTGGCTTTCTGGAAAACAATAAATGTTTACGTTTCGACACCTCTGCGATCGTCACACTTTTTGTTACAAACAGGCCCGGCCCCCCGTCAGAGAAGGGAAAAGTTATTTGGCCCTCGCAGGAAAAAGTTTGGTCTAGAGGAAGACCAAAGAGAACATTGATGAACATAGCGCGAAGATATGAAGGTAGTTGGTGTGTGAGAGGAGGATGCAGTCGATTCCCTGTGGCGACTCCTGAAGGGAAAAGCCCAGAGGGGGGAGAAGAAGAAGAATGTAGATATCTATCCATATGTATGTGTATATGCATATGTTTGTGTGTATGTATATATATATATATATAAATAAACACAAACACACAGATGTATGTGTTTATATATGTATGTAAATATGTATACATGTGAATTTATGTATGTGTATATACATTTGTATATGTGAGTATGTCAATATGTATGTGTGTATGCATGCACGTATGTGTGCATGAATGCATGCGTGCATGGAGGCGTGTATGAATGTGTGCATGTTCGTATGCAAGTCTGCATGCATCAATGCATGAGTGCAAAAGTGCATGCATATGTGTGCGCATGCGTGTGTGCGCTTGTGCGTGCGTTTTTGTGTGAGTGCATGCGTGCAGACACACATTCACTCATGCAGGCATGTTTGAATGAAATATGTGTTTATAATTATGCGTGTGTGTGTGGGGGGGGTGTATTTATGTGATGTTTTAATATGTATGTATTTATATAGGTGTGTATGCAAATGTGTTTGTATACATTTGTGTGTGTCAATGTATGTACGTATGAATGTAAGTGTGTTTGCATACATGTATCGATGAATGTGAGTTTAGAGAAGTATATACATGTATGTCTGTATATATATGTATGTGTTCACAGATGTATGTATGTATGTATGTGCTCATACATGTATGTATGGGAACTGTGCACTGACTAAGGGAGCAGTTGAAGATGTTAGTGAATATTGGGCCTCGCTGGTGTGCACAATGATTCAGGACTACCGAACTGCATGTTTTGTTTTGTCTTTCCTTATTGCAGCCCTAAGTTGGTATTTGGCTGCCCTGTGTTGCCCCATGTCTCCCTCAGTGAAGGCACCGCATGTTTTCCTGCGTAATGCCTGAATGTCCTTTGTAAACCACGGCTTGTTATTGCCATGGATTTTCGCAGGTTTGATGGGAATGCACGTCCCGACGCAGAAGTTGATGTATGACATCACTGTGTCTGTCAGCTCGTCCAAACTGTCCGCAGCTGTGCGAAATACGTCCCAATCAGTCCATTCGAGGCAGCCTCTGAGCGTGTCGATAGCCGCTCTCGACCAGCACTGGACAACTTTGGATTGTACGCAGTGGGATTTAAGTTTTTGCCTGTATTTTGGGACGAGCAGCAGCGTGGCGTGGTCCGACCTGCCCAGCGGTGCCCTCGGAAAACACCGGTACGCATCGCTTATGGCAGGGGTGCCCAGTGCGTCGAACGCGATCGACCGGTCGATCGCATGGCATTGAAAAAATAAGGATGATGATTTTCCGGACTTCCTCATTACCGCTGTATTATACACCAACAAGCATTATGTGCATACATGCTCAACATGAAAGAGATAATGGATGTGGCAACAAAGATCGCCTGTTCTATTCGGGCCAGATCTGTTCAAAGACGGCAGTTCCGTGCACAACTGGAGAAGGCTGAGTGCGACCACTCAGAGTCGCTGTTGCACACCGACGTGAGATGGCTAAGTCGGGGGAAATTCCTGCAAAGATTTCGAGAGCTGTTGCCGGAGATCGAGGAGTTTTTTTTTCCGTGAAGGTAATGCCGTGCAGATAATGGCCAACTAAATGAGCATCAGTGGCTGCTGGACTTGGCATTTTGAACCGATCTGACCAACATGCTGAATGACCTTAATCTCGAGCTGCAAGGAAAGGACAAAACGGTGATCAATATGACCAGCTCAGTTAATGCTTTCAAACAGGACCGTGCACGCTACATAAAGCAAATTGACAGTTGTCCGTCAGAGTTCGACAGACACTTTCAAGACTTTGCTGTACTCGAGCCGGTCGCTACATTCATGTGCTACCCTTGCCAGGAAGATGCTGAGGTTGTTTCACTGGCATCAAAAGTTGCAACCCTGTTTCACCTGAACTCCTCTGGAGTGGAGGATGAGATTCTGACACTTCAAGTCGACGTTCAGCTGAAGGCCAGAGCTCATGGACAATTCTGGAACTTACTCACAGAGGACAAGCACCCCAACATCAGAAAATGTGCTTCCTTCTTGACTGCATTATTTGGCTCCACTTATTTATGTGAGTCAGCTTTTTCCCACAGGAAGATCATGAAGTCAAAGTACCGTTCCACCATGACTGATGAGCATCTGGAAGTCTGCTTGAGGCCGGCTCTCGGCAGTTACTGTCCGGAGTCTGCATCCCTGGCTAATTCCATTCAGTGCAAGTCATCGGAGTAAGGTAATGACAAAAAAAATGTACAAAGTTGTATTGTGCAATATAGGTTGATGCAGTACTGCGAGGAACACCAGCATATACTGTACATATAAAAATGATTCTCAATATATTCATAAATAATGTGTTTTGCATTTTTAGTGGGCGGTAGATCATTTTGACCCCTGGCTTATGGGAACGTAGCAGTGCTCGAGGATGTTGGCGCCTCTGCTTGGACAGGTAACTTGCTGGATATCGTTTGGAAGCTCTTTCGACAGACTGGCATGGTTGAAGTCGCCTACCACAATGACAGCCGTGTCGGGATTGGAGTTCTCAACTGAGGAGATGTAGGTTGCTAGCTCTGTTGTGGCTACGTTAGCATTTGCCGATGGTGGGCTTTAAACACCAATCAGAACAACAGAAGCAAACTCCCTGGGAAGATAGTGTGGTCTGCATTTCACAGCATTGTATTCCAGATTAGGACTGCAGAAGCTGTTAAGCACTGCGGTGTTACTGCACCATCTGCCGTGGCGTCTACCAATATATTCTCTATCCCTCCTCTGTCCATGACCCAACCATCTCAGTCTGGCTTCTCTGACCTTCTCTCCAAAACATCAAACATGTGCTGTTCCTCTGATAGACTCATTCCTGGTCCTCTCCATCCTGGTCACTCCCAAAGGGAACCTCAACATCTTCATCTCTGCAAGCTCTAGTTCTGCCTGCTGTCTTTTGGGCATTGTAGCAGTTTCTAGTCCATACATCATCGCTGGTCTCACCACTGTCTTGTACACCTTTCCCTTTATTCTGGCTGAAAGTCTTCTATCACATAGTACCCCTGACACTTTTCTCCACCCATTCCAACCTGCTTGGACCCGTCTCTTCACCTCTTTTCTCTTCTACCTGTCTCCCTGATAACACTAGCTGTAGTTGTCCAATCACCTGGAAGCTGAGCCTGACCACCCAGACCCTTTCTCAACTCCTCCCTGAAAACCATGCAACACTCCTCCCTTTTCAGCTTCCACCACTTTGTCCTCTGCTCTGCCTTTGTCCTCTTCATCTCTCTTTCAGGTTACCTCGTCTATACAAGATGTAGTCTACCTGCGTGCTCCTACCTCCGCTCTTATAAGTTACCCTATGTTCCTGTTTTTTCTGGAAAAAGGTGTTCACTACAGCCATTTCCATCGTTTTTGCAAATTCTACCACCATCTGTCCCTCTGCATTCCTATCATGGATACCAAATCTCCCAATCACTTCTTCAAAAAAAAAGGTATTTGGTCCTCGCAGGACAAAGTTTGGTCTAGAGGAAGACCAAAGAGAATATTTACGAACATAGTGCAAAGATATGAAGGTAGTTGGTGTGAGAAAGGAGGATGCAGCGAATCCTTGTCTTTGATAGAGAAGGTAGATTCCCTGTGGCGACTCCTGAAAGGAAAAGCCCAAATAAAATATTGAAAGGAAATATCCCAATATTTTTCTATAAGTCAACCATTTTTTCAATACTTTATGATTTTCACATTCTTTTGAACGAAAGTGACCTTAGACATTTTTGGTCAAAATTTCATGAACACATGTACTGTGACATTTTACTAACTTTTAACTTTCCCAATATTTTTCATTTTGTCAACCATTTTTTCAAAACTTTATGATTTTCAAATTTTTTTGAACGTTAGTGACCTTAGACATTTTCGGTCAAAATTTTCATGAATAAATATACTGTGACATTTTACTAACTTTTCACTTTTCCTAATATTTTTCACTTTGTCAACCATTTTTTCAATACTTTATGATTTTCACATTTTTTCGAACGTTAGTGACCTTTGACATTTTTGGTCAAAACTTTCATGAATACATGTACTGTGACATTTTTTTCACTTTTCCCAATACTTTTTCACTTTGTCAGCATTTTTTTCAATACTTTCTGATTTTCACATTTTTTCGAACGTTAGTGACCTTAGACATTTTCTGTCAAAATTTCAGGAATACATATACTCTGACATGTTACTAACTTTTCACATTTGATTAGCATCTGGAAGCATCTGGAAGTCTGCTTGAGGCCGGCTCTCAGCAGTTACTGTCCGGACTCTGCATCCCTGGCTAATTCCATTCAGTACAAGTCATCGGAGTAAGGTAATGACAAAAAAAATGTACAAAGTTGTATTGTGCAATATAGGTTGATGCAGTACTGCGAGGAACACCAGCATATACTGTACATATAAAAATGATTCTCAATATAATTGCTTTATGATTTTCACATTTTTTCTAACGTTAGTGACCTTTGACTTTTTTGGTCAAAATTTTCATGAATACATGTACTGTGATATTTTACTAATTTTTCACTTTTCCTAATATTTTTCACTTTGTCAACCATTTTTTCAATACTATATGATTTTCACATTTTTTTGAATGTTAGTGACCTTTGACATTTTTGGTCAAAATTTTCATTAATACATATACTTTGACATTTTACAAACTTTTCACTTTTCCTAGTATTTTTCACTTTGTCTACCATTTTATCAATACTTTATGATTTTCATATTTTTTTCCGATATTAGTTAACTTAGACATTTTATGGTTAAAATCTTCGTGAATACACGTACTGTGACACTTTACTAACTTTTCACTGTTCCTAATATTTTTCACATGGTCAATCATTTTTTCAATACTTTATGATTTTCACTTTCCTTTGAACGTAAGTGACCTTAGACATTTTCGGTCAAAATTTTCATGAATCCATATACTGTGACATTTTACTAACTTTTCACTTTTCCTAATATTTTTCACTTTGTCAATCTTTTTTTTAATACTTTTAGATTTTCACTTTCCTTTGAACGTAAGTGACCTTACACATTTTTGGTCAAAATTTTCATGAATACATGTACTGTGACATTTTACTAACTTTTCACTTTTCCTAATATTTTTCACTTTGTCAATCATTTTTTCAATACTTTAAGATTTTCATATTTTTTCCGATATTAGTTAACTTAGACATTTTTGGTTAAAATTTTCATGAATACACGTACTGTGACATTTTACAAACTTTTCACTTTTCCTAATAGTTTTCACTTTGTCAGCATTTTTTTCAATACTATATGATTTTCACATTTTTTCGAACGTTAGTGACCTTTGACATATTTGGTCAAAATTTTCATGAATTCATGTACTTTGATATTTTACTAATTTTTCACTTTTCCCAATATTTTTCACTTTGTCAACCATTTTTTCAATACTTTATGATTTTCACATTTTTTTGAACGTTAGTGACCTTAGACATTTTTGGTCAAAATTTTCATAAATACATGTACTGTGACATTTTACAAACTTTTCACTTTTCCTAATAGTTTTCACTTTGTCAGCATTTTTTTCAATACTATATGATTTTCACATTTTTTCGAACGTTAGTGACCTTTGACATATTTGGTCAAAATTTTCATGAATTCATGTACTTTGATATTTTACTAATTTTTCACTTTTCCCAATATTTTTCACTTTTTCAACCATTTTTTCAATACTTTATGATTTTCACATTTTTTGAACGTTAGTGACCTTAGACATTTTTGGTCAAATTTTCATGAATACATGTACTGTGACATTTTACTAACTTTTCACTTTTCCTAATATTTTTCACTTTGTCAACCATTTTTTCAATACTTTATGATTTTCACATTTTTTCGAACGTTAGTGACCTTTGACATTTTTGGTCAAAACTTTCATGAATACATGTACTGTGACATTTTTTTCACTTTTCCCAATACTTTTTCACTTTGTCAGCATTTTTTTCAATACTTTCTGATTTTCACATTTTTTCGAACGTTAGTGACCTTAGACATTTTCTGTCAAAATTTCAGGAATACATATACTCTGACATGTTACTAACTTTTCACATTTGATTAGCATCTGGAAGCATCTGGAAGTCTGCTTGAGGCCGGCTCTCAGCAGTTACTGTCCGGACTCTGCATCCCTGGCTAATTCCATTCAGTACAAGTCATCGGAGTAAGGTAATGACAAAAAAAATGTACAAAGTTGTATTGTGCAATATAGGTTGATGCAGTACTGCGAGGAACACCAGCATATACTGTACATATAAAAATGATTCTCAATATAATTGCTTTATGATTTTCACATTTTTTCTAACGTTAGTGACCTTTGACTTTTTTGGTCAAAATTTTCATGAATACATGTACTGTGATATTTTACTAATTTTTCACTTTTCCTAATATTTTTCACTTTGTCAACCATTTTTTCAATACTATATGATTTTCACATTTTTTTGAATGTTAGTGACCTTTGACATTTTTGGTCAAAATTTTCATTAATACATATACTTTGACATTTTACAAACTTTTCACTTTTCCTAGTATTTTTCACTTTGTCTACCATTTTATCAATACTTTATGATTTTCATATTTTTTTCCGATATTAGTTAACTTAGACATTTTATGGTTAAAATCTTCGTGAATACACGTACTGTGACACTTTACTAACTTTTCACTGTTCCTAATATTTTTCACATGGTCAATCATTTTTTCAATACTTTATGATTTTCACTTTCCTTTGAACGTAAGTGACCTTAGACATTTTCGGTCAAAATTTTCATGAATCCATATACTGTGACATTTTACTAACTTTTCACTTTTCCTAATATTTTTCACTTTGTCAATCTTTTTTTTAATACTTTTAGATTTTCACTTTCCTTTGAACGTAAGTGACCTTACACATTTTTGGTCAAAATTTTCATGAATACATGTACTGTGACATTTTACTAACTTTTCACTTTTCCTAATATTTTTCACTTTGTCAATCATTTTTTCAATACTTTAAGATTTTCATATTTTTTCCGATATTAGTTAACTTAGACATTTTTGGTTAAAATTTTCATGAATACACGTACTGTGACATTTTACAAACTTTTCACTTTTCCTAATAGTTTTCACTTTGTCAGCATTTTTTTCAATACTATATGATTTTCACATTTTTTCGAACGTTAGTGACCTTTGACATATTTGGTCAAAATTTTCATGAATTCATGTACTTTGATATTTTACTAATTTTTCACTTTTCCCAATATTTTTCACTTTGTCAACCATTTTTTCAATACTTTATGATTTTCACATTTTTTTGAACGTTAGTGACCTTAGACATTTTTGGTCAAAATTTTCATAAATACATGTACTGTGACATTTTACAAACTTTTCACTTTTCCTAATAGTTTTCACTTTGTCAGCATTTTTTTCAATACTATATGATTTTCACATTTTTTCGAACGTTAGTGACCTTTGACATATTTGGTCAAAATTTTCATGAATTCATGTACTTTGATATTTTACTAATTTTTCACTTTTCCCAATATTTTTCACTTTTTCAACCATTTTTTCAATACTTTATGATTTTCACATTTTTTGAACGTTAGTGACCTTAGACATTTTTGGTCAAATTTTCATGAATACATATACTCTGACATGTTACTAACTTTTCACTTTTCCTAATATTTTTCACTTTGTCAACCATTTTTTCAATACTTTATGATTTTCACATTTTTTTGAACGAAAGTGACCTTTGACATTTTTGGTCAAAACTTTCATGAATACATGTACTGTGACATTTTTTTCACTTTTCCCAATATTTTTCACTTTGTCAGCATTTTTTTCAATACTTTATGATTTTCACATTTTTTCGAACGTTAGTGACCTTAGACATTTTCTGTCAAAATTTCATGAATACATATACTCTGACATGTTACTAACTTTTCACATTTGATTAACATCTGGAAGCATCTGGAAGTCTGCTTGAGGCCGGCTCTCAGCAGTTACTGTCCGGACTCTGCATCCCTGGCTAATTCCATTCAGTACAAGTCATCGGAGTAAGGTAATGACAAAAAAAATGTACAAAGTTGTATTGTGCAATATAGGTTGATGCAGTACTGCGAGGAACACCAGCATATACGGTACATATAAAAATGATTCTCAATATAATTGTTTTATGATTTTCACATTTTTTCTAACGTTAGTGACCTTTGACTTTTTTGGTCAAAATTTTCATGAATACATGTACTGTGATATTTTACTAATTTTTCACTTTTCCCAATATGTTTCACTTTGTCAGCAATTTTTTCAATACTTTATGATTTTCACATTTTTTTGAACGTTACTGACCTTAGACATTTTTGGTCAAAATTTTCCTTAATACATGTACTGTGACATTTTACTAACTTTTCACTTTTCCTAATATTTTTCACTTTGTCAATCATTTTTTCAATACTTTAAGATTTTCATATTTTTTCCGATATTAGTTAACTTAGACATTTTTGGTTAAAATTTTCATGAATACACGTACTGTGAAACTTTACTAACTTTTCCCTTTTCCTAATATTTTACACTTTGTCAATCATTTTTTCAATAATTTATGATTTTAACATTTTTTTGAACGTTAGTGACCTTAGACATTTTTGGTCAAAATTTTCATAAATACATGTACTGTGACATTTTACAAACTTTTCACTTTTCCTAATAGTTTTCACTTTGTCAGCATTTTTTTCAATACTATATGATTTTCACATTTTTTCGAACGTTAGTGACCTTTGACATATTTGGTCAAAATTTTCATGAATTCATGTACTTTGATATTTTACTAATTTTTCACTTTTCCCAATATTTTTCACTTTGTCAACCATTTTTTCAATACTTTATGATTTTCACATTTTTTTTGAACGTTAGTGACCTTAGACATTTTTGGTCAAAATTTTCATAAATACATGTACTGTGACATTTGGTCAAAATTTTCATGAATTCATGTACTGTGATATTTTACTAATTTTTCACTTTTCCCAATATTTTTCACTTTTTCAACCATTTTTTCAATACTTAATGATTTTCACATTTTTTGAACGTTAGTGACCTTAGACATTTTTGGTCAAATTTTCATGAATACATATACTCTGACATGTTACTAACTTTTCACTTTTCCTAATATTTTTCACTTTGTCAACCATTTTTTCAATACTTTATGATTTTCACATTCTTTTGAACGAAAGTGACCTTTGACATTTTTGGTCAAAACTTTCATGAATACATGTACTGTGACATTTTTTTCACTTTTCCCAATATTTTTCACTTTGTCAGCATTTTTTTCAATACTTTCTGATTTTCACATTTTTTCGAACGTTAGTGACCTTAGACATTTTCTGTCAAAATTTCATGAATACATATACTGTGACATGTTACTAACTTTTCACATTTGATTAACATCTGGAAGTCTGCTTGAGGCCGGCTCTCAGCAGTTACTGTCCGGACTCTGCATCCCTGGCTAATTCCATTCAGTACAAGTCATCAGAGTAAGCTAATGACAAAAAAAATGTACAAAGTTGTATTGTGCAATATAGGTTGATGCAGTACTGCGAGGAACACCAGCATATACTGTACATATAAAAATGATTCTCAATATAATTGTTTTATGATTTTCACATTTTTTTCTAACGTTAGTGACCTTTGACTTTTTTGGTCAAAATTTTCATGAATACATGTACTGTGATATTTTACTAATTTTTCACTTTTCCCAATATGTTTCACTTTGTCAGCAATTTTTTCAATACTTTATGATTTTCACATTTTTTTGAACGTTACTGACCTTAGACATTTTTGGTCAAAATTTTCATTAATACATATACTTTGACTTTTTACAAACTTTTCACTTTTCCTAGTATTTTTCACTTTGTCTACCATTTTATCAATACTTTATGATTTTCATATTTTTTTCCGATATTAGTTAACTTAGACATTTTATGGTTAAAATCTTCGTGAATACACGTACTGTGACACTTTACTAACTTTTCACTGTTCCTAATATTTTTCACATGGTCAATCATTTTTTCAATACTTTATGATTTTCACTTTCCTTTGAACGTAAGTGACCTTAGACATTTTTGGTCAAAATTTTCATGAATCCATATACTGTGACATTTTACTAACTTTTCACTTTTCCTAATATTTTTAACTTTGTCAATCATTTTTTTAATACTTTTAGATTTTCACTTTCCTTTGAACGTAAGTGACCTTACACATTTTTGGTCAAAATTTTCATGAATACATATACTGTGACATTTTAATAACTTTTCACTTTTCCTAATATTTTTCACTTTGTCAATCATTTTTTCAATACTTTAAGATTTTCATATTTTTTCCGATATTAGTTAACTTAGACATTTTTGGTTAAAATTTTCATGAATACACGTAATGTGAAACTTTACTAACTTTTCCCTTTTCCTAATATTTTACACTTTGTCAATCATTTTTTCAATAATTTATGATTTTCATATTTTTTCGAACGTTAGTGATCTTAGACATTTTTGGTCAAAATTTTCATAAATACATGTACTGTGAAATTTTACAAACTTTTCACTTTTCCTAATAGTTTTCACTTTGTCATCATTTTTTTCAATACTATATGATTTTCACATTTTTTCGAACGTTAGTGACCTTTGACATATTTGGTCAAAATTTTCATGAATTCATGTACTTTGATATTTTACTAATTTTTCACTTTTCCCAATATTTTTCACTTTGTCAACCATTTTTTCAATACTTTATGATTTTCACATTTTTTTTGAACGTTAGTGACCTTAGACATTTTTGGTCAAAATTTTCATAAATACATGTACTGTGACATTTTACAAACTTTTCACTTTTCCTAATAGTTT
Source organism: Fistularia commersonii (assembly GCF_037954325.1). Classification (NCBI taxonomy): domain Eukaryota; kingdom Metazoa; phylum Chordata; class Actinopteri; order Syngnathiformes; family Fistulariidae; genus Fistularia; species Fistularia commersonii. The sequence goes on from NC_141307.1 coordinate 14,920,667, forward strand.
TCACTTTGTCAGCATTTTTTTCAATACTATATGATTTTCACATTTTTTCGAACGTTAGTGACCTTTGACATATTTGGTCAAAATTTTCATGAATTCATGTACTGTGATATTTTACTAATTTTTCACTTTTCCCAATATTTTTCACTTTTTCAACCATTTTTTCAATACTTTATGATTTTCACATTTTTTGAACGTTAGTGACCTTAGACATTTTTGGTCAAATTTTCATGAATACATATACTCTGACATGTTACTAACTTTTCACTTTTCCTAATATTTTTCACTTTGTCAACCATTTTTTCAATACTTTATGATTTTCACATTCTTTTGAACGAAAGTGACCTTTGACATTTTTGGTCAAAACTTTCATGAATACATGTACTGTGACATTTTTTTCACTTTTCCCAATATTTTTCACTTCGTCAGCATTTTTTTCAATACTTTATGATTTTCACATTTTTTCGAACGTTAGTGACCTTAGACATTTTCTGTCAAAATTTCATGAATACATATACTCTGACATGTTACTAACTTTTCACATTTGATTAACATCTGGAAGTCTGCTTGAGGCCGGCTCTCAGCAGTTACTGTCCGGACTCTGCATCCCTGGCTAATTCCATTCAGTACAAGTCATCGGAGTAAGCTAATGACAAAAAAAATGTACAAAGTTGTATTGTGCAATATAGGTTGATGCAGTACTGCGAGGAACACCAGCATATACTGTACATATAAAAATGATTCTCAATATAATTGTTTTATGATTTTCACATTTTTTCTAACGTTAGTGACCTTTGACTTTTTTGGTCAAAATTTTCATGAATACATGTACTGTGATATTTTACTAATTTTTCACTTTTCCCAATATGTTTCACTTTGTCAGCAATTTTTTCAATACTTTATGATTTTCACATTTTTTTGAACGTTACTGACCTTAGACATTTTTGGTCAAAATTTTCCTTAATACATTTACTTTGACATTTTACAAACTTTTCACTTTTCCTAATATTTTTCACTTTGTCAACCATTTTTTCAGTACTATATGATTTTCACATTTTTTTGAACGTTAGTGACCTTTGACATTTTTGGTCAAAATTTTCATTAATACATATACTTTGACATTTTACAAACTTTTCACTTTTCCTAGTAGTTTTCACTTGTCTACCATTTTATCAATACTTTATGATTTTCATATTTTTTTCCGATATTAGTTAACTTAGACATTTTATGGTTAAAATCTTCGTGAATACACGTACTGTGACACTTTACTAACTTTTCACTGTTCCTAATATTTTTCACATGGTCAATCATTTTTTCAATACTTTATGATTTTCACTTTCCTTTGAACGTAAGTGACCTTAGACATTTTCGGTCAAAATTTTCATGAATCCATATACTGTGACATTTTACTAACTTTTCACTTTTCCTAATATTTTTCACTTTGTCAATCTTTTTTTTAATACTTTTAGATTTTCACTTTCCTTTGAACGTAAGTGACCTTACACATTTTTGGTCAAAATTTTCATGAATACATGTACTGTGACATTTTACTAACTTTTCACTTTTCTTAATATTTTTCACTTTGTCAATCATTTTTTCAATACTTTAAGATTTTCATATTTTTTCCGATATTAGTTAACTTAGACATTTTTGGTTAAAATTTTCATGAATACACGTACTGTGAAACTTTACTAACTTTTCCCTTTTCCTAATATTTTACACTTTGTCAATCATTTTTTCAATAATTTATGATTTTCACATTTTTTTGAACGTTAGTGACCTTAGACATTTTTGGTCAAAATTTTCATAAATACATGTACTGTGACATTTTACAAACTTTTCACTTTTCCTAATATTTTTCACTTTGTCAACCATTTTTTCAATACTATATGATTTTCACATTTTTTTGAACGTTAGTGACCTTTGACATTTTTGGTCAAAATTTTCATTAATACATATACTTTGACATTTTACAAACTTTTCACTTTTCCTAGTATTTTTCACTTTGTCTACCATTTTATCAATACTTTATGATTTTCATATTTTTTTCCGATATTAGTTAACTTAGACATTTTATGGTTAAAATCTTCGTGAATACACGTACTGTGACACTTTACTAACTTTTCACTGTTCCTAATATTTTTCACATGGTCAATCATTTTTTCAATACTTTATGATTTTCACTTTCCTTTGAACGTAAGTGACCTTAGACATTTTCGGTCAAAATTTTCATGAATCCATATACTGTGACATTTTACTAACTTTTCCCTTTTCCTAATATTTTACACTTTGTCAATCATTTTTTCAATAATTTATGATTTTCACATTTTTTTGAACATTAGTGACCTTAGACATTTTTGGTCAAAATTTTCATAAATACATGTACTGTGACATTTTACAAACTTTTCACTTTTCCTAATATTTTTCACTTTGTCAATCATTTTTTCAATACTTTAAGATTTTCATATTTTTTCCGATATTAGTTAACTTAGACATTTTTGGTTAAAATTTTCATGAATACACGTACTGTGAAACTTTACTAACTTTTCCCTTTTCCTAATATTTTACACTTTGTCAATCATTTTTTCAATAATTTATGATTTTCACATTTTTTTGAACGTTAGTGACCTTTGACTTTTTTGGTCAAAATTTTCATAAATACATGTACTTTGATATTTTACTAATTTTTCACTTTTCCCAATATTTTTCACTTTGTCAACCATTTTTTCAATACTTTATGATTTTCACATTTTTTTGAACGTTAGTGACCTTAGACATATTTGTTCAAAATTTTCATAAATACTTGTACTGTGACATTTTACAAACTTTTCACTTTTCCTAATAGTTTTCACTTTGTCAGCATTTTTTTCAATACTATATGATTTTCACATTTTTTCGAACGTTAGTGACCTTTGACATATTTGGTCAAAATTTTCATGAATTCATGTACTTTGATATTTTACTAACTTTTCACTTTTCCCAATATTTTTCACTTTGTCAACCATTTTTTCAATACTTTATGATTTTCACATTTTTTGAACGTTAGTGACCTTAGACATTTTTGGTCAAATTTTCATGAATACATATACTCTGACATGTTACTAACTTTTCACTTTTCCTAATATTTTTCACTTTGTCAACCATTTTTTCAATACTTTATGATTTTCACATTCTTTTGAACGAAAGTGACCTTTGACATTTTTGGTCAAAACTTTCATGAATACATGTACTGTGACATTTTTTTCACTTTTCCCAATATTTTTCACTTTGTCAGCATTTTTTTCAATACTTTATGATTTTCACATTTTTTCGAACGTTAGTGACCTTAGACATTTTCTGTCAAAATTTCATGAATACATATACTCTGACATGTTACTAACTTTTCACATTTGATTAACATCTGGAAGCATCTGGAAGTCTGCTTGAGTTCGGCTCTCAGCAGTTACTGTCCGGACTCTGCATCCCTGGCTAATTCCATTCAGTACAAGTCATCGGAGTAAGCTAATGACAAAAAAAATGTACAAAGTTGTATTGTGCAATATAGGTTGATGCAGTACTGCGAGGAACACCAGCATATACTGTACATATAAAAATGTATCTCAATATAATTGTTTTATGATTTTCACATTTTTTCTAACGTTAGTGACCTTTGACTTTTTTGGTCAAAATTTTCATAAATACATGTACTGTGACATTTTACAAACTTTTCATTTTTCCTAATAGTTTTCACTTTGTCAGCATTTTTTTCAATACTTTATGATTTTCACATTTTTTTGAACGTTAGTGACCTTAGACATTTTTGGTCAAAATTTTCATAAATACATGTACTGTCACATTTTACAAACTTTTCATTTTTCCTAATAGTTTTCACTTTGTCAGCATTTTTTTCAATACTATATGATTTTCACATTTTTTTGAACGTTAGTGACCTTTGACATATTTGGTCAAAATTTTCATGAATTCATATACTTTGATATTTTACTAATTTTTCACTTTTCCCAAAATTTTTCACTTTGTCAACCATTTTTTCAATACTTTATGATTTTCACATTTTTTGAACGTTAGTGACCTTAGACATTTTTGGTCAAATTTTCATGAATACATATACTCTGACATGTTACTAACTTATCACTTTTCCTAACATTTTTCACTTTGTCAACCATTTTTTCAATACTTTATGATTTTCACATTCTTTTGAACGAAAGTGACCTCAGACATTTTTGGTCAAAATTTCATTCACATATGTACTCTGACATTTTACTAACTTTTAACTTTCCCAATATTTTTCACTTTGTCAACCATTTTTTCAAAACTTTATGATTTTCAAATTTTTTTGAACGTTAGTGACCTTAGACATTTTTGGCCAAAATTTTCATGAATAAATATACTGTAAGCTAATGACAAAAAAAATGTACAAAGTTGTATTGTGCAATATAGGTTGATGCAGTACTGCGAGGAACACCAGCATATACTGTACATATAAAAATGATTCTCAATATAATTGTTTTATGATTTTCACATTTTTTCTAATGTTAGTGACCTTTGACTTTTTTGGTCAAAATTTTAATGAATACATGTACTGTGATATTTTACTAATTTTTCACTTTTCCCAATATGTTTCACTTTGTCAGCAATTTTTTCAATACTTTATGATTTTCACATTTTTTTGAACGTTACTGACCTTAGACATTTTTGGTCAAAATTTTCCTTAATACATTTACTTTGACATTTTACAAACTTTTCACTTTTCCTAATATTTTTCACTTTGTCAACCATTTTTTCAATACTATATGATTTTCACATTTTTTTGAACGTTAGTGACCTTTGACATTTTTGGTCAAAATTTTCATTAATACATATACTTTGACATTTTACAAACTTTTCACTTTTCCTAATAGTTTTCACTTTGTCAGCATTTTTTTCAATACTTTATGATTTTCACATTTTTTCGAACGTTAGTGACCTTAGACATTTTCTGTCAAAATTTCATGAATACATATACTCTGACATGTTACTAACTTTTCACATTTGATCAGCATCTGGAAGCATCTGGAAGTCTGCTTGAGGCCGGCTCTCAGCAGTTACTTTCCGGACTCTGCATCCCTGGCTAATTCCATTCAGTACAAGTCATCGGAGTAAGGTAATGACAAAAAAAATGTACAAAGTTGTATTGTGCAATATAGGTTGATGCAGTACTGCGAGGAACACCAGCATATACTGTACATATAAAAATGATTCTCAATATAATTGCTTTTTGATTTTCACATTTTTTCTAACGTTAGTGACCTTTGACTTTTTTGGTCAAAATTTTCATGAATACATGTACTGTGATATTTTACTAATTTTTCACTTTTCCTAATATTTTTCACTTTGTCAACCATTTTTTCAATACTATATGATTTTCACATTTTTTTGAACGTTAGTGACCTTTGACATTTTTGGTCAAAATTTTCATTAATACATATACTTTGACATTTTACAAACTTTTCACTTTTCCTAGTATTTTTCACTTTGTATACCATTTTATCAATACTTTATGATTTTCATATTTTTTTCCGATATTAGTTAACTTAGACATTTTATGGTTAAAATCTTCGTGAATACACGTACTGTGACACTTTACTAACTTTTCACTGTTCCTAATATTTTTCACATGGTCAATCATTTTTTCAATACTTTATGATTTTCACTTTCCTTTGAACGTAAGTGACCTTAGACATTTTCGGTCAAAATTTTCATGAATCCATATACTGTGACATTTTACTAACTTTTCACTTTTCCTAATATTTTTCACTTTGTCAATCATTTTTTCAATACTTTAAGATTTTCATATTTTTTCCGATATTAGTTAACTTAGACATTTTTGGTTAAAATTTTCATGAATACACGTACTGTGAAACTTTACTAACTTTTCCCTTTTCCTAATATTTTACACTTTGTCAATCATTTTTTCAATAATTTATGATTTTCACATTTTTTTGAACGTTAGTGACCTTAGACATTTTTTGTCAAAATTTTCATAAATACATGTACTGTGACATTTTACAAACTTTTCACTTTTCCTAATAGTTTTCACTTTGTCATCATTTTTTTCAATACTATATGATTTTCACATTTTTTCGAACGTTAGTGACCTTTGACATATTTGGTCAAAATTTTCATGAATTCATGTACTTTGATATTTTACTAATTTTTCACTTTTCCCAATATTTTTCACTTTGTCAACCATTTTTTCAATACTTTATGATTTTCACATTTTTTTTGAACGTTAGTGACCTTAGACATTTTTGGTCAAAATTTTCATAAATACATGTACTGTGACATTTTACAAACTTTTCACTTTTCCTAATAGTTTTCACTTTGTCAGCATTTTTTTCAATACTATATGATTTTCACATTTTTTCGAACGTTAGTGACCTTTGACATATTTGGTCAAAATTTTCATGAATTCATGTACTGTGATATTTTACTAATTTTTTACTTTTCCCAATATTTTTCACTTTTTCAACCATTTTTTCAATACTTTATGATTTTCACATTTTTTGAACGTTAGTGACCTTAGACATTTTTGGTCAAATTTTCATGAATACATATACTCTGACATGTTACTAACTTTTCACTTTTCCTAATATTTTTCACTTTGTCAACCATTTTTTCAATACTTTATGATTTTCACATTCTTTTGAACGAAAGTGACCTTTGACATTTTTGGTCAAAACTTTCATGAATACATGTACTGTGACATTTTTTTCACTTTTCCCAATATTTTTCACTTCGTCAGCATTTTTTTCAATACTTTATGATTTTCACATTTTTTCGAACGTTAGTGACCTTAGACATTTTCTGTCAAAATTTCATGAATACATATACTCTGACATGTTACTAACTTTTCACATTTGATTAACATCTGGAAGTCTGCTTGAGGCCGGCTCTCAGCAGTTACTGTCCGGACTCTGCATCCCTGGCTAATTCCATTCAGTACAAGTCATCGGAGTAAGCTAATGACAAAAAAAATGTACAAAGTTGTATTGTGCAATATAGGTTGATGCAGTACTGCGAGGAACACCAGCATATACTGTACATATAAAAATGATTCTCAATATAATTGTTTTATGATTTTCACATTTTTTCTAACGTTAGTGACCTTTGACTTTTTTGGTCAAAATTTTCATGAATACATGTACTGTGATATTTTACTAATTTTTCACTTTTCCCAATATGTTTCACTTTGTCAGCAATTTTTTCAATACTTTATGATTTTCACATTTTTTTGAACGTTACTGACCTTAGACATTTTTGGTCAAAATTTTCCTTAATACATTTACTTTGACATTTTACAAACTTTTCACTTTTCCTAATATTTTTCACTTTGTCAACCATTTTTTCAGTACTATATGATTTTCACATTTTTTTGAACGTTAGTGACCTTTGACATTTTTGGTCAAAATTTTCATTAATACATATACTTTGACATTTTACAAACTTTTCACTTTTCCTAGTAGTTTTCACTTGTCTACCATTTTATCAATACTTTATGATTTTCATATTTTTTTCCGATATTAGTTAACTTAGACATTTTATGGTTAAAATCTTCGTGAATACACGTACTGTGACACTTTACTAACTTTTCACTGTTCCTAATATTTTTCACATGGTCAATCATTTTTTCAATACTTTATGATTTTCACTTTCCTTTGAACGTAAGTGACCTTAGACATTTTCGGTCAAAATTTTCATGAATCCATATACTGTGACATTTTACTAACTTTTCACTTTTCCTAATATTTTTCACTTTGTCAATCTTTTTTTTAATACTTTTAGATTTTCACTTTCCTTTGAACGTAAGTGACCTTACACATTTTTGGTCAAAATTTTCATGAATACATGTACTGTGACATTTTACTAACTTTTCACTTTTCTTAATATTTTTCACTTTGTCAATCATTTTTTCAATACTTTAAGATTTTCATATTTTTTCCGATATTAGTTAACTTAGACATTTTTGGTTAAAATTTTCATGAATACACGTACTGTGAAACTTTACTAACTTTTCCCTTTTCCTAATATTTTACACTTTGTCAATCATTTTTTCAATAATTTATGATTTTCACATTTTTTTGAACGTTAGTGACCTTAGACATTTTTGGTCAAAATTTTCATAAATACATGTACTGTGACATTTTACAAACTTTTCACTTTTCCTAATATTTTTCACTTTGTCAACCATTTTTTCAATACTATATGATTTTCACATTTTTTTGAACGTTAGTGACCTTTGACATTTTTGGTCAAAATTTTCATTAATACATATACTTTGACATTTTACAAACTTTTCACTTTTCCTAGTATTTTTCACTTTGTCTACCATTTTATCAATACTTTATGATTTTCATATTTTTTTCCGATATTAGTTAACTTAGACATTTTATGGTTAAAATCTTCGTGAATACACGTACTGTGACACTTTACTAACTTTTCACTGTTCCTAATATTTTTCACATGGTCAATCATTTTTTCAATACTTTATGATTTTCACTTTCCTTTGAACGTAAGTGACCTTAGACATTTTCGGTCAAAATTTTCATGAATCCATATACTGTGACATTTTACTAACTTTTCCCTTTTCCTAATATTTTACACTTTGTCAATCATTTTTTCAATAATTTATGATTTTCACATTTTTTTGAACATTAGTGACCTTAGACATTTTTGGTCAAAATTTTCATAAATACATGTACTGTGACATTTTACAAACTTTTCACTTTTCCTAATATTTTTCACTTTGTCAATCATTTTTTCAATACTTTAAGATTTTCATATTTTTTCCGATATTAGTTAACTTAGACATTTTTGGTTAAAATTTTCATGAATACACTTACTGTGAAACTTTACTAACTTTTCCCTTTTCCTAATATTTTACACTTTGTCAATCATTTTTTCAATAATTTATGATTTTCACATTTTTTTGAACGTTAGTGACCTTAGACATTTTTGGTCAAAATTTTCATAAATACATGTACTGTGACATTTTACAAACTTTTCACTTTTCCTAATAGTTTTCACTTTGTCAGCATTTTTTTCAATACTATATGATTTTCACATTTTTTCGAACGTTAGTGACCTTTGACATATTTGGTCAAAATTTTCATGAATTCATGTACTTTGATATTTTACTAATTTTTCACTTTTCCCAATATTTTTCACTTTGTCAGCATTTTTTTCAATACTTTCTGATTTTCACATTTTTTCGAACGTTAGTGACCTTAGACATTTTCTGTCAAAATTTCATGAATACATATACTCTGACATGTTACTAACTTTTCACATTTGATTAACATCTGGAAGCATCTGGAAGTCTGCTTGAGGCCGGCTCTCAGCAGTTACTGTCCGGACTCTGCATCCCTGGCTAATTCCATTCAGTACAAGTCATCGGAGTAATCTAATGACAAAAAAAATGTACAAAGTTGTAATGTGCAATATAGGTTGATGCAGTACTGCGAGGAACACCAGCATATACTGTACATATAAAAATGATTCTCAATATAATTGTTTTATGATTTTCACATTTTTTCTAACGTTAGTGACCTTTGACTTTTTTGGTCAAAATTTTAATGAATACATGTACTGTGATATTTTACTAATTTTTCACTTTTCCCAATATGTTTCACTTTGTCAGCAATTTTTTCAATACTTTATGATTTTCACATTTTTTTGAACGTTACTGACCTTAGACATTTTTGGTCAAAATTTTCCTTAATACATTTACTTTGACATTTTACAAACTTTTCACTTTTCCTAATATTTTTCACTTTGTCAACCATTTTTTCAATACTATATGATTTTCACATTTTTTTGAACGTTAGTGACCTTTGACATTTTTGGTCAAAATTTTCATTAATACATATACTTTGACATTTTACAAACTTTTCACTTTTCCTAATATTTTTCACTTTGTCAACCATTTTTTCAATACTATATGATTTTCATATTTTTTTCCGATATTAGTTAACTTAGACATTTTATGGTTAAAATCTTTTTGAATACACGTACTGTGACACTTTACTTACTTTTCACTGTTCCTAATATTTTTCACATGGTCAATCATTTTTTCAATACTTTATGATTTTCACTTTCCTTTGAACGTAAGTGACCTTAGACATTTTCGGTCAAAATTTTCATGAATCCATATACTGTGACATTTTACTAACTTTTCACTTTTCCTAATATTTTTCACTTTGTCAATCTTTTTTTTAATACTTTTAGATTTTCACTTTCCTTTGAACGTAAGTGACCTTACACATTTTTGGTCAAAATTTTCATGAATACATGTACTGTGACATTTTACTAACTTTTCACTTTTCCTAATATTTTTCACTTTGTCAATCATTTTTTCAATACTTTAAGATTTTCATATTTTTTCCGATATTAGTTAACTTAGACATTTTTGGTTAAAATTTTCATGAATACACGTACTGTGAAACTTTACTAACTTTTCCCTTTTCCTAATATTTTACACTTTGTCAATCATTTTTTCAATAATTTATGATTTTCACATTTTTTTGAACGTTAGTGACCTTTGACTTTTTTGGTCAAAATTTTCATAAATACATGTACTTTGATATTTTACTAATTTTTCACTTTTCCCAATATTTTTCACTTTGTCAACCATTTTTTCAATACTTTATGATTTTCACATTTTTTTGAACGTTAGTGACCTTAGACATATTTGTTCAAAATTTTCATAAATACTTGTACTGTGACATTTTACAAACTTTTCACTTTTCCTAATAGTTTTCACTTTGTCAGCATTTTTTTCAATACTATATGATTTTCACATTTTTTCGAACGTTAGTGACCTTTGACATATTTGGTCAAAATTTTCATGAATTCATGTACTTTGATATTTTACTAACTTTTCACTTTTCCCAAAATTTTTCACTTTGTCAACCATTTTTTCAATACTTTATGATTTTCACATTTTTTGAACGTTAGTGACCTTAGACATTTTTGGTCAAATTTTCATGAATACATATACTCTGACATGTTACTAACTTTTCACTTTTCCTAATATTTTTCACTTTGTCAACCATTTTTTCAATACTTTATGATTTTCACATTCTTTTGAACGAAAGTGACCTTTGACATTTTTGGTCAAAACTTTCATGAATACATGTACTGTGACATTTTTTTCACTTTTCCCAATATTTTTCACTTTGTCAGCATTTTTTTCAATACTTTATGATTTTCACATTTTTTCGAACGTTAGTGACCTTAGACATTTTCTGTCAAAATTTCATGAATACATATACTCTGACATGTTACTAACTTTTCACATTTGATTAACATCTGGAAGCATCTGGAAGTCTGCTTGAGTTCGGCTCTCAGCAGTTACTGTCCGGACTCTGCATCCCTGGCTAATTCCATTCAGTACAAGTCATCGGAGTAAGCTAATGACAAAAAAAATGTACAAAGTTGTATTGTGCAATATAGGTTGATGCAGTACTGCGAGGAACACCAGCATATACTGTACATATAAAAATGATTCTCAATATAATTGTTTTATGATTTTCACATTTTTTCTAACGTTAGTGACCTTTGACTTTTTTGGTCAAAATTTTCATAAATACATGTACTGTGACATTTTACAAACTTTTCATTTTTCCTAATAGTTTTCACTTTGTCAGCATTTTTTTCAATACTTTATGATTTTCACATTTTTTTGAACGTTAGTGACCTTAGACATTTTTGGTCAAAATTTTCATAAATACATGTACTGTCACATTTTACAAACTTTTCATTTTTCCTAATAGTTTTCACTTTGTCAGCATTTTTTTCAATACTATATGATTTTCACATTTTTTTGAACGTTAGTGACCTTTGACATATTTGGTCAAAATTTTCATGAATTCATATACTTTGATATTTTACTAATTTTTCACTTTTCCCAAAATTTTTCACTTTGTCAACCATTTTTTCAATACTTTATGATTTTCACATTTTTTGAACGTTAGTGACCTTAGACATTTTTGGTCAAATTTTCATGAATACATATACTCTGACATGTTACTAACTTATCACTTTTCCTAACATTTTTCACTTTGTCAACCATTTTTTCAATACTTTATGATTTTCACATTCTTTTGAACGAAAGTGACCTCAGACATTTTTGGTCAAAATTTCATTCACATATGTACTCTGACATTTTACTAACTTTTAACTTTCCCAATATTTTTCACTTTGTCAACCATTTTTTCAAAACTTTATGATTTTCAAATTTTTTTGAACGTTAGTGACCTTAGACATTTTTGGCCAAAATTTTCATGAATAAATATACTGTAAGCTAATGACAAAAAAAATGTACAAAGTTGTATTGTGCAATATAGGTTGATGCAGTACTGCGAGGAACACCAGCATATACTGTACATATAAAAATGATTCTCAATATAATTGTTTTATGATTTTCACATTTTTTCTAATGTTAGTGACCTTTGACTTTTTTGGTCAAAATTTTAATGAATACATGTACTGTGATATTTTACTAATTTTTCACTTTTCCCAATATGTTTCACTTTGTCAGCAATTTTTTCAATACTTTATGATTTTCACATTTTTTTGAACGTTACTGACCTTAGACATTTTTGGTCAAAATTTTCCTTAATACATTTACTTTGACATTTTACAAACTTTTCACTTTTCCTAATATTTTTCACTTTGTCAACCATTTTTTCAATACTATATGATTTTCACATTTTTTTGAACGTTAGTGACCTTTGACATTTTTGGTCAAAATTTTCATTAATACATATACTTTGACATTTTACAAACTTTTCACTTTTCCTAATAGTTTTCACTTTGTCAGCATTTTTTTCAATACTTTATGATTTTCACATTTTTTCGAACGTTAGTGACCTTAGACATTTTCTGTCAAAATTTCATGAATACATATACTCTGACATGTTACTAACTTTTCACATTTGATCAGCATCTGGAAGCATCTGGAAGTCTGCTTGAGGCCGGCTCTCAGCAGTTACTTTCCGGACTCTGCATCCCTGGCTAATTCCATTCAGTACAAGTCATCGGAGTAAGGTAATGACAAAAAAAATGTACAAAGTTGTATTGTGCAATATAGGTTGATGCAGTACTGCGAGGAACACCAGCATATACTGTACATATAAAAATGATTCTCAATATAATTGCTTTTTGATTTTCACATTTTTTCTAACGTTAGTGACCTTTGACTTTTTTGGTCAAAATTTTCATGAATACATGTACTGTGATATTTTACTAATTTTTCACTTTTCCTAATATTTTTCACTTTGTCAACCATTTTTTCAATACTATATGATTTTCACATTTTTTTGAACGTTAGTGACCTTTGACATTTTTGGTCAAAATTTTCATTAATACATATACTTTGACATTTTACAAACTTTTCACTTTTCCTAGTATTTTTCACTTTGTATACCATTTTATCAATACTTTATGATTTTCATATTTTTTTCCGATATTAGTTAACTTAGACATTTTATGGTTAAAATCTTCGTGAATACACGTACTGTGACACTTTACTAACTTTTCACTGTTCCTAATATTTTTCACATGGTCAATCATTTTTTCAATACTTTATGATTTTCACTTTCCTTTGAACGTAAGTGACCTTAGACATTTTCGGTCAAAATTTTCATGAATCCATATACTGTGACATTTTACTAACTTTTCACTTTTCCTAATATTTTTCACTTTGTCAATCATTTTTTCAATACTTTAAGATTTTCATATTTTTTCCGATATTAGTTAACTTAGACATTTTTGGTTAAAATTTTCATGAATACACGTACTGTGAAACTTTACTAACTTTTCCCTTTTCCTAATATTTTACACTTTGTCAATCATTTTTTCAATAATTTATGATTTTCACATTTTTTTGAACGTTAGTGACCTTAGACATTTTTGGTCAAAATTTTCATAAATACATGTACTGTGACATTTTACAAACTTTTCACTTTTCCTAATAGTTTTCACTTTGTCATCATTTTTTTCAATACTATATGATTTTCACATTTTTTCGAACGTTAGTGACCTTTGACATATTTGGTCAAAATTTTCATGAATTCATGTACTTTGATATTTTACTAATTTTTCACTTTTCCCAATATTTTTCACTTTGTCAACCATTTTTTCAATACTTTATGATTTTCACATTTTTTTTGAACGTTAGTGACCTTAGACATTTTTGGTCAAAATTTTCATAAATACATGTACTGTGACATTTTACAAACTTTTCACTTTTCCTAATAGTTTTCACTTTGTCAGCATTTTTTTCAATACTATATGATTTTCACATTTTTTCGAACGTTAGTGACCTTTGACATATTTGGTCAAAATTTTCATGAATTCATGTACTGTGATATTTTACTAATTTTTTACTTTGCCCAATATTTTTCACTTTTTCAACCATTTTTTCAATACTTTATGATTTTCACATTTTTTGAACGTTAGTGACCTTAGACATTTTTGGTCAAATTTTCATGAATACATATACTCTGACATGTTACTAACTTTTCACTTTTCCTAATATTTTTCACTTTGTCAACCATTTTTTCAATACTTTATGATTTTCACATTCTTTTGAACGAAAGTGACCTTTGACATTTTTGGTCAAAACTTTCATGAATACATGTACTGTGACATTTTTTTCACTTTTCCCAATATTTTTCACTTTGTCAGCATTTTTTTCAATACTTTCTGATTTTCACATTTTTTCGAACGTTAGTGACCTTAGACATTTTCTGTCAAAATTTCATGAATACATATACTCTGACATGTTACTAACTTTTCACATTTGATTAACATCTGGAAGTCTGCTTGAGGCCGGCTCTCAGCAGTTACTGTCCGGACTCTGCATCCCTGGCTAATTCCATTCAGTACAAGTCATCGGAGTAAGCTAATGACAAAAAAAATGTGCAAAGTTGTATTGTGCAATATAGGTTGATGCAGTACTGCGAGGAACACCAGCATATACGGTACATCTAAAAATGATTCTCAATATAATTGTTTTATGATTTTCACATTTTTTCTAACGCTAGTGACCTTTGACTTTTTTGGTCAAAATTTTCATGAATACATGTACTGTGATATTTTACTAATTTTTCACTTTTCCCAATATGTTTCACTTTTTCAGCAATTTTTTTCAATACTTTATGATTTTCACATTTTTTTGAACGTTACTGACCTTAGACATTTTTGGTCAAAATTTTCCTTAATACATTTACTTTGACATTTTACAAACTTTTCACTTTTCCTAATATTTTTCACTTTGTCAACCATTTTTTCAATACTATATGATTTTCACATTTTTTTGAACGTAAGTGACCTTTGACATTTTTGGTCAAAATTTTCATTAATACATATACTTTGACATTTTACAAACTTTTCACTTTTCCTAGTATTTTTCACTTTGTCTACCATTTTATCAATACTTTATGATTTTCAGATATTTTTCCGATATTAGTTAACTTAGACATTTTATGGTTAAAATCTTCGTGAATACACGTACTGTGACACTTTACTAACTTTTCACTGTTCCTAATATTTTTCACTTTGTCAATCATTTTTTCAATACTTTAAGATTTTCAAATTTTTTCCGATATTAGTTAACTTAGACATTTTTGGTTAAAATTTTCATGAATACACATACTTTGAAACTTTACTAACTTTTCCCTTTTCCTAATATTTTTCACTTTGTCAATCATTTTGTCAATAATTTATGATTTTCACATTTTTTTGAACGTTAGTGACCTTAGACATTTTTGGTCAAAATTTTCATAAATACATGTACTGTGACATTTTACAAACTTTTCACTTTTCCTAATAATTTTCACTTTGTCAGCATTTTTTTCAATACTATATGATTTTCACATTTTTTCGAACGTTAGTCACCTTTGACATATTTGGTCAAAATTTTCATGAATTCATGTACTTTGATATTTTACTAATTTTTCACTTTTCCCAATATTTTTCACTTTGTCAACCATTTTTTCAATACTTTATGATTTTCACATTTTTTGAAGTTAGTGACCTTAGACATTTTTGGTCAAATTTTCATGAATACATATACTCTGACATGTTATTAACTTTTAACTTTTCCTAATATTTTTCACTTTGTCAACCATTTTTTCAATACTTTATGATTTTCATATTTTTTCCGATTTTAGTTAACTTAGACATTTTTAGTTAAAATTTTCGTGAATACACGTACTGTGACATTTTACTAACTTTTCACTTTTCCTAATATTTTTCACTTTGTCAATCATTTTTTCAATACTTTGATTTTCACTTTCCTTTGAACGTAAGTGACCTTTGACATTTTTGGTCAAAATTTCATGAACACATGTACTGTGACATTTTAGTAACTTTTCACTTTTCATAATATTTTTCACTTTGTCAATCGTTTTTTCTATACTATATGATTTTCACATTTTTTTGAACGTTAGTGACCTTTGACATTTTTGGTCAAAATTTTCATTAACACATATACTTTGACATTTTACAAACTTTTCATTTTTCCTAATATTTTTTACTTTGTCAACCATTTTTTCAAAACTTCATGATTTTCACTTTACTTTGAACGTAAGTGACCTTGGACATTTTTGGTCAAAATTTTAATGAATACATATACTGTGACATTTTACTGAATTTTCACATTGTCAATCATTTTTTCAATATTTTATGATTTTCACTTTCTTTTGAACGTAAGTGACCTTATACATTTTTGGTCAAAATTTTCATGACCACATGTACTGTGACATTTTACTAACTTTTCACTTTTCCCAATATTTTTCACTTTGTCAACCATTTTTTCAATACTTTATGATTTTCACATTTTTTGAACGTTCGTGACCTTAGACATTTTCGGTCAAAATTCCATGAACACATGTACTTTGACATTTCACTAACTTTTTACTTTTCATAATATTTTTCACTTTGTCCACCATTTTTTCAATACTTTATGATTTTCACATTTTTTGAACGTTTTCTGACCTTAGACAATTTCGCTCAAAATTTTCATGAATACATATACTGTGACATTTTACTAACTTTTCACTTTGTCAATCATTTTTTCAATATTTTATGATTTTCACTTTACTTTGAACGTAAGTGACCTTGGTCATTTTTGGTCAAAATTTTCATGGACACATGTGATTTGACATTTTACAAACTTTTCACTTTTCGTAATATTTTTCACTTTGTCAATCATTTTTTCAATACTTTATGATTTTCACTTTCTTTTGAACGTAAGTGACCTTATACATTTTTGGTCAAAATTTTCATGAACACATGTACTGTGACATTTTACTAACTTTTCATTTTTCCCAATATTTTTCACTTTGTCAACCATTTTTTCAATACTATATGATTTTCACATTTTTTGAACGTTCGTGACCTTAGACATTTTCGGTCAATTTTCATGAACACATGTACTGTGACATTTCACTAACTTTTTACTTTTCGTAATATTTTTCACTTTGTCCACCATTTTTTCAATACTTTATGATTTTCACATTTTTTGAACGTTTTCTGACCTTAGACAATTTCGCTCAAAATTTTCATGAATACATATACTGTGACATTTTACTAACTTTTCACTTTGTCAATCATTTTTTCAATATTTTATGATTTTCACTTTACTTTGAACGTAAGTGACCTCGGACATTTTTGGTCAAAATTTTCATTGACACATGTACTGTGACATTTTACAAATTTTTCACTTTTCCTAATATTTTTCACTTTGTCAACCATTTTTTCAATACTTGATGATTTTCACTTTCCTTTGAACGTAAGTGACCTTAGACATTTTTGGTCAAAATTTCATGAACACATTTACTGTGACATTTAACTACCTTTTCCCAATATTTTTCACTTTGTCAACAATTTTTTCAATACTTTATGATTTTCACATTTTTTGAACGTTAGTGAAAAGTCAACCATTTTTTCAATACTATATGATTTTCACAGTTTTTGAACATTCGTGACCTTAGACATTTTCGGTCAAAATTTTCATGAATACATATACTTTGACATTTTCCTAATATTTTTCACTTTGTCAATCATTTTTTCAATACTTTATGATTTTCACTTTACTTTGAACGTAAGTGATCTTGGAAATTTTTGGTCAAAATTTTCATGGACACATATACTGTGACATTTTACTAACTTTTCATTTTTCATTTTAATACTTTATGATTTTCATATTTTTTCCGATATTTGTTAACTCAGACATTTTTGGTTAAAATTTTCGTGAATACACGTACTTTAACACTTTACTAACTTTTCACTTTTCCCAATATTTTTCACTTTGTCAACCATTTTTTCAATAATTTATGATTTTCACATTTTTTGAACGTTAGTGACCTTAGACATTTTCGGTCAAAATTTTCATTAATACATATACTTTGACATTTTACAAACTTTTCATTTTTCCTAATATTTTTCACTTTGTCAATCATTTTTTCAAAACTTGATGATTTTCACTATCTTTTGAACATAAGTGACCTCATACTTTTTTGGCCAAAATTTTCATGAACACATGTACTGTGACATTTTACTAACTTTTCATTTTTCCCAATATTTTTCACTTTGTCAATCATTTTTTCAATATTTTATGATTTTCACTTTACTTTGAACATAAGTGACCTTGGACATTTTTGGTCAAAATTTTCATGGACACATGTACTGTGACATTTTACAAACTTTTCACTTTTCCTAATATTTTTCACTTTGTCAAACATTTTTTCAATACTTTATGATTTTCATATTTTTTCCGATATTTGTTAACTTAGACATTTTTGGTCAAAATTTCGTGAATACATATACTGTGACATTTTACTAGCTTTTCACTTTTCCCAATATTTTTCACTTTGTCCACCATTTTTTCAATACTTTATGATTTTCACATTTTTTGAACGTCAGTGACCTCAGACATTTTTGGTCCAAAGTTCATGAACACATGTACTGTGACATTTTACTAACTTTTCATTTTTCCCAATATTTTTCACTTTGTCAAACATTTTTTCAATACTTGATGATTTTCACATTTCTTTGAACGTAAGTGACATTCGACATTTTTGGTCAAAATTTTCATTAATACATATACTTTGACATTTTACAAACTTTTCATTTTTCCTAATATTTTTCACTTTTCAATCATTTTTTCAATACTTGATGATTTTCACATTTTTTGAACTTTCGTGACCTTTGACATTTTCGGTCAAAATTTTCATTAATACATATACTTTGACATTTTACAAACTTTTCATTTTTCCTAATATTGTTCACTTTGTCAATCATTTTTTCGATACTTTATGATTTTCACTTTTTTTTGAACGTAAGTGACCCTAGACATTTTCGGTCAAAATTTTCATGAATACATGTAATGTGACATTTCAATAACTTTTTACTTTTTGTAATATTTTTCACTTTGTCCACCATTTTTTAAATACTTTATGATTTTCACTTTACTTTGAACGTAAGTGACATTGGACATTTTTGGTCAAAATTTTCATGGACACATGTAATGTGACATTTTACAAACTTTTCACTTTTCCTAATATTTTTCAATTTGTCCACCATTTTTTCAATACTTTATGATTTTCATATTTTTTCCGATATTTGTTAACTAAGACATTTTTGGTTAAAATTTTCGTGAATACACGTACTGTGACACTTTACTAACTTTTCACTTTTCCTAATATTTTTCACTTTGTCAATCATTTTTTCAATATTTTATGATTTTCACATTACTTTGAACGTAAGTGATCTTGGACATTTTTGGTCAAAATTTTCATGGACACATGTACTGTGACATTTTACAAACTTTTCACTTTTCCTAATATTTTTCACTTTGTCAACCATTTTTTTAATACTTTATGATTTTCATATTTTTTCCGATATTTGTTAACTCAGACATTTTTGGTTAAAATTTTCGTGAATACGCGTACTTTGACACTTTACTAACTTTTCACTTATCCCAATATTTTTCACTTTGTCAACCATTTTGTCAATACTTTATGATTTTCACATTTTTTGAACGTTAGTGACCTTAGACATTTTCGGTAAAAATTTTCATGAATACTTATACTTTGACATTTTACTAACTTTTCACTTTTCCTAATGTTTTTCACTTTGTCAATCATTTTTTCAATACTTTATTATTTTCACTTTCTTTTGAACGTAATTGACCTCAGACATTTTTGGTCAAAATGTCATGAACACATGTACTGTGACATTTTACTAACTTTTCACTTTTCCTAATATTTTTCACTTTGTCAATCATTTTTTCAATACTTTATGGTTTTCACTTTCCTTTGAACCGAAGTGACCTTAAAAATTTTGGGTCAAAATTTCATGAACACATGTACTGTGACATTTTACTTACTTTTCACTTTTCGTAATATTTTTCACTTTGTCAACCATTTTTTCAATACTTTATGATTTTCACATTTTTTGAACGTTAGTGACCTTAGACATTTTCGGTCAAAATTTTCATTAATACATATACTTTGACATTTTACAAACTTTTCATTTTTCCTAATATTTTTCACTTTGTCAATCATTTTTTCAATACTTTATGATTTTCACTTTCCTTTGAACCTAAGTGACCTTAGACATTTTGGGTCAAAATTTTAATGAACACATGTACTGGAACATTTTACAAACTTTTCACTTTTCCTAATATTTTTTACTTTGTCAACCATTTTTTCAATACTTTATGATTTTCATATTTTTTCCGATATTTGTTAACTTAGACATTTTTGGTTAAAATTTTCGTGAATACATATACTGTGACATTTTACTAGCTTTTCACTTTTCCTAATATTTTTCACTTTTTCAATCATTTTTTCAATACTTTATTATTTTCACTTTCTTTTGAACGTAAATGATCTTAGACATTTTTGGTCAAAATTTTAATGAACACATGTAATGTGACATTTTACTAACTTTTCATTTTTCCTAAACTTTTCCCTTTGGTCAATCATTTTTTCAATACTATATGATTTTCACATTTTTTGAACGTTCGTGACCTTAGACATTTTCGGTCAAAATTTTCATGAATACATATACTTTGACATTTTCCCAATATTTTTCACTTTGTCAATCATTTTTTCAATATTTTATGATTTTCACATTACTTTGAACGTAAGCGATCTTGGACATTTTTGGTCATCATTTTCATGGACACATGTACTGTGACATTTTACAAACTTTTCACTTTTCCTAATATTTTTCACTTTGTCAACCATTTTTTTTAATACTTTATGATTTTCATATTTTTTCATATATTTGTTAACTCAGACATTTTTGGTTAAAATTTTCGTGAATACACGTACTTTGACACTTTACTAACTTTTCACTTTTCCCAATATTTTTCACTTTGTCAACCATTTTT
The DNA here is from genome assembly GCF_037954325.1 of Fistularia commersonii. Classification (NCBI taxonomy): domain Eukaryota; kingdom Metazoa; phylum Chordata; class Actinopteri; order Syngnathiformes; family Fistulariidae; genus Fistularia; species Fistularia commersonii. The sequence continues at coordinate 14,942,109 of NC_141307.1, forward strand.
TCAATACTTTATGATTTTCACATTTTTTGAACGTTAGTGACCTTAGACATTTTCGGTAAAAATTTTCATGAATACTTATACTTTGACATTTTACTAACTTTTCACTTTTCCTAATGTTTTTCACTTTGTCAATCATTTTTTCAATACTTTATTATTTTCACTTTCTTTTTAACGTAATTGACCTCAGACATTCTTGGTCAAAATTTCATGAACACATGTACTATGACATTTTACTAACTTTTCACTTTTCGTAATATTTTTCACTTTGTCAATCATTTTTTCAATACTTTTTGATTTTCACTTTCCTTTGAACCGAAGTGACCTTAGACATTTTGGGTCAAAATTTCATGAACACATGTACTATGACATTTTACTTACTTTTCACTTTTCATAATATTTTTCACTTTGTCAACCTTTTTTTCAATACTTTATGATTTTCACATTTTTTGAACGTTAGTGACCTTAGACATTTTCGGTCAAAATTTTCATTAATACATATACTTTGACATTTTACAAACTTTTCATTTTTCCTAATATTTTTCACTTTGTCAATCATTTTTTCAATACTTTATGATTTTCACTTTCCTTTGAACCTAAGTGACCTTAGACATTTTGGGTCGAAATTTTAATGAACACATGTACTGTAACATTTTACTAACTTTTAATTTTTCCCAATATTTTTCACTTTGTCAACCATTTTTTTCAATACTTTATGATTTTCACTTTCCTTTGAACGTAGGTGACCTCAGACATTTTCGGTCAAAATTTTCATGAATACATGTACTGTGACATTTTACTAACTTTTCACTTTTCCTAAACTTTTCCCCTTGGTCAATCATTTTTTCAATAGTATATGATTTTATCATTTTTTTTAACGTTAGTGACCTTTGACATTTTTGGTCAAAATTTTCATTAATAAATATACTTTGACATTTTACAAACTTTTCATTTTTCCTAATATTTTTCACTTTGTCAATCATTTTTTCAATATTTTATGATTTTCACTTTACTTTGAACGTAAGTGATCTTGAACATGTTTGGTCAAAATTTTCGTGAATACATATACTGTGACATTTTACTAGCTTTTCACTTTTCCTAATATTTTTCACTTTTTCAATCATTTTTTCAATACTTTATGATTTTCACTTTCTTTTGAACGTAAATGACCTTAGACATTTTTGGTCAAAATTTTAATGAACACATGTAATGTGACATTTTACTAACTTTTCATTTTTCCTAAACTTTTCCCTTTGGTCAATCATTTTTTCAATACTTGATGATTTTCACATTTCTTTGAACGTAAGTGACATTCGACATTTTTGGTCAAAATTTTCATTAATACATATACTTTGACATTTTACAAAGTTTTCATTTTTCCTAATATTTTTCACTTTTCAATCATTTTTTCAATACTTGATGATTTTCACATTTTTTGAACTTTCGTGACCTTTGACATTTTCGGTCAAAATTTTCATTAATACATATACTTTGACATTTTACAAACTTTTCATTTTTCCTAATATTTTTCACTTTGTCAATCATTTTTTCGATACTTTATGATTTTCACTTTTTTTTGAACGTAAGTGACCCTAGACATTTTCGGTCAAAATTTTCATGAATACATATACTTTGACATTTTCCTAATATTTTTCACTTTGTCAACCATTTTTTCAATATTTTATAATTTTCACATTACTTTGAACAAAAGTGATCTTGGACATTTTTGGTCAAAATTTTCATGGACACATGTACTGTGACATTTTACAAACTTTTCACTTTTCCTAATATTTTTCACTTTGTCAACCATTTTTTTAATACTTTATGATTTTCATATTTTTTCCGATATTTGTTAACTCAGACATTTTTGGTTAAAATTTTCGTGAATACACGTACTTTAACACTTTACTAACTTTTCACTTTTCCCAATATTTTTCACTTTGTCAACCATTTTTTCAATACTTTATGATTTTCACATTTTTTTGAACGTTAGTGACCTTAGACATTTTCGGTCAAAATTTTCATTAATACATATACTTTGACATTTTACAAACTTTTCATTTTTCCTAATATTTTTCACTTTGTCAATCATTTTTTCAAAACTTGATGATTTTCACTTTCTTTTGAACGTAAGTGACCTCATATTTTTTTGGTCAAAATTTTCATGAACACATGTACTGTGACATTTTACTAACTTTTCATTTTTCCCAATATTTTTCACTTTGTGAACCATTTTTTCAATATTTTATGATTTTCACTTTGCTTTGAACATAAGTGACCTTGGACATTTTTGGTCAAAATTTTCATGGACACATGTATTTTGACATTTTACAAACTTTTCACTTTTCCTAATATTTTTCACCTTGTCAACCATTTTTTCAATACTTTATGATTTTCATATTTTTTCCGATATTTGTTAACTTAGACATTTTTGGTTAAAATTTTCGTGAATACATATTCTGTGACATTTTACTAGCTTTTCACTTTTCCTAATATTTTTCACTTTTTCAATCATTTTTTCAATACTTTATGATTTTCACTTTCCTTTGAACGTAGGTGACCTTAAACACTTTTGGTCAAAATTTCATGAACACATTTACTGTGACATTTTACTAACTTTTCACTTTTCGTAATATTTTTCACTTTGTCAATCATTTTTTCAATACTTTATGATTTTCACTTTCTTTTGAACGTAAGTGACCTTAGACATTTTTGGTCAAAATTTTAATGAACACATGTAATGTGACATTTTACTAACTTTTCACTTTTCCTGAACTTTTCCCTTTGGTCAATCATTTTTTCAATACTATATGATTTTCACATTTTTTTGAACGTTAGTGACCTTTGACATTTTTGGTCAAAATTTTTATGAATACATATACTTTGACATTTTACAAACTTTTCATTTTTCCTAATATTTTTCACTTTGTCAAACATTTTTTCAATACTTGATGATTTTCACATTTCTTTGAACGTAAGTGACATTCGACATTTTTGGTCAAAATTTTCATTAATACATATACTTTGACATTTTACAAACTTTTATTTTTTCCTAATATTTTTCACTTTTCAATCATTTTTTCAATACTTGATGATTTTCAGTTTCTTTTGAACGTAAGTGACCTTATACTTTTTTGGCCAAAATTTTCATGAACACATGTACTGTGACAATTTACTAACTTTTCATTTTTCCCAATATTTTTCACTTTGTCAACCATTTTTTCAATACTTTATGATTTTCACATTTTTTGAACTTTCGTGACCTTTGACATTTTCGGTCAAAATTTTCATGAACACATTTACTGTGACATTTAACTAACTTTTCCCAATATTTTTCACTTTTTCAACCATTTTTTCAATACTTTATGATTTTCACATTTTTTGAACGTTAGTGAAAAGTCAACCATTTTTTCAATACTATATGATTTTCACATTTTTGTACGTTCGTGTCCTCAGACATTTTCGGTCAAAATTTTCATGAATACATATACTTTGACATTTTCCTAATATTTTTCACTTTGTCAATCATTTTTTCAATACTTGATGATTTTCACTTTACTTTGAACGTAAGTGACCTTATACTTTTTTGGTCAAAATTTTCATGAACACATGTACTGTGACATTTTACAAACTTTTCACTTTTCCTAATTTTTTCATTTTGTCAACCATTTTTTTAATACTTTATGATTTTGATATTTTTTCCGATATTTGTTAACTCAGACATTTTTGGTTAAAATTTTCGTGAATACACGTACTTTGACAATTTACTAACTTTTCACTTTTCTTAATATTTTTCACTTTGTCAACCATTTTTTCAATACTTTATGATTTTCACATTTTTTGAACGTTAGTGACCTTAGACATTTTCGGTCAAAATTTTCATTAATACATATACTTTGACATTTTACAAACTTTTCATTTTTCCTAATATTTTTCACTTAGTCAATCATTTTTTCAAAACTTGATGATTTTCACTTTCTTTTGAATGTAAGTGACCTTATACTTTTTTGGCCAAAATTTTCATGAACACATGTACTGTGACATTTTACTGACTTTTCATTTTTCCCAATATTTTTCACTTTGTCAACCATTTTTTAAATACTTTATGATTTTCACTTTCCTTTGAACCGAAGTGACCTTAGACATTTTGGGTCAAAATTTCATGAACACATGTACTGTGACATTTTACTTACTTTTCACTTTTCGTAATATTTTTCACTTTGTCAACCATTTTTTCAATACTTTATGATTTTCACATTTTTTGAACGTTAGTGACCTTAGACATTTTCGGTCAAAATTTTCATTAATACATATACTTTTACATTTTGCAAACTTTTCATTTTTCCTAATATTTTTCACTTTGTCAATCATTTTTTCAATACTTTAGGATTTTCACTTTCCTTTGAACCTAAGTGACCTTAGACATTTTGGGTCAAAATTTTAATGAACACATGTACTGTAACATTTTACTAACTTTTCATTTTTCCCAATATTTTTCACTTTGTCAACCATTTTTTCAATACTTTATGATTTTCACTTTCCTTTGAACGTAGGTGACCTTAGACATTTTTGGTCAAAATTTTCATGAATACATGTACTGTGACATTTTACTAACTTTTCACTTTTCCTAAACGTTTCCCCTTGGTCAATCATTTTTTCAATAGTATATGATTTTATCATTTTTTTTACCGTTTGTGACCTTTGACATTTTTGGTCAAAATTTTCATTAATAAATATACTTTGACATTTTACAAACTTTTCATTTTTCCTAATATTTTTCACTTTGTCAATCATTTTTTCAATATTTTATGATTTTCACTTTACTTTGAACGTAAGTGATCTTGGACATTTTTGGTCAAAATTTTCATGGACACATGTACTGTGACATTTTACAAACTTTTCACTTTTCCTAATATTTTTCACTTTGTCAACCATTTTTTTAATACTTTATGATTTTCATATTTTTTCCGATATTTGTTAACTCAGACATTTTTGGTTAAAATTTTCGTGAATACATGTACTGTGACATTTTACAAACTTTTCACTTTTCCCAATATTTTTCACTTTTTTCAACCATTTTTTCCGTACTTTATGATTTTCACTTTCCTTTGAACGTAGGTGACCTTAGACATTTTTGGTCAAAATTTCATGAACACATGTACTGTGATATTTTAGTAACTTTTCATTTTTCCCAATATTTTTCACTTTGTCAACCATTTTTTCAATACTTTATGATTTTCACATTTTTTGAACGTTAGTGAAAAGTCAACATTTTTTCAATACTATATGATTTTCACATTTTATGAACATTCGTGACCTTAGACATTTTCGGTCAAAATTTTCATGAATACATATATTTTGACATTTTCCTAATATTTTTCACTTTGTCAATCATTTTTTCAATATTTTATGATTTTCACTTTACTTTGAACGTAAGTGATCTTATACATTTTTGGTCAAAATTTCATTAATACATATACTTTGACATTTTACAAACTTTTCATTTTTCCTAATATTTTTCACTTTGTCAATCATTTTTTCAATACTTGATGATTTTCACTTTCTTTTGAACGTTCGTGACCTTATACTTTTTTGGCCAAAATTTTCATGAACACATGTACTGTGACATTTTACTAACTTTTCATTTTTCCCAATATTTTTCACTTTGTCAACCATTTTTTCAATATTTTATGATTTTCACTTTACTTTGAACGTAATTGACCTCATACATTTTTGGTCAAAATTTTAATGAACACATGTACTGTAACATTTTACTAACTTTTCATTTTTCCCAATATTTTTCACTTTGTCAACCATTTTTTCAATACTTTATGATTTTCACTTTCCTTTGAACGTAGGTGACCTTAGACATTTTCGGTCAAAATTTTCATGAATACATATACTATGACATTTTACTAACTTTTCACTTTTCCTAAACTTTTCCCCTTGGTCAATCATTTTTTCAATAGTATGTGATTTTATCATTTTTTTTAACGTTAGTGATCTTTGACATTTTTAGTCAAAATTTTCATTAATAAATATACTTTGACATTTTACAAACTTTTCATTTTTCCTAATATTTTTCACTTTGTCAATCATTTTTTCAATTTTTTATGATTTTCACTTTACTTTGAACGTAAGTGATCTTGGACATTTTTGGTCAAAATTTTCATGGACACATGTACTGTGACATTTTACAAACTTTTCACTTTTCCTAATATTTTTCACTTTGTCAACCATTTTTTTAATACTTTATGATTTTCATATTTTTTCCGATATTTGTTAACTCAGACATTTTTGGTTAAAATTTTCGTGAATACACGTACTTTAACACTTTACTAACTTTTCACTTTTCCCAATATTTATCACTTTGTCAACCATTTTTTCAATACTTTATGATTTTCACATTTTTTGAACGTTAGTGACCTTAGACATTTTCGGTCAAAATTTTCGTGAATACATGTACTGTGACACTTTACTAACTTTTCACTTTTCCTAATATTTTTCACTTTGTCAACCATTTTTTCAATACTTTATGATTTTCATATTTTTTCCAATATTTGTTAACTTAGACATTTTCGGTCAAAATTATCATGAATATATATACTGTGACATTTTACTTACTTTTCACTTTGTCAATCATTTTTTCAATATTTTATGATTTTCACATTTTTTGAACGTTCATGACCTTAGACATTTTCGGTCAAAATTTCATGAACACATGTACTGTGACATTTCACTAACTTTTTACTTTTCGTAATATTTTTCACTTTGTCTACCATTTTTTAAATACTTTATGATTTTCACTTTCTTTTGAACGTAAGTGACCTCAGACATTTTTGGTCAAAATTTTCATGAACACATGTACTGTGACATTTTACAAACTTTTCACTTTTCCTAATATTTTTCACTTTGTCAACCATTTTTTCAATACTTTATGATTTTCATATTTTTTCCAATATTTGTTAACTTAGACATTTTCGGTCAAAATTATCATGAATATATATACTGTGACATTTTACTTACTTTTCACTTTGTCAATCATTTTTTCAATATTTTATGATTTTCACATTTTTTGAACGTTCATGACCTTAGACATTTTCGGTCAAAATTTCATGAACACATGTACTGTGACATTTCACTAACTTTTTACTTTTCGTAATATTTTTCACTTTGTCCACCATTTTTTAAATACTTTATGATTTTCACTTTCTTTTGAACGTAAGTGACCTCAGACATTTTTGGTCAAAATTTTCATGAACACATGTACTGTGACATTTCACTAACTTTTTACTTTTCGTAATATTTTTCACTTTGTCCACCATTTTATCAATACTTTATGATTTTCACATTTTTATAACGTCAGTGACCTCAGACATTTTCGGTAAAAATTTTCATGAATACATATACTGTGACATTTTTCTAACTTTTCATTTTCCTAATATTTTTGACTTTGTCATCCATTTTTTCAATACTTTATGATTTTCACTTTCCTTTGAACGTAAGTGACCTCATACATTTTTGGTCAAAATTTTCATGAACACATGTACTGTGACATTTTACTAACTTTTCATTTTTCCCAATGTTTTTTACTTTGTCAACCATTTTTTCAATACTATATGATTTTCACATTTTTTGAACGTTAGTGACCTTAGACATTTTTGGTCAAAATTTTCATGAACACATGTACTGTGACATTTTACTAACTTTTCATTTTTCCCAATATTTTTCACTTAGTCAACCATTTTTTCAATACTATATGATTTTCACATTTTTTGAACGTTCGTGACCTTAGACATTTTCGGTCAAAATTTCATGAACACATGTACTTTGACATTTCACTAACTTTTTACTTTTCGTAATATTTTTCACTTTGTCCACCATTTTTTCAATACTTTATGATTTTCACATTTTTTGAACGTTAGTGACCTTCGACATTTTTGGTCAAAATTTTCATGAACACATGGACTATGACATTTTACTAACTTTTTACTTTTCCCAATATTTTTCACTGTCAACCATTTTTTCAATACTTTATGATTTTCACATTTTTTGAACGTCAGTGACCTTAGACATTTTTGGTCAAAATTTTCATGAACACATGTACTGTGACATTTTACTAACTTTTCAAATTGTCAATCATTTTTTCAATACTTTATGATTTTCACATTTTTTGATCGTTCGTGACCTTAGACATTTTCGGTCAAAATTTTCATGAATATATATACTGATACATTTTACTAACTTTTCATTTTTCCCAATATTTTTCACTTTGTCAACCATTTTTTCAATATTTTATGATTTTCACTTTCCTTTGAACGTAAGTGACCTTAGACATTTTTGGTCAAAATTTCATGAACACATGTACTGTGACATTTCACTAACTTTTCACTTTTCGTAATATTTTTCACATTTTTTGAACGTTAGTGACCTATGACATTTTTGGTCAAAATTTTCATGAATATGTATACAGTGACATTTTACTAACTTTTCACTTTTCCCAATATTTTTCACTTCGTCAACCATTTTTTCAATACTTTATGATTTTCATATTTTTTCCGATATTAGTTGACTTAGACATTTTTGGTTAAAATTTTCGTGAATACACGTACTGTGACACTTTACTAACTTTTCACTTTTCCCAATATTTTTCACTTTGTCCACAATTTTTTCAATACTTTATGATTTTCACATTTTTTTGAACTTTTAGTTACCTTTGACATTTTTGGTCAAAATTTTCATTAATACATATACTTTGACATTTTACAAACTTTTCATTTTTCCTAATATTTTTCACTTTGTCAATCATGTTTTCAATACTTTATGATTTTCACATTTTTTTGAACGTTAGTGACCTTAGACATTTTTGGTCAAAATTTTCGTAAATACATGTACTATGATATTTTACAAACTTTTCACTTTTCCTAATATTTTTCACTTTGTCAACCATTTTTTCAATACTTAATGATTTTTATATTTTTTCCGATATTAGTTAAGTTCGACATTTTTGGTTAAAATTTTCGTGAGTACATATACTGTGACAATTTACTAATTTTTCACTTTTCCCAATATTTTTCACTTCATCAACCACTTTTTCAATACTTTATGATTTTCACAGTTTTTCCAATATAAGTCACCTTACACATTTTTTTTCAAAATTTTCATGAATATACATGTATTATCACATTTTGCCATTTTTTTAGCTTTTCCAATAGTTTTTACATTTTCAATATTTTTCCAAAATTCATGTTTTTTACATTTTATTCCAATATAAGTGAACTTAGACATTTTTGGTTGAAATTTTTATGAATACATGTTCTGTGACATTTTACTGACTTTTCATTTTGCCCAATATTTCTCAGTTTGTCAACAATTTTTTCAATACTTAAAGATTTTCACATTTTTTCCAATATTAGTGACCTTAGACATTTTTGGTCAAAATTTTCATGACTATACATATTTTTCACATTCTGCCAATCTTTAAACTTTTCCCAATATTTTAACTTTGTCTACAATTTTCGTCATACCTTTCAATTTTTTTTTCCAATTTGATGCCCTTTGACAATTTTTTTCAAAATTTTCATGAATATTTTCATGAATATACATGAATAAACTATAAAGTATGTCAAAAGTTCAAAAAATGTCAAAGGTCACTAACATTGGAAAAAATGTGAAAATCATAAAGTATTGCTCCCGACAGAGAGCTGCGTTCCTCCAATACAAACCTACTAGCAGTACCTATAGCTCGCTCTAAGCGATCTCAGGCAAAACTGTTCTCAGTTCTACTACCTCAGTGGTGGAACAAACTTCTGGAAGCAACAAGACTAGCATCATCTATCTCAACCTTCAAGATACAGGTAAAAACTCTTCTCTTTCAGGACTTTTTACTGCGCTGATGCCCCAGATCAGGTCAGGCAGCAAGTTAGGCTATACAGTTTGTGTTTGTGTGTGTGTGCGTGTGCGTGTGCGTGTGTGTGTGTGTGTGTTTGTGTGTGTGTACGTTTGTGTATGTCTTTGTCAAAAAAAAAAAAAAAAAAAAAAAATTACTAACCCAAGCTTACTGTTCTGTATATTTTCTGTACATCGTCTATTTGCAAGTGTATTTGCAGTCCCTATGTCCTCTATTGTAAGTCGCTTTGGATAAAAGCGTCTGCGTAATGTAATGTAATGTAATATTGAAAAAATTGTTGATAAAGTCAAAAATATTTGGAAAAGTGAAAAATTGGCAAAATATTACAATATAGATATCCATAATTTTTTTTTTTTTAAAAGTCGAATGTCAGTAAAATTGGAAACAAATGTGAAAACCATAAAGTTTGGAAAAAAATATTGAAAATGTAAAAAGTATTGGAAAACTAAAAAATTGGTAAACTGTGACAATATGGATATTCATAAATTAAAAAAAATGTCAAAAGTCATCAAATTGGAAAAAAAAAATGAAAATGACAAAAATTGTAGACAGAGTGAAAAATAATGGGAAAAGTTTAAAAATTGGCAGAATGTGAAAAATAAATGTAGTTATGAAAATTTTGACAAAAATGTTAAAGGTCACTAACAATGTAAAAAATGTGAAAATCATAAAGTACTGAAAAAATTGTTGACAAAGTGAAAAATATTTGAAAAAGTAAAAAAAATGTCAACATTGGCATATTCATAAAAATTTTGACAAAAATGTCAAAGGCCAGCTTCTTCTTCTTCTTTCGGCTTTTCCCGGCAGGGGTCGCCACAGCGAGTCAACTTTCTCCATCTAACCCTATTCTCTGGATCCTCCTCTCTCACACCAACTACCTTCATATCCTCTCTCACTACGTCCATAAATTTTCTCTCTGGTCTTCCTCGAGACCTTTTGCCTAGCAACTCCAATTCCAGCGTCCGTCTACCAATATATTCTCCATCTGCCTCCTCTGCCCATGACCAAACCATCTCAGTCTGGCTTCTCCGATCTTCTCTCCAAAACATCTAACATGTGCTGTTCCTTTGATAGACTCATGTCTGATCCTCTCCATCCTGGTCCCTCCCAAAGAGAACCTCAACATCTTCATCTCTGCAAGCTCTAGTTCTGCCTGCTGTCTTTTGGTCATTGTAACAGTTTCTAGTGCAAACATCATCGCTGGTCTCACCACTGTCTTGCACACCTATCCTTTTATTCTGGCCGAAAGTCTTCTATCACATAGTACCCCTGACACTTTTCTCCACCCATTCCAACCTGCTTGGACCCGTCTCTTCACCTCTTTTTCACACTCTCCGTTGCTCTGGACTGTTGACCCTAAGTACCTGAAATCCTCCAGCTTCTTGAACTCCACTTCCTGTAGCATCACCGTTCCTCCCGAGTTCCTCTCATTCACACACATATATTCTGTCTTGCTGCGACTAACTTTCATTCCTCTCCTTTCCAGAGCATACTTCCACCTCTCTGGATTTTCCTCTACTTGTTGTCTGCTCTCACTACAGATCACAATGTCATCCGCAAACATCATGGTCCATGGGGATTCCTGTCTAACCTCATCTGTCATCACCATTGCGAACAAGAAGGGGCTCAGAGCTGAGCCCATGATGGAGTCCCACCTCCACCTTGAACTTCTCAGTTACCCCTACAGCACACCGTACCAGTGTCTCACAGCTAGCATACATGTCCTGCACCAGTCTAACATACTTCTCTGCCACTCCAGACTTCCTCATACAATACCAGAGCTAATACAAAGCTACAATACAATCGGTTCTGCAAATGAACTCTGTTTGAGAAAGAAGAGAGGATGGATTTTGTCTACAAATGATCCTAAATAATACTGCAGGTTTATCAGGTTATTATTGGCGTTTTTCATGTCTCGCAGCTGTTTGCTAGAAAGGCATTTATTGTGGCTACTGTCCGTTTGTGTGGCCAAGGGACCGGACTTTTGTTGTCCCGGTGTGTTCAGGAACTGATCAAGCAAGAATGGTTTATTCAAAGTCAGGAAATACACTTAGGAGATATCCCGGGCTAGAATGAATGTCACCCCGAGAGGATGGTTCACCCTCTGCACACCCTCTGAGACACGTCCAGCGGATGTGCAGGTGAGTAGGTTCTGGCCCCGAGCCGAGGAGGCGCCGTCATTTTATACCATCGCCTCAACGCTCAAGTTTATTTCCAAATAAGGACTTGTTTTACACACTCATGGAATTTGGGCACTTGGGGTGCCGGGCCGCGTCCCGGATAAAGCCGCGGGGTTCGCCATCGATTACGCTTTGGGGGTGTCAATGGAAGAGAACACAGTTGGGCATCCCTTTGTCGTCACGTGATGCTCTCGTGGGCGAATTTTAACACTACATGAGTTATCTATCTGCAATGCACCCCTCTTTATACTGCATTAGATGTTTGTTTTTTTTTATAGCCATATACTAATTATTGGGGGGTGGATTGATTCGGAGCACTACTGAAGGCCTCGGTGTAAAATGCACGGCCCGCCACTGAGAATCCGCCTGAATCCGGTCACCATCAGGGGTACAGAAGTGGACATTGTGGACACCTACAAATACCTGGGTGTCCACTTGGACAATAAACTGGACTGTAAACACCAACGCCATCTTCAAGAAGGGTCAGAGCCGCCTGTCTTCACAGCTGGAGTCTGTGGTGCAGGTGTCAGAGAAGCTCCTCAGCATCATGGACAACGTCCATCACCCCCTGCATGGACACTGACGTCCTGTCAGAGCTCTTTCAGTCATAGATTGATACCACCAAGGAGCTCCACTGAACGCCACAGGAGGTCTTTCCTACCTGAGGCTATCAGACTTTTTAATTCCCCTTCCTTCTGCCAAAGGGAATCTTATAATCTTTGTACTTTTTAAGACCTTAAAACACTTGATAGCCTTAACCTTGACAATTGATATTTTATTGTTTTTCGTATTCTCCCTCCTCCCTACTATTATCTATTACTCTTATGTTTTTGCTTGACACTCTGGCACAGCAATTTCCTTCGGGATAAATAAAGTTGTTCTCATCATCTCATCTCTCTCATATATATATATATATATATATATATATATATACTTTTTTTTATTTTTTGACGTAACTATTACACTGCTGTGAAAAAGGAATTTCCCCTATGGAGATGGATACTTGATTGGTAATTCCAAGCAGCTGAGAGCGTTTAGTAAATGCTAACTGGTTGCGGTCTGCTATTGGTCCCTGCCAGGGCGCTGGCCGTGACGCAACTTCCGGATGACGTCAGAACTCTGGAGAGCCAGCTGAGCGCTGCACGTCTCTTGACGGGAGAATTGCTTTTGTGAGGGGAGGCACAATTTCGTCTTGTCTTTCAGATCCAACGCGTTTGGAGCGCGCTTTTGGTCTTGTGTTTTGCTTTTTTTTTTCTTCTCCATTTTTCTGTGATATAATTCTGCTTAGTGATGGGACGATGAAACCTCAAGGAGTGTGTTGACACACTAGACCAGGGGTCGGCAACCCGTGCGGCTCTTCCATCTTTACACTGCGGCTCCGAGTGGCTTGGTAAAATATATCATAAATATTTTATTGAAGAATATGTCATTCGTGTTAATTCCATTATTGTGATCTTAAAATATTAAATAAAATTATATTGTTTTTCGCCGCTCAAAATAACGTCACACCGGCGGAAGCCGGTAGACCCGCCAGCCGGTAAAGTCCCGATTTGCAGATGCTGTGCGCAGGAGTTCAGGAGCAGAAGTCCTATGAACCAGGTAAAATAAATATTAAGATATGTTGCAAATATTTATTTTTTGTTTACTGACAGTGTTTTTTTTTGCCCCCGATTTATTTTTAAAATTCAGGTCAAGGCTCCGCTCAACGCTCTGAAAGCCCAAAGCTCAAAATGACTTCATTACATAAATAAAATTTAATTTTCTCCGTAATACTTTGTGATTTTCAGAAGCAGCACACTTGTTTATACAAAGTATAGAGCGCGATTTCAGTGAAAGAAACCTAAAGATAGGACTAGTCAATGAAATCTTTGTGAGTGAAGCTCCAGCTGTATTTCCGGCTTTAGTTTCATCGGGGAGAAGACTTGTTTCAGGTGTGGAAGTTAAAATCAGGCTTTTTGTTTCAAGCTCGCTTACGTGCTGAAAGTCGCAAAACGGTGAGTTTTGAACTTAAGAGCGGGAATTGTGTGAACTCAGCAAATGTCTACCATCTGTGCTTGTCTTTTTGTCCCTGTCCATAAAAGGGTATCGACAGTTCCCGCTGAGATTTCCAGCTTTGTTACACCCCCGACTGTTTGGGCTTAGAATGCTCTTGCCACGTTCCGACACTGGATGTGCAAAGTTGGAGCCTCTCTGACCTTGAACTTTGCCAAATGAGTTCGGTAAAGCCACCGTCGCTTGGGTAAGAGTGTCTGTTTTTGAAGGAACAAATAAATGGATGTCTACACTTGACTCACACACTCTAGCTTCTTTTCTGCAGCTGAGGATTTGCAAGAAGAATCCCTGGAATCACCATGAGGCAGAATGGCGTGCCTCACTTGGGCGCTCTTTGCAGCTGTTTTATGATCGCTCAGCACAAGAAACTAATTCCCAACATGCAGTGGTTGCCAAAAACACTGTACATTCCAAATTAATAGTGCTTAAACATTTTAATAGTGACATAGAATTAAATGAAATCACTGATAAGTATAACCCTTTAATTCCTTTTTTTCCATTTTAGATTTTTCTCCAAGATTGCCAAGTGAGCCATAGCCTCGACTGCCTCCAAGGACTACACGTCACTGGTGTGTGTATACATACTACATGTATATACATATGTGTGTGTGTGTGTATATGTAGGTATGCAAGGAAAAAGGAAAAGCCCAAAGGATGGAGATGTTTCCATATACATAAAGTGTGGGTGCACTTCTTGCTCATCTTCATAACAAACAGGACACATATGTATGTATGTATGTATACACATGACCATCTCAGCCACCACGCCTGAGGAGACACCAACCTGTGGAGGAGCAAAAGGCCGTCTGACTGCGACTCAACATTTCCTTTGCAGTGTTCACAAGTCAACTGTTAACTGAAATAAAGTGAGACTGAATATAAAACAAAATGTGTTTTCTTTATAGAATGAGTCATGACTTGTGAGGGATACTCATGTTCAAGACAAACATCCAAAGTAATCACTGGAACTGAAATAAGTTCATCACTTTATTTTACAACACTAGTAAGAGCTCAGGTCAGGACACACATATGCACATACACTGCTCGGAAAAAAAAGGGAACACTCAAATAACATGTCATAGATCAGAATGAAAGAGCTATTGCTATGAAATGAATTTAACTGAATTTGAAGAATTCCTCTTCCCTCAGCCGCAGGGAATCTTCAAATCTTTGTACTTAAGACCTTCAAACACTTGATAGCCTTAACCTTGACACTTTATATTTCATTGTATTTCTTATTCTCCCTCCTTCCTACTATTATCTATTACTGTTATGTTTTTGCTTGAAACTCTGGCACAACAATTTCCTTCGGTACAAATAAAGTTGTTCTCATCTCAAATACTTTATTCTTTACATAGTTCAAAGTGCTGAGAACAAAGTCACACCACGATATCGTATATGTCAAATATAACATCCGCACAAATCACAGTCGGGCGGCTCGGTGGCGCAGCGGTTAGAGCTGTCGCCTCACAGCAAAGCAACCCGGGTTCAAGCCCCACATCAACCACTGTGTGTGGTTGCCTCTGTGTGGAGTTGGCATGTTCTCCCCGTGTCCGCGTGGGTTCTCTCCTTCCTCCCACTGGCCAAAAGCATGCATTTAAGTTCATCGGCAACTCTAAAGTCTCCCTACGCATGAATGTTGTGTGACTGGCCCTGCTCCAATGCAGGGCGGCCCTATAGGCTGAGAGATGGGCGCCAGCCACCCCGAGCCACCCGCCCAGGCGGGACGCTCACGTGTGACTGTGGCCCCGATACAAAAGGAAACATTTACTTTTTACAACTAAAATACACATCACACACGCAACAAAAATACCAAAAACAAACTTTATTCAACATTTTACATACATTACATTACATTTCAATCATTTCATCATTGAAATTATCTTTAAACTTCAGACACCAAACACGAAAAACAACATATTTTACTTGCAATCCTACCCTCAGTAACCCTGAGTAATGCTTGCTACTCTATCACTCTCAACTTTGACATACATATTGCTGGGAAAAAAAAAAAAAAAAAAAAAAAAACAATAACCCACAACCCTCCAGACACACCAACAAAATGACTAACTTCACACCGTCACACCAACATTTACATAAACTGTCTCTTTCACAGCTCCGATTGATGAGAAACAATGATTTCCCACCACTCAATGCCAAGTGCTGGGGAGATAAACTTGCCCACTTTACCATTTCAAACTTTACCGCACTTTCGGTCCTCCTTCAATCCATCCATAAATATCCTCTTCCAAACCCTACATTGCTCTGCACTGTTGACAAGCGTACTTAGAATCCTTCTCACTGTCATTCACACACACATGTATCCTGTCTTTTGACAGCAAACCTTCACACTTCTGCTTGTTCCCTGGTCCCACTACACATCACAACCTAATCTGGGATTGTGTTGTCAAAATGCACACTCACATGCAAATACCTTGGAAACGTTTTGGCTACACACTGCTCCACAACGTCACTTCAGCACTTGCAGCATTTACATTCAATTGTCATCGATCCTTTTAGAATTGAACGTCAACAAGTCTGTCCTGAACTGACCACAGATAGCGAAGAAGCTCGATGCTAATGCTACTAGCCTCTCATCTGCTGTCCGCCGACGTCTCACCTTTGAAAGAAACAAAATTACGGTTACAAATTTCACTACCTCTCTCTGAGAGTTTGCTTTGTGTATCCGTTCATCGAACTGTAGCAATTTCATCAGGAAACACGTTGAAACGTGTTCGTCTCACGCGGGCGTTCCGTTCCACTGCTACTGCTAGCTCGCTCGGCTCCACTTCCGGTCCACGCGCTGGCCGCGCCCCTTATTTATAGGCTCGGTCGGAATAAATGCGTCATTTCCCGTGCCGAATTATTTGGACGAATGTTTGTTTGTATGTTTAAATTCCAAAGTGAAATGGAAAAAGTAGACATTGAATTGAGCTCATTCATTGTGACGAGGCAAATGTTCTGCTCGGTCAATTATTTTGAACAATTAAACGAAGGTTTAACTCATGGACACGTTTTGCAAATAGTATTATAGGAACCAACAAAATGGGATAACTTAGCAGCCACAGTCATAGTTGAGGATAAAGAACTTTCTTTTACTTCATAGACAGTGAGGAAATATGTATGTAGCTATGACTGAACCAGGAGTTATGACGGTCCTACATGAACGGTAAGAGTCAGACTGCCTGCCTGTCGGAACGAATGAACCACAAAAAGCATTTTCTCCTGTCTGATCAATAACAATGCGTTGTTCAGATTAACACTTAAACTCCGGTTTGATGGTTTTAAAATGAAAACACAATATATGGAAAGACTGACCGGATTTCAATACATGTATGTAGGTATTCATGTGTGTATATATGTCTGTGTGTGTATACATGTATGATAATATATATATGTAGGTATATATGTGTCTATATATGTAAGAATGTTTCTTTAAATACACTGCTCAAAAAAATAAAGGGAACACTTAAAAAAACACATCCTAGATCTAAGTGAATGAAATAGTCTTCTGAAATACTTTGCTCTTTACACAGTTGAATGTGCTGACAACAAAATCACACAAAAATGATCAATGGAAATCAATTGTATCAACCATGGAGGTCTGGATTAGGAATCACACTCAAAATTAAAGTGTAAAAACAAACTCCAGGCTGATCCAACTTTGATGTAATGTCCTTAAAACAAGTCCAAATGAATCTGTGTTGCCTCCTGAGTGGACACTATGATTTCACACAAGTGTGATTGACTTGGAGTTACATTGTGTTGTTCAAGTGTTCCCTTTATTTTTTTGAGCAGTATATGTACGTATATATACACAAACATGTACGTACGTGCTCCTCTTTTTCAGACTCATCTTCTGCTGGCGGGGAAGAAACCCGTGGTGTCGGCTTGGGCCGCAAACTCCTCCTCCTTCCTCGTTCGACCAACGGTTCCCTGCATCTTGTTGTAAATGGGCAGTACTTTTACCAATAGATGACGCTACTGCTCTATCATCATGCCACTTCTGCTCGGACGTGTCCAGTGAAGAACGGACATTCTGCGAGGATATGCCTTTAACCTTTAATGAAAATTGTGACAAAAATGTCAAAGTTCACTAACATTGGAAAAATGATGAAAATCCTAAAGTATTGAAAAAATTGTTGTTAACAAAGTGAAAAATATTGGGAATAGTGAAAAATTGGAAAAATGTCAAAATATGTATGTTCATAAAAATTTCTACAAAAAATATCAAAGTAAGTAAATTTGGAAAAAATGTGAAAACCATAATGTATTGAAATAATTGTTGACAAAGTGAAAAACATTCCGAAAAGTTAAATATTGGCAAAATGTGACAATATAGATATTCATGAACATTTTGACAAAAAATGTCAAACATCATTAACATTGGGAAATAAGTGAAAATTGCAAAGTATGATGTAAATTGTTGATAAAGTGAAAAATGTTTGGAAAATTGAAAATTGGAAAAAATTCAATAATACTTATATTCATGAAAATTTTGACAAAAAATGTCAAAGGTCAGTAAAATTGGAAAAAAAAGTGAAAACCATAAAGTATTGAAAATATTGTTGACAAAGTGAAAAATATCGGGAAAAGTGAAACATTGGTAAAATATTACCATAGAGATATTCATGAACATTTTGACAAAATATACCAAAAGTCAGTTAATTGGAAGAAATGTGAAAATGATCAAGTATGGTTGTTTCTTCAGAAGTGGGTGAGTAACACACCTTCCAGATTTTGTTGGAAATCGAATGTATAATCCCGCTGCACCGAGGACGAGTCGTGACGACACCACGCAGACGGAGAGAGAACAAGGAGTTGATACGCTGCTGATTTTTCAGCTTTTCCCACTTGCAAAGCATGTAGAGGTCTAATTTTTATCACGGGTACTCCTTTAACCGTGAGTGACGGAATCCAAAAGAAAAATCCAGAAAAAGACATTGTATGATTCGAAGTAATTCATTTGCATTTTATTGCAAGACACCAGAAAAACAAAAGTTAATATTTGTTCCAGAGAGCTTTATTGGCAATGACAGAGATCATAAGTTTCCTGTAGTTCTTGAGCAGGTTTGCACACACTGCAGCAGGGATTCTGGCCCATTCCTCCATCCAGACCTTCTCCAGATCCTTCAGGTTTCGGGGCAGTCGCTGGGCAATATGGACTTTCAGCTCCTGATGTCCTTTCACAGCTCTCTGGTCTTGGCCATTGTGGAGAGGTTAGAATTTGTTTGATTGAGTGTGTCCAGGTGTGCTCTATACAGGTAACGAGTTCAAGCTGGTGCCGTGAAGCCAGGTCATGAGTGGAGAACAGGAGGGCCTCTCAAAGAAGAACTCATAGATCTATGAGAGCCACAATTCTCACTGGCTGGTAGGTGATCAAATACTTATTTCATGCAGTAAAATGCAGACCTTCTTCTTTCGGCTTTTCCCTTCAGGTGTCGCCACAGCGAGTCGGCTTTCTCCATCTAACCCTATTCTCTGGATCCTCCTCTCTCACACCAACTACCTTCATATCCTCTCTCACTACGTCCATAAATCTTCTCTTTGGTCTTCCTCCAGACCTCTTGCCTGGCAGCTCCAATTCCAGCATCCGTCAGAATCAGAATCAGAATCATTTATTAATGGCCACACAACAGCGTTGGTGGAATTAGTTTTGGGTACAGCGCATAATGCTCACATCTCTCCTGTGTCAGTTCCATTGTCAACAATACATACAGAAAATCATGATCAGCAGACACGATACATCAAGACATTGATTGATTCAGAGTCCGTATAGCGATTGGGAAAAAGCTGTTTTTGAATCTGACAGATTTGGTTGTGAGACCTGTAGCGCGTCCCGGAGGGCATGAGTGTGAACAGGTGACGTGCAGGGTGTGTGTGGTCTGAAGTGAGTTTGACTGAACGTTGTGTGATGCGTCTTTGATACAGAGTGTGTGTGTGGAAGGGAGAGTGTGAGCCATGATTCTAGATGATTTATTGATGATGCGTGAGCGACTATCCAAGTTACCATACCAGACCATTATTGATGAGGTCAGGATACTTTCAATTATGGCTGTGTAGAGCTGGCGGAGGGTATTGTGTCTCACATTGGATTTTTTTTAGTTGTCTGAGGAAAAAACTGTCTTTTGTTGGCTTTTTTGTAAACTTCCTCTGAGTGCTGTTTGAATCTTAGTGTATTATTGATGTGTGTCCCAAGAAATTTGAATGAGTGTGTGATGGCTGTAGGATCAGAGTTGATGGAGATGGGTGTTTTGGGTGGGCGAGCGGGAGAAATCAATGATCGGTTCTTTTGTTTTTGATGCGTTTAGCTGCAGGTTGTTGTTCTGGCACCAGGTGACTGCCTGGGTGACCTGCTCTCCATAGTGTTTCTCATTATTTTCAGTGACGAGTCCAATTATTGTGGCGTCGTCTGCATATTTGAGGATGGATACTGAACTGTGTGAGGATGTGAGCGTGTTTGCGTACAAAGAAAACAACCAGAGTACAAACAAATAAAATCATATTGAAATCTACTGGGATAAAATCCCTTCTACAACAATAATGGTAGTGAAATGTGTTGTGTTTGTATCAGTTCGGACACATCGACTGCTTACTTTGAGGTTTTCACTGTGAATTGCCATGCCATGCGACCGGTCGATCGCATGGCATTGAAAAAATAAGGATGATGATTTTCCGGACTTCCTCATTACCGCTGTATTATACACCAACAAGCATTATGTGCATACATGCTCAACATGAAAGAGATAATGGATGTGGCAACAAAGATCGCCTGTTCTATTCGGGCCAGATCTGTTCAAAGACGGCAGTTCCGTGCACAACTGGAGAAGGCTGAGTGCGACCACTCAGAGTCGCTGTTGCACACCGACGTGAGATGGCTAAGTCGGGGGAAATTCCTGCAAAGATTTCGAGAGCTGTTGCCGGAGATCGAGGAGTTTTTTTCCGTGAAGGTAATGCCGTGCAGATAATGGCCAACTAAATGAGCATCAGTGGCTGCTGGACTTGGCATTTTGAACCGATCTGACCAACATGCTGAATGACCTTAATCTCGAGCTGCAAGGAAAGGACAAAACTGTGATCAATATGACCAGCTCAGTTAATGCTTTCAAACAGGACCGTGCACGCTACATAAAGCAAATTGACAGTTGTCCGTCAGAGTTCGACAGACACTTTCAAGACTTTGCTGTACTCGAGCCGGTCGCTACATTCATGTGCTACCCTTGCCAGGAAGATGCTGAGGTTGTTTCACTGGCGTCAAAAGTTGCAACCCTGTTTCACCTGAACTCCTCTGGAGTGGAGGATGAGATTCTGACACTTCAAGTCGACGTTCAGCTGAAGGCCAGAGCTCATGGACAATTCTGGAACTTACTCACAGAGGACAAGCACCCCAACATCAGAAAATGTGCTTCCTTCTTGACTGCATTATTTGGCTCCACTTATTTATGTGAGTCAGCTTTTTCCCACAGGAAGATCATGAAGTCAAAGTACCGTTCCACCATGACTGATGAGCATCTGGAAGTCTGCTTGAGGCCGGCTCTCGGCAGTTACTGTCCGGAGTCTGCATCCCTGGCTAATTCCATTCAGTGCAAGTCATCGGAGTAAGGTAATGACAAAAAAAATGTACAAAGTTGTATTGTGCAATATAGGTTGATGCAGTACTGCGAGGAACACCAGCATATACTGTACATATAAAAATGATTCTCAATATAATTGTTTTATGATTTTCACATTTTTTCTAACGTTAGTGACCTTTGACTTTTTTGGTCAAAATTTTCATGAATACATGTACTGTGATATTTTACTAATTTTTCACTTTTCCCAATGTGTTTCACTTTGTCAGCAATTTTTTCAATACTTTATGATTTTCACATTTTTTTGAACGTTACTGACCTTAGACATTTTTGGTCAAAATTTTTCCTTAATACATTTACTTTGACATTTTACAAACTTTTCACTTTTCCTAATATTTTTCACTTTGTCAACCATTTTTTCAATACTATATGATTTTCACATTTTTTTGAACGTTAGTGACCTTTGACATTTTTGGTCAAAATTTTCATTAATACATATACTTTGACATTTTACAAACTTTTCACTTTTCCTAGTATTTTTCACTTTGTCTACCATTTTATCAATACTTTATGATTTTCATATTTTTTTCCGATATTAGTTAACTTAGACATTTTATGGTTAAAATCTTCGTGAATACACGTACTGTGACACTTTACTAACTTTTCACTGTTCCTAATATTTTTCACATGGTCAATCATTTTTTCAATACTATATGATTTTCACTTTCCTTTGAACGTAAGTGACCTTAGACATTTTCGGTCAAAATTTTCATGAATCCATATATTGTGACATTTTACTAACTTTTCACTTTTCCTAATATTTTTCACTTTGTCAATCATTTTTTTAATACTTTTAGATTTTCACTTTCCTTTGAACGTAAGTGACCTTACACATTTTTGGTCAAAATTTTCATGAATACATATACTGTGACATTTTACTAACTTTTCACTTTTCCTAATATTTTTCACTTTGTCAATCATTTTTTCCATTCTTTAAGATTTTCATATTTTTTCCGATATTAGTTAACTTAGACATTTTTGGTTAAAATTTTCATGAATACACGTACTTTGAAACTTTACTAACTTTTCCCTTTTCCTAATATTTTTCACTTTGTCAATCATTTTTTCTATAATTTATGATTTTCACATTTTTTTGAACGTTAGTGACCTTAGACATTTTTGGTCAAAATTTTCATAAATACATGTACTGTGACATTTTACAAACTTTTCACTTTTCCTAATAGTTTTCACTTTGTCAGCATTTTTTTCAATACTATATGATTTTCACATTTTTTCGAACGTTAGTCACCTTTGACATATTTGGTTAAAATTTTCATGAATTCATGTACTTTGATATTTTACTAATTTTTCACTTTTCCCAATATTTTTCACTTTGTCAACCATTTTTTCAATACTTTATGATTTTCACATTTTTTGAACGTTAGTGACCTTAGACATTTTTGGTCAAATTTTCATGAATACATATACTCTGACATGTTATTAAGTTTTAACTTTTCCTAATATTTTTCACTTTGTCAATCATTTTTTCAATACTTTAAGATTTTCATATTTTTTCCGATATTAGTTAACTTAGACATTTTTGGTTAAAATTTTCATGAATACACGTACTGTGAAACTTTACTAACTTTTCCCTTTTCCTAATATTTTACACTTTGTCAATCATTTTTTCAATAATTTATGATTTTCACATTTTTTTGAACATTAGTGACCTTAGACATTTTTGGTCAAAATTTTCATAAATACATGTACTGTGACATTTTACAAACCTTTCACTTTTCCTAATAGTTTTCACTTTGTCAGCATTTTTTTCAATACTATATGATTTTCACATTTTTTCGAACGTTAGTGACCTTTAACATATTTGGTCAAAATTTTCATGAATTCATGTACTTTGATATTTTACTAATTTTTCACTTTTCCCAATATTTTTCACTTTGTCAACCATTTTTTCAATACTTTATGATTTTCACATTTTTTTGAACGTTAGTGACCTTAGACATATTTGTTCAAAATTTTCATAAATACATGTACTGTGACATTTTACAAACTTTTCACTTTTCCTAATAGTTTTCACTTTGTCAGCATTTTTTTCAATACTATATGATTTTCACATTTTTTCGAACGTTAGTGACCTTTGACATATTTGGTCAAAATTTTCATGAATTCATGTACTTTGATATTTTACTAACTTTTCACTTTTCCCAATATTTTTCACTTTGTCAACCATTTTTTCAATACTTTATGATTTTCACATTTTTTGAACGTTAGTGACCTTAGACATTTTTGGTCAAATTTTCATGAATCCATATACTGTGACATTTTACTAACTTTTCACTTTTCCTAATATTTTTCACTTTGTCAATCTTTTTTTTAATACTTTTAGATTTTCACTTTCCTTTGAACCTAAGTGACCTTACACATTTTTGGTCAAAATTTTCATGAATACATGTACTGTGACATTTTACTAACTTTTCACTTTTCCTAATATTTTTCACTTTGTCAATCATTTTTTCAATACTTTAAGATTTTCATATTTTTTCCGATATTAGTTAACTTAGATATTTTTGGTTAAAATTTTCATGAATACACGTACTGTGAAACTTTACTAACTTTTCCCTTTTCCTAATATTTTACACTTTGTCAATCATTTTTTCAATAATTTATGATTTTCACATTTTTTTGAACATGAGTGACCTTAGACATTTTTGGTCAAAATTTTCATAAATACATGTACTGTGACATTTTACAAACTTTTCACTTTTCCTAATAGTTTTCACTTTGTCAGCATTTTTTTCAATACTATATGATTTTCACATTTTTTCGAACGTTAGTGACCTTTAACATATTTGGTCAAAATTTTCATGAATTCATGTACTTTGATATTTTACTAATTTTTCACTTTTCCCAATATTTTTCACTTTGTCAACCATTTTTTCAATACTTTATGATTTTCACATTTTTTTGAACGTTAGTGACCTTAGACATATTTGTTCAAAATTTTCATAAATACATGTACTGTGACATTTTACAAACTTTTCACTTTTCCTAATAGTTTTCACTTTGTCAGCATTTTTTTCAATACTATATGATTTTCACATTTTTTCGAACGTTAGTGACCTTTGACATATTTGGTCAAAATTTTCATGAATTCATGTACTTTGATATTTTACTAACTTTTCACTTTTCCCAATATTTTTCACTTTGTCAACCATTTTTTCAATACTTTATGATTTTCACATTTTTTGAACGTTAGTGACCTTAGACATTTTTGGTCAAATTTTCATGAATACATATACTCTGACATGTTATTAACTTTTAACTTTTCCTAATATTTTTCACTTTGTCAATCATTTTTTCAATACTTTAAGATTTTCATATTTTTTCCGATATTAGTTAACTTAGACATTTTTGGTTAAAATTTTCATGAATACACGTACTGTGAAACTTTACTAACTTTTCCCTTTTCCTAATATTTTACACTTTGTCAATCATTTTTTCAATAATTTATGATTTTCACATTTTTTTGAACATTAGTGACCTTAGACATTTTTGGTCAAAATTTTCATAAATACATGTACTGTGACATTTTACAAACCTTTCACTTTTCCTAATAGTTTTCACTTTGTCAGCATTTTTTTCAATACTATATGATTTTCACATTTTTTCGAACGTTAGTGACCTTTAACATATTTGGTCAAAATTTTCATGAATTCATGTACTTTGATATTTTACTAATTTTTCACTTTTCCCAATATTTTTCACTTTGTCAACCATTTTTTCAATACTTTATGATTTTCACATTTTTTTGAACGTTAGTGACCTTAGACATATTTGTTCAAAATTTTCATAAATACATGTACTGTGACATTTTACAAACTTTTCACTTTTCCTAATAGTTTTCACTTTGTCAGCATTTTTTTCAATACTATATGATTTTCACATTTTTTCGAACGTTAGTGACCTTTGACATTTTTGGTCAAAATTTTCATTAATACATATACTTTGACATTTTACAAACTTTTCACTTTTCCTAGTATTTTTCACTTTGTCTACCATTTTATCAATACTTTATGATTTTCATATTTTTTTCCGATATTAGTTAACTTAGACATTTTATGGTTAAAATCTTCGTGAATACACGTACTGTGACACTTTACTAACTTTTCACTGTTCCTAATATTTTTCACATGGTCAATCATTTTTTCAATACTATATGATTTTCACTTTCCTTTGAACGTAAGTGACCTTAGACATTTTCGGTCAAAATTTTCATGAATCCATATATTGTGACATTTTACTAACTTTTCACTTTTCCTAATATTTTTCACTTTGTCAATCATTTTTTTAATACTTTTAGATTTTCACTTTCCTTTGAACGTAAGTGACCTTACACATTTTTGGTCAAAATTTTCATGAATACATATACTGTGACATTTTACTAACTTTTCACTTTTCCTAATATTTTTCACTTTGTCAATCATTTTTTCCATTCTTTAAGATTTTCATATTTTTTCCGATATTAGTTAACTTAGACATTTTTGGTTAAAATTTTCATGAATACACGTACTTTGAAACTTTACTAACTTTTCCCTTTTCCTAATATTTTTCACTTTGTCAATCATTTTTTCTATAATTTATGATTTTCACATTTTTTTGAACGTTAGTAACCTTAGACATTTTTGGTCAAAATTTTCATAAATACATGTACTGTGACATTTTACAAACTTTTCACTTTTCCTAATAGTTTTCACTTTGTCAGCATTTTTTTCAATACTATATGATTTTCACATTTTTTCGAACGTTAGTCACCTTTGACATATTTGGTTAAAATTTTCATGAATTCATGTACTTTGATATTTTACTAATTTTTCACTTTTCCCAATATTTTTCACTTTGTCAACCATTTTTTCAATACTTTATGATTTTCACATTTTTTGAACGTTAGTGACCTTAGACATTTTTGGTCAAATTTTCATGAATACATATACTCTGACATGTTATTAAGTTTTAACTTTTCCTAATATTTTTCACTTTGTCAATCATTTTTTCAATACTTTAAGATTTTCATATTTTTTCCGATATTAGTTAACTTAGACATTTTTGGTTAAAATTTTCATGAATACACGTACTGTGAAACTTTACTAACTTTTCCCTTTTCCTAATATTTTACACTTTGTCAATCATTTTTTCAATAATTTATGATTTTCACATTTTTTTGAACATTAGTGACCTTAGACATTTTTGGTCAAAATTTTCATAAATACATGTACTGTGACATTTTACAAACCTTTCACTTTTCCTAATAGTTTTCACTTTGTCAGCATTTTTTTCAATACTATATGATTTTCACATTTTTTCGAACGTTAGTGACCTTTAACATATTTGGTCAAAATTTTCATGAATTCATGTACTTTGATATTTTACTAATTTTTCACTTTTCCCAATATTTTTCACTTTGTCAACCATTTTTTCAATACTTTATGATTTTCACATTTTTTTGAACGTTAGTGACCTTAGACATATTTGTTCAAAATTTTCATAAATACATGTACTGTGACATTTTACAAACTTTTCACTTTTCCTAATAGTTTTCACTTTGTCAGCATTTTTTTCAATACTATATGATTTTCACATTTTTTCGAACGTTAGTGACCTTTGACATATTTGGTCAAAATTTTCATGAATTCATGTACTTTGATATTTTACTAACTTTTCACTTTTCCCAATATTTTTCACTTTGTCAACCATTTTTTCAATACTTTATGATTTTCACATTTTTTGAACGTTAGTGACCTTAGACATTTTTGGTCAAATTTTCATGAATCCATATACTGTGACATTTTACTAACTTTTCACTTTTCCTAATATTTTTCACTTTGTCAATCTTTTTTTTAATACTTTTAGATTTTCACTTTCCTTTGAACCTAAGTGACCTTACACATTTTTGGTCAAAATTTTCATGAATACATGTACTGTGACATTTTACTAACTTTTCACTTTTCCTAATATTTTTCACTTTGTCAATCATTTTTTCAATACTTTAAGATTTTCATATTTTTTCCGATATTAGTTAACTTAGATATTTTTGGTTAAAATTTTCATGAATACACGTACTGTGAAACTTTACTAACTTTTCCCTTTTTCCTAATATTTTACACTTTGTCAATCATTTTTTCAATAATTTATGATTTTCACATTTTTTTGAACATGAGTGACCTTAGACATTTTTGGTCAAAATTTTCATAAATACATGTACTGTGACATTTTACAAACTTTTCACTTTTCCTAATAGTTTTCACTTTGTCAGCATTTTTTTCAATACTATATGATTTTCACATTTTTTCGAACGTTAGTGACCTTTAACATATTTGGTCAAAATTTTCATGAATTCATGTACTTTGATATTTTACTAATTTTTCACTTTTCCCAATATTTTTCACTTTGTCAACCATTTTTTCAATACTTTATGATTTTCACATTTTTTTGAACGTTAGTGACCTTAGACATATTTGTTCAAAATTTTCATAAATACATGTACTGTGACATTTTACAAACTTTTCACTTTTCCTAATAGTTTTCACTTTGTCAGCATTTTTTTCAATACTATATGATTTTCACATTTTTTCGAACGTTAGTGACCTTTGACATATTTGGTCAAAATTTTCATGAATTCATGTACTTTGATATTTTACTAACTTTTCACTTTTCCCAATATTTTTCACTTTGTCAACCATTTTTTCAATACTTTATGATTTTCACATTTTTTGAACGTTAGTGACCTTAGACATTTTTGGTCAAATTTTCATGAATACATATACTCTGACATGTTACTAACTTTTCACTTTTCCTAATATTTTTCACTTTGTCAACCATTTTTTCAATACTTTATGATTTTCACATTCTTTTGAACGAAAGTGACCTTTGACATTTTTTGTCAAAACTTTCATGAATACATGTACTGTGACATTTTTTTCACTTTTCCCAATATTTTTCACTTTGTCAGCATTTTTTTCAATACTTTATGATTTTCACATTTTTTCGAACGTTAGTGACCTTAGACATTTTCTGTCAAAATTTCATGAATACATATACTCTGACATGTTACTAACTTTTCACATTTGATTAACATCTGGAAGTCTGCTTGAGGCCGGCTCTCAGCAGTTACTGTCCGGACTCTGCATCCCTGGCTAATTCCATTCAGTACAAGTCATCGGAGTAAGCTAATGACAAAAAAAATGTACAAAGTTGTATTGTGCAATATAGGTTGATGCAGTACTGCGAGGAACACCAGCATATACTGTACATATAAAAATGATTCTCAATATAATTGTTTTATGATTTTCACATTTTTTCTAACGTTAGTGACCTTTGACTTTTTTGGTCAAAATTTTCATGAATACATGTACTGTGATATTTTACTAATTTTTCACTTTTCCCAATGTGTTTCACTTTGTCAGCAATTTTTTCAATACTTTATGATTTTCACATTTTTTTGAACGTTACTGACCTTAGACATTTTTGGTCAAAATTTTTCCTTAATACATTTACTTTGACATTTTACAAACTTTTCACTTTTCCTAATATTTTTCACTTTGTCAACCATTTTTTCAATACTATATGATTTTCACATTTTTTTGAACGTTAGTGACCTTTGACATTTTTGGTCAAAATTTTCATTAATACATATAGTTTGACATTTTACAAACTTTTCACTTTTCCTAGTATTTTTCACTTTGTCTACCATTTTATCAATACTTTATGATTTTCATATTTTTTTCCGATATTAGTTAACTTAGACATTTTATGGTTAAAATCTTCGTGAATACACGTACTGTGACACTTTACTAACTTTTCACTGTTCCTAATATTTTTCACATGGTCAATCATTTTTTCAATACTATATGATTTTCACTTTCCTTTGAACGTAAGTGACCTTAGACATTTTCGGTCAAAATTTTCATGAATCCATATATTGTGACATTTTACTAACTTTTCACTTTTCCTAATATTTTTCACTTTGTCAATCATTTTTTTAATACTTTTAGATTTTCACTTTCCTTTGAACGTAAGTGACCTTACACATTTTTGGTCAAAATTTTCATGAATACATATACTGTGACATTTTACTAACTTTTCACTTTTCCTAATATTTTTCACTTTGTCAATCATTTTTTCCATTCTTTAAGATTTTCATATTTTTTCCGATATTAGTTAACTTAGACATTTTTGGTTAAAATTTTCATGAATACACGTACTTTGAAACTTTACTAACTTTTCCCTTTTCCTAATATTTTTCACTTTGTCAATCATTTTTTCTATAATTTATGATTTTCACATTTTTTTGAACGTTAGTGACCTTAGACATTTTTGGTCAAAATTTTCATAAATACATGTACTGTGACATTTTACAAACTTTTAACTTTTCCTAATAGTTTCCACTTTGTCAGCATTTTTTTCAATACTATATGATTTTCACATTTTTTCGAACGTTAGTCACCTTTGACATATTTGGTTAAAATTTTCATGAATTCATGTACTTTGATATTTTACTAATTTTTCACTTTTCCCAATATTTTTCACTTTGTCAACCATTTTTTCAATACTTTATGATTTTCACATTTTTTGAACGTTAGTGACCTTACACATTTTTGGTCAAAATTTTCATGAATACATATACTGTGACATTTTACTAACTTTTCACTTTTCCTAATATTTTTCACTTTGTCAATCATTTTTTCCATTCTTTAAGATTTTCATATTTTTTCCGATATTAGTTAACTTAGACATTTTTGGTTAAAATTTTCATGAATACACGTACTGTGAAACTTTACTAACTTTTCCCTTTTCCTAATATTTTACACTTTGTCAATCATTTTTTCAATAATTTATGATTTTCACATTTTTTTGAACATTAGTGACCTTAGACATTTTTGGTCAAAATTTTCATAAATACATGTACTGTGACATTTTACAAACCTTTCACTTTTCCTAATAGTTTTCACTTTGTCAGCATTTTTTTCAATACTATATGATTTTCACATTTTTTCGAACGTTAGTGACCTTTAACATATTTGGTCAAAATTTTCATGAATTCATGTACTTTGATATTTTACTAATTTTTCACTTTTCCCAATATTTTTCACTTTGTCAACCATTTTTTCAATACTTTATGATTTTCACATTTTTTTGAACGTTAGTGACCTTAGACATATTTGTTCAAAATTTTCATAAATACATGTACTGTGACATTTTACAAACTTTTCACTTTTCCTAATAGTTTTCACTTTGTCAGCATTTTTTTCAATACTATATGATTTTCACATTTTTTCGAACGTTAGTGACCTTTGACATATTTGGTCAAAATTTTCATGAATTCATGTACTTTGATATTTTACTAACTTTTCACTTTTCCCAATATTTTTCACTTTGTCAACCATTTTTTCAATACTTTATGATTTTCACATTTTTTGAACGTTAGTGACCTTAGACATTTTTGGTCAAATTTTCATGAATCCATATACTGTGACATTTTACTAACTTTTCACTTTTCCTAATATTTTTCACTTTGTCAATCTTTTTTTTAATACTTTTAGATTTTCACTTTCCTTTGAACCTAAGTGACCTTACACATTTTTGGTCAAAATTTTCATGAATACATGTACTGTGACATTTTACTAACTTTTCACTTTTCCTAATATTTTTCACTTTGTCAATCATTTTTTCAATACTTTAAGATTTTCATATTTTTTCCGATATTAGTTAACTTAGATATTTTTGGTTAAAATTTTCATGAATACACGTACTGTGAAACTTTACTAACTTTTCCCTTTTCCTAATATTTTACACTTTGTCAATCATTTTTTCAATAATTTATGATTTTCACATTTTTTTGAACATGAGTGACCTTAGACATTTTTGGTCAAAATTTTCATAAATACATGTACTGTGACATTTTACAAACTTTTCACTTTTCCTAATAGTTTTCACTTTGTCAGCATTTTTTTCAATACTATATGATTTTCACATTTTTTCGAACGTTAGTGACCTTTAACATATTTGGTCAAAATTTTCATGAATTCATGTACTTTGATATTTTACTAATTTTTCACTTTTCCCAATATTTTTCACTTTGTCAACCATTTTTTCAATACTTTATGATTTTCACATTTTTTTGAACGTTAGTGACCTTAGACATATTTGTTCAAAATTTTCATAAATACATGTACTGTGACATTTTACAAACTTTTCACTTTTCCTAATAGTTTTCACTTTGTCAGCATTTTTTTCAATACTATATGATTTTCACATTTTTTCGAACGTTAGTGACCTTTGACATATTTGGTCAAAATTTTCATGAATTCATGTACTTTGATATTTTACTAACTTTTCACTTTTTCCCAATATTTTTCACTTTGTCAACCATTTTTTCAATACTTTATGATTTTCACATTTTTTGAACGTTAGTGACCTTAGACATTTTTGGTCAAATTTTCATGAATACATATACTCTGACATGTTACTAACTTTTCACTTTTCCTAATATTTTTCACTTTGTCAACCATTTTTTCAATACTTTATGATTTTCACATTCTTTTGAACGAAAGTGACCTTTGACATTTTTTGTCAAAACTTTCATGAATACATGTACTGTGACATTTTTTTCACTTTTCCCAATATTTTTCACTTTGTCAGCATTTTTTTCAATACTTTATGATTTTCACATTTTTTCGAACGTTAGTGACCTTAGACATTTTCTGTCAAAATTTCATGAATACATATACTCTGACATGTTACTAACTTTTCACATTTGATTAACATCTGGAAGTCTGCTTGAGGCCGGCTCTCAGCAGTTACTGTCCGGACTCTGCATCCCTGGCTAATTCCATTCAGTACAAGTCATCGGAGTAAGCTAATGACAAAAAAAATGTACAAAGTTGTATTGTGCAATATAGGTTGATGCAGTACTGCGAGGAACACCAGCATATACTGTACATATAAAAATGATTCTCAATATAATTGTTTTATGATTTTCACATTTTTTCTAACGTTAGTGACCTTTGACTTTTTTGGTCAAAATTTTCATAAATACATGTACTGTGATATTTTACTAATTTTTCACTTTTCCCAATGTGTTTCACTTTGTCAGCAATTTTTTCAATACTTTATGATTTTCACATTTTTTTGAACGTTACTGACCTTAGACATTTTTGGTCAAAATTTTTCCTTAATACATTTACTTTGACATTTTACAAACTTTTCACTTTTCCTAATATTTTTCACTTTGTCAACCATTTTTTCAATACTATATGATTTTCACATTTTTTTGAACGTTAGTGACCTTTGACATTTTTGGTCAAAATTTTCATTAATACATATAGTTTGACATTTTACAAACTTTTCACTTTTCCTAGTATTTTTCACTTTGTCTACCATTTTATCAATACTTTATGATTTTCATATTTTTTTCCGATATTAGTTAACTTAGACATTTTATGGTTAAAATCTTCGTGAATACACGTACTGTGACACTTTACTAACTTTTCACTGTTCCTAATATTTTTCACATGGTCAATCATTTTTTCAATACTATATGATTTTCACTTTCCTTTGAACGTAAGTGACCTTAGACATTTTCGGTCAAAATTTTCATGAATCCATATATTGTGACATTTTACTAACTTTTCACTTTTCCTAATATTTTTCACTTTGTCAATCATTTTTTTAATACTTTTAGATTTTCACTTTCCTTTGAACGTAAGTGACCTTACACATTTTTGGTTAAAATTTTCATGAATTCATGTACTTTGATATTTTACTAATTTTTCACTTTTCCCAATATTTTTCACTTTGTCAACCATTTTTTCAATACTTTATGATTTTCACATTTTTTGAACGTTAGTGACCTTAGACATTTTTGGTCAAATTTTCATGAATACATATACTCTGACATGTTATTAACTTTTAACTTTTCCTAATATTTTTCACTTTGTCAATCATTTTTTCAATACTTTAAGATTTTCATATTTTTTCCGATATTAGTAAACTTAGACATTTTTGGTTAAAATTTTCATGAATACATGTACTGTGAAACTTTACTAACTTTTCCCTTTTCCTAATATTTTACACTTTGTCAATCATTTTTTCAATAATTTATGATTTTCACATTTTTTTGAACATTAGTGACCTTAGACATTTTTGGTCAAAATTTTCATAAATACATGTACTGTGACATTTTACAAACTTTTCACTTTTCCTAATAGTTTTCACTTTGTCAGCATTTTTTTCAATACTATATGATTTTCACATTTTTTCGAACGTTAGTGACCTTTGACATATTTGGTCAAAATTTTCATGAATTCATGTACTTTGATATTTTACTAACTTTTCACTTTTCCCAATATTTTTCACTTTGTCAACCATTTTTTCAATACTTTATGATTTTCACATTTTTTGAACGTTAGTGACCTTAGACATTTTTGGTCAAATTTTCATGAATACATATACTCTGACATGTTACTAACTTTTCACTTTTCCTAATATTTTTCACTTTGTCAACCATTTTTTCAATACTTTATGATTTTCACATTCTTTTGAACGAAAGTGACCTTTGACATTTTTTGTCAAAACTTTCATGAATACATGTACTGTGACATTTTTTTCACTTTTCCCAATATTTTTCACTTTGTCAGCATTTTTTTCAATACTTTATGATTTTCACATTTTTTCGAACGTTAGTGACCTTAGACATTTTCTGTCAAAATTTCATGAATACATATACTCTGACATGTTACTAACTTTTCACATTTGATTAACATCTGGAAGTCTGCTTGAGGCCGGCTCTCAGCAGTTACTGTCCGGACTCTGCATCCCTGGCTAATTCCATTCAGTACAAGTCATCGGAGTAAGCTAATGACAAAAAAAATGTACAAAGTTGTATTGTGCAATATAGGTTGATGCAGTACTGCGAGGAACACCAGCATATACTGTACATATAAAAATGATTCTCAATATAATTGTTTTATGATTTTCACATTTTTTCTAACGTTAGTGACCTTTGACTTTTTTGGTCAAAATTTTCATGAATACATGTACTGTGATATTTTACTAATTTTTCACTTTTCCCAATGTGTTTCACTTTGTCAGCAATTTTTTCAATACTTTATGATTTTCACATTTTTTTGAACGTTACTGACCTTAGACATTTTTGGTCAAAATTTTTCCTTAATACATTTACTTTGACATTTTACAAACTTTTCACTTTTCCTAATATTTTTCACTTTGTCAACCATTTTTTCAATACTATATGATTTTCACATTTTTTTGAACGTTAGTGACCTTTGACATTTTTGGTCAAAATTTTCATTAATACATATAGTTTGACATTTTACAAACTTTTCACTTTTCCTAGTATTTTTCACTTTGTCTACCATTTTATCAATACTTTATGATTTTCATATTTTTTTCCGATATTAGTTAACTTAGACATTTTATGGTTAAAATCTTCGTGAATACACGTACTGTGACACTTTACTAACTTTTCACTGTTCCTAATATTTTTCACATGGTCAATCATTTTTTCAATACTATATGATTTTCACTTTCCTTTGAACGTAAGTGACCTTAGACATTTTCGGTCAAAATTTTCATGAATCCATATATTGTGACATTTTACTAACTTTTCACTTTTCCTAATATTTTTCACTTTGTCAATCATTTTTTTAATACTTTTAGATTTTCACTTTCCTTTGAACGTAAGTGACCTTACACATTTTTGGTTAAAATTTTCATGAATTCATGTACTGTGAAACTTTACTAACTTTTCCCTTTTCCTAATATTTTACACTTTGTCAATCATTTTTTCAATAATTTATGATTTTCACATTTTTTTGAACATTAGTGACCTTAGACATTTTTGGTCAAAATTTTCATAAATACATGTACTGTGACATTTTACAAACTTTTCACTTTTCCTAATAGTTTTCACTTTGTCAGCATTTTTTTCAATACTATATGATTTTCACATTTTTTCGAACGTTAGTGACCTTTAACATATTTGGTCAAAATTTTCATGAATTCATGTACTTTGATATTTTACTAATTTTTCACTTTTCCCAATATTTTTCACTTTGTCAACCATTTTTTCAATACTTTATGATTTTCACATTTTTTTGAACGTTAGTGACCTTAGACATATTTGTTCAAAATTTTCATAAATACATGTACTGTGACATTTTACAAACTTTTCACTTTTCCAAATAGTTTTCACTTTGTCAGCATTTTTTTCAATACTATATGATTTTCACATTTTTTCGAACGTTAGTGACCTTTGACATATTTGGTCAAAATTTTCATGAATTCATGTACTTTGATATTTTACTAACTTTTCACTTTTCCCAATATTTTTCACTTTGTCAACCATTTTTTCAATACTTTATGATTTTCACATTCTTTTGAACGAAAGTGACCTTTGACATTTTTGGTCAAAACTTTCATGAATACATGTACTGTGACATTTTTTTCACTTTTCCCAATATTTTTCACTTTGTCAGCATTTTTTTCAATACTTTATGATTTTCACATTTTTTCGAACGTTAGTGACCTTAGACATTTTCTGTCAAAATTTCATGAATACATATACTCTGACATGTTACTAACTTTTCACATTTGATTAACATCTGGAAGTCTGCTTGAGGCCGGCTCTCAGCAGTTACTGTCCGGACTCTGCATCCCTGGCTAATTCCATTCAGTACAAGTCATCAGAGTAAGCTAATGACAAAAAAAATGTACAAAGTTGTATTGTGCAATATAGGTTGATGCAGTACTGCGAGGAACACCAGCATATACTGTACATATAAAAATGATTCTCAATATATTCATAAATAATGTGTTTTGCATTTTTAGTGGGCGGTAGATCATTTTGACCCCTGGCTTATGGGAACGTAGCAGTGCTCGAGGATGTTGGCGCCTCTGCTTGGACAGGTAACTTGCTGGATATCGTTTGGAAGCTCTTTCGACAGACTGGCATGGTTGAAGTCGCCTACCACAATGACAGCCGTGTCGGGATTGGAGTTCTCAACTGAGGAGATGTAGGTTGCTAGCTCTGTTGTGTCTACGTTAGCATTTGCCGATGGTGGGCTTTAAACACCAATCAGAACAACAGAAGCAAACTCCCTGGGAAGATAGTGTGGTCTGCATTTCACAGCATTGTATTCCAGATTAGGACTGCAGAAGCTGTTAAGCACTGCGGTGTTACTGCACCATCTGCCGTGGCGTCTACCAATATATTCTCTATCCCTCCTCTGTCCATGACCCAACCATCTCAGTCTGGCTTCTCTGACCTTCTCTCCAAAACATCAAACATGTGCTGTTCCTCTGATAGACTCATTCCTGGTCCTCTCCATCCTGGTCACTCCCAAAGGGAACCTCAACATCTTCATCTCTGCAAGCTCTAGTTCTGCCTGCTGTCTTTTGGGCATTGTAGCAGTTTCTAGTCCATACATCATCGCTGGTCTCACCACTGTCTTGTACACCTTTCCCTTTATTCTGGCTGAAAGTCTTCTATCACATAGTACCCCTGACACTTTTCTCCACCCATTCCAACCTGCTTGGACCCGTCTCTTCACCTCTTTTCTCTTCTACCTGTCTCCCTGATAACACTAGCTGTAGTTGTCCAATCACCTGGAAGCTGAGCCTGACCACCCAGACCCTTTCTCAACTCCTCCCTGAAAACCATGCAACACTCCTCCCTTTTCAGCTTCCACCACTTTGTCCTCTGCTCTGCCTTTGTCCTCTTCATCTCTCTTTCAGGTTACCTCGTCTATACAAGATGTAGTCTACCTGCGTGCTCCTACCTCCGCTCTTATAAGTTACCCTATGTTCCTGTTTTTTCTGGAAAAAGGTGTTCACTACAGCCATTTCCATCGTTTTTGCAAATTCTACCACCATCTGTCCCTCTGCATTCCTATCATGGATACCAAATCTCCCAATCACTTCTTCAAAAAAAAAGGTATTTGGTCGTCGCAGGACAAAGTTTGGTCTAGAGGAAGACCAAAGAGAATATTTACGAACATAGTGCAAAGATATGAAGGTAGTTGGTGTGAGAAAGGAGGATGCAGCGAATCCTTGTCTTTGATAGAGAAGGTAGATTCCCTGTGGCGACTCCTGAAAGGAAAAGCCCAAATAAAATATTGAAAGGAAATATCCCAATATTTTTCTATAAGTCAACCATTTTTTCAAAACTTTATGATTTTCACATTCTTTTGAACGAAAGTGACCTTATACATTTTTGGTCAAAATTTCATGAACACATGTACTGTGACATTTTACTAACTTTTAACTTTCCCAATATTTTTCATTTTGTCAACCATTTTTTCAAAACTTTATGATTTTCACTTTTTTTTGAACGTAAGTGACCTTAGACATTTTTGGACAAAATTTTCATGAACACATTTACTGTGACATTTAACTAACTTTTCCCAATATTTTTCACTTTTTCAACCATTTTTTCAATACTTTATGATTTTCACATTTTTTGAACGTTAGTGAAAAGTCAACCATTTTTTCAATACTATATGATTTTCACATTTTTTGAACGTTCGTGACCTTAGACATTTTTGGTCAAAATTTTCATTAATACATATACTTTGACATTTTACAAACTTTTCATTTTTCCTAATATTTTTCACTTTGTCAATCATTTTTTTCAAAACTTGATGATTTTCACTTTCTTTTGAACGTAAGTGACCTCATACTTTTTTGGCCAAAATTTTCATGAACACATGTACTGTGACATTTTACTAACTTTTCATTTTTCCCAATATTTTTCACTTTGTCAACTATTTTTTCAATATTTTATGATTTTCACTTTACTTTGAACATAAGTGACCTTGGACATTTTTGGTCAAAATTTTCATGGACACATGTACTGTGACATTTTACAAACTTTTCACTTTTCGTAATATTTTTCACTTTTTCAATCATTTTTTCAATACTTTATAATTTTCACTTTCTTTTGAGCGCAAATGACCTTAGACATTTTTGGTCAAAATTTTAATGAACACATGTAATGTGACATTTTACTAACTTTTCAATTTTCCTAAACTTTTCCCTTTGGTCAATCATTTTTTCAATACTTTATGATTTTCACATTTTTTTGAACGTTAGTGACCTTTGACATTTTTGGTCAAAATTTTCATGAATACATATACTTTGACATTTTACAAACTTTTCATTTTTCCTAATATTTTTCACTTTGTCAATCATTTTTTCGATACTTTATGATTTTCACTTTTTTTTTTAACGTAAGTGACCTTAGACATTTTTGGACAAAATTTTCATGAACATATTTACTGTGACATTTTACTAACTTTTCCCAATATTTTTCACTTTTTCAACCATTTTTTCAATACTTTATGATTTTCACATTTTTTGAACGTTAGTGAAAAGTCAACCATTTTTTCAATACTATATGATTTTCACATTTTTTGAACGTTCGTGACCTTAGACATTTTCGGTCAAAATTTTCATGAATACATATACTTTGACATTTTACAAACTTTTAATTTTTCCTAATATTTTTCACTTTGTCAATCCTTTTTTCAATACTTTATGATTTTCACTTTCTTTTGAACGTACATGACCTTAGACATTTTTGGTCAAAATTTTAATGAACACATGTAATGTGACATTTTACTAACTTTTCACTTTTCCTAAACTTTTCCCTTTGGTCAATCATTTTTTCAATACTATATGATTTTCACATTTTTTTGAACGTTAGTGACCTTTGACATTTTTGGTCAAAATTTTCATGAATACATATACTTTGACATTTTACAAACTTTTCATTTTTCCTAATATTTTTCACTTTGTCAAACATTTTTTCAATACTTGATGATTTTCACATTTCTTTGAACGTAAGTGACATTCGACATTTTTGGTCAAAATTGTCATTAATACATATACTTTGACATTTTACAAACTTTTCATTTTTCCTAATATTTTTCACTTTGTCAATCATTTTTTCGATACTTTATGATTTTCAGTTTTTTTTTAACGTAAGTGATCTTAGACATTTTTGGACAAAATTTTCATGAACATATTTACTGTGACATTTTACTAACTTTTCCCAATATTTTTCACTTTTTCAACCATTTTTTCAATACTTTATGATTTTCACATTTTTTGAACGTTAGTGAAAAGTCAACCATTTTTTCAATACTATATGATTTTCACATTTTTTGAACGTTCGTGACCTTAGACATTTTCGGTCAAAATTTTCATGAATACATATACTTTGACATTTTCCTAATATTTTTCACTTTGTCAATCATTTTTTCAATATTTTATGATTTTCACATTACTTTGAACGTAAGTGATCTTGGACATTTTTGGTCATCATTTTCATGGACACATGTACTGTGACATTTTACAAACTTTTCACTTTTCCTAATATTTTTCACTTTGTCAACCATTTTTTTAATACTTTATGATTTTCATATTTTTTCCGATATTTGTTAACTCAGACATTTTTGGTTAAAATTTTCGTGAATACACGTACTTTGACACTTTACTAACTTTTCACTTTTCCCAATATTTTTCACTTTGTCAACCATTTTTTCAATACTTTATGATTTTCACATTTTTTGAATGTTAGTGACCTTAGACATTTTCGGTAAAAATTTTCATGAATACTTATACTTTGACATTTTACTAACTTTTCCCTTTTCCTAATGTTTTTCACTTTGTCAATCATTTTTTTCAATACTTTATTATTTTCACATTCTTTTGAACGTAATTGACCTCAGACATTTTTGGTCAAAATTTCATGAACACATTTACTGTGACATTTTACTAACTTTTCACTTTTTGTAATATTTTTCACTTTGTCAATCATTTTTTCAATACTTTATGATTTTCACTTTCCTTTGAACCGAAGTGACCTTAGACATTTTGGGTCAAAATTTTAATGAACACATGTACTGTAACATTTTACTAACTTTTCATTTTTCCCAATATTTTTCACTTTGTCAACAATTTTTTCAATACTTTATGATTTTCACTTTCCTTTGAACGTAGGTGACCTTAGACATTTTTGGTCAAAATTTTCATGAATACATGTACTGTGACATTTTACTAACTTTTCACTTTTCCTAAACTTTTCCCCTTGGTCAATCATTTTTTCAATAATATATGATTTTATCATTTTTTTTAACGTTAGTGACCTTTGACATTTTTGGTCAAAATTTTCATTAATAAATATACTTTGACATTTTACAAACTTTTCATTTTTCCTAATATTTTTCACTTTGTCAATCATTTTTTCAATATTTTATGATTCTCACTTTACTTTGAACGTAAGTGATCTTGGACATTTTTGGTCAAAATTTTCATGGACACATGTACTGTGACATTTTACAAACTTTTCACTTTTCCTAATATTTTTCACTTTGTCAACCATTTTTTTAATACTTTATGATTTTCATATTTTTTCCGATATTTGTTAACTCAGACATTTTTGGTTAAAATTTTCGTGAATACACGTACTTTAACACTTTACTAACTTTTCACTTTTCCCAATATTTTTCACTTTGTCAACCATTTTTTCAATACTTTATGATTTTCACATTTTTTGAACGTTAGTGACCTTAGACATTTTCGGTCAAAATTTTCATTAATACATATACTTTTACATTTTACAAACTTTTCATTTTTCCTAATATTTTTCACTTTGTCAATCATTTTTTCAAAACTTGATGATTTTCACTATCTTTTGAACATAAGTGACCTCATACTTTTTTGGCCAAAATTTTCATGAACACATGTACTGTGACATTTTACTAACTTTTCATTTTTCCCAATATTTTTCACTTTGTCAACCATTTTTTCAATATTTTATGATTTTCACTTTACTTTGAACATAAGTGACCTTGGACATTTTTGGTCAAAATTTTCATGGACACATGTACTGTGACATTTTACAAACTTTTCACTTTTCCTAATATTTTTCACTTTGTCAACCATTTTTTCAATACTTTATGATTTTCATATTTTTTCCGATATTTGTTAACTTAGACATTTTTGGTTAAAATTTTCGTGAATACACGTACTTTAACACTTTACTAACTTTTCACTTTTCCCAATATTTTTCACTTTGTCAACCATTTTTTCAATACTTTATGATTTTCACATTTTTTGAACGTTAGTGACCTTAGACATTTTCGGTCAAAATTTTCATTAATACATATACTTTTACATTTTACAAACTTTTCATTTTTCCTAATATTTTTCACTTTGTCAATCATTTTTTCAAAACTTGATGATTTTCACTATCTTTTGAACATAAGTGACCTCATACTTTTTTGGCCAAAATTTTCATGAACACATGTACTGTGACATTTTACTAACTTTTCATTTTTCCCAATATTTTTCACTTTGTCAACCATTTTTTCAATATTTTATGATTTTCACTTTACTTTGAACATAAGTGACCTTGGACATTTTTGGTCAAAATTTTCATGGACACATGTACTGTGACATTTTACAAACTTTTCACTTTTCCTAATATTTTTCACTTTGTCAACCATTTTTTCAATACTTTATGATTTTCATATTTTTTCCGATATTTGTTAACTTAGACAATTTTGGTCAAAATTTCGTGAATACATATACTGTGACATTTTACTAGCTTTTCACTTTTCCCAATATTTTTCACTTTGTCCACCATTTTTTCAATACTTTATGATTTTCACATTTTTTGAACGTTCGTGACCTTGGACATTTTCGGTCAAAATTTTCATGAATACATATACTTTGACATTTTCCTAATATTTTTCACTTTGTCAATCATTTTTTCAATACTTTATGATTTTCACTTTACTTTGAACGTAAGTGATCTTGGACATTTTTGGTCAAAATTTTCATGGACACATATACTGTGACATTTTACAAACTTTTCAGTTTTCCTAATATTTTTCACTTCGTCAACCATTTTTTTAATACTTTATGATTTTCATATTTTTTCCGATATTTGTTAACTCAGACATTTTTGGTTAAAATTTTCGTGAATCCACGTACTTTGACACTTTACTAACTTTTCACTTTTCCCAATATTTCACTTTTTCAACCATTTTTTCAATATTTTATGATTTTCACATTACTTTGAACGTAAGTGACCTTAGATATTTTTGGTCAAAAATTTCATGGACACATGTACTGTGACATTTTACTAACTTTTCATTTTTCCCAATATTTTTCACTTCGTCAAACATTTTTTCAATACTTTATGATTTTCACTTTCCTTTGAACGTTCGTGACCTTAGACATTTTCGGTCAAAATTTTAATGAATACATATACTGTGACATTTTACTAACTTTTCACTTTGTCAATCATTTTTTCAATTTTTTTATGATTTTCACTTTACTTTGAACGTAAGTGACCTTGGATATTTTTGGTCAAAATTTTCATGGACACATGTACTGTGACATTTTACAAACTTTTCACTTTTCCTAATATTTTTCACTTTGTCAACCATTTTTTCAATACTTTATGATTTTCATATTTTTTCCGATATTAGTGACCTTGATATTTTCGGTCAAAATTTTAATGAATACATATACTGTGACATTTTACTATCTTTTCACTTTTCCTAATATTTTTCACTTTTTTGATCATTTTTTCAATACTTTATGATTTTCACTTTCTTTTGAACGTAAGTGACCTTATACATTTTTGGTCAAAATTTTAATGAACACATGTAATGTGACATTTTACTAACTTTTCACTTTTCCTAAACTTTTCCCTTTGGTCAATCATTTTTTCAATACTATATGATATTCACATTTTTTTGAACGTTAGTGACCTTCGACATTTTTGGTCAAAATTTTCATGAATACATATACTTTGACATTTTTACAAACTTTTCATTTTTCCTAATATTTTTCACTTTGTCAAACATTTTTTCAATACATGATGATTTTCACTTTCTTTGAACGTAAGTGACATTCGACATTTTTTGTCAAAATTTTCATTAATACATGTACTTTGACATTTTACAAACTTTTCATTTTTCCTAATATTTTTCACTTTTCAATCATTTTTTCAATACTTGATGATTTTCACTTTCTTTTGAACGTAAGTGACCTTATACTTTTTTGGCCAAAATTTTCATGAACACATGTACAGTGACAATTTACTAACTTTTCATTTTTCCCAATATTTTTCACTTTGTCAACCATTTTTTCAATACTTAATGATTTTCACATTTTTTGAACATTCGTGACCTTTGACATTTTCGGTCAAAATTTTCATTAATACATATACTTTGACATTTTACAAACTTTTCATTTTTCCCAATATTTTTCACTTTGTCAATCATTTTTTCGATACTTTATGATTTTCACTTTTTTTTGAACGTAAGTGACCTTAGACATTTTTGGACAAAATTTTCATGAACACATTTACTTTGACATTTAACTAACTTTTCCCAATATTTTTCACTTTTTCAACCATTTTTTCAATACTTTATGATTTTCACATTTTTTGAACGTTAGTGAAAAGTCAACCATTTTTTCAATACTATATGATTTTCACATTTTTTGAACGTTCGTGACCTTAGACATTTTTGGTCAAAATTTTCATTAATACATATACTTTGACATTTTACAAACTTTTCATTTTTCCTAATATTTTTCACTTTGTCAATCATTTTTTCAAAACTTGATGATTTTCACTTTCTTTTGAACAGAAGTGACCTCATACTTTTTTGGCCAAAATTTTCATGAACACATGTACTGTGACATTTTACTAACTTTTCATTTTTCCCAATATTTTTCACTTTGTCAACTATTTTTTCAATATTTTATGATTTTCACTTTACTTTGAACATAAGTGACCTTGGACATTTTTGGTCAAAATTTTCATGGACACATGTACTGTGACATTTTACAAACTTTTCACTTTTCCTAATATTTTTCACTTTGTCA
This sequence comes from Fistularia commersonii, assembly GCF_037954325.1. NCBI lineage: Eukaryota > Metazoa > Chordata > Actinopteri > Syngnathiformes > Fistulariidae > Fistularia > Fistularia commersonii. Next base: position 14,986,820 of record NC_141307.1, read on the forward strand.
ACCATTTTTTCAATACTTTATGATTTTCATATTTTTTCCGATATTTGTTAACTTAGACATTTTTGGTCAAAATTTCGTGAATACATATACTGTGACATTTTACTAGCTTTTCACTTTTCCCAATATTTTTCACTTTGTCCACCATTTTTTCAATACTTTATGATTTTCACATTTTTTGAACGTCAGTGACCTCAGACATTTTTGGTCCAAAGTTCATGAACACATGTACTGTGACATTTTACTAACTTTTCATTTTTCCCAATATTTTTCACTTTGTCAAACATTTTTTCAATACTTGATGATTTTCACATTTCTTTGAACGTAAGTGACATTCGACATTTTCGGTCAAAATTTTCATTAATACATATACTTTGACATTTTACAAACTTTTCATTTTTCCTAATATTTTTCACTTTGTCAATCATTTTTTCGATACTTTATGATTTTCACTTTTTTTTGAACGTAAGTGACCCTAGACATTTTCGGTCAAAATTTTCATGATTACATATACTTTGACATTTTCCTAATATTTTTCACTTTGTCAATCATTTTTTCAATATTTTATGATTTTCACATTACTTTGAACGTAAGTGATCTTGGACATTTTTGGTCAAAATTTTCATGGACACATGTACTGTGACATTTTACAAACTTTTCACTTTTCCTAATATTTTTCACTTTGTCAACCATTTTTTTAATACTTTATGATTTTCACATTTTTTGAACGTTAGTGACCTTAGACATTTTCGGTAAAAATTTTCATGAATACTTATACTTTGACATTTTACTAACTTTTCACTTTTCCAAATGTTTTTCACTTTGTCAATCATTTTTTCAATACTTTATTATTTTCCCTTTCTTTTGAACGTAATTGACCTCAGACATTTTTGGTCAAAATTTCATGAACACATGTACTGTGACATTTTACTAACTTTTCACTTTTCGTAATATTTTTCACTTTTTCAATCATTTTTTCAATACTTTATGATTTTCACTTTCCTTTGAACCGAAATGACCTTAGACATTTTGGGTCAAAATTTCATGAACACATGTACTGTGACATTTTACTTACTTTTCACTTTTCGTAACATTTTTCACTTTGTCAACCATTTTTTCAATACTTTATGATTTTCACATTTTTTGAACGTTAGTGACCTTAGACATTTTCGGTCAAAATTTTGCTTAATAAATATACTTAGACAGTTTACAAACTTTTCATTTTTCCTAATATTTTTCACTTTGTCAATCATTTTGTCAATACTTTATGATTTTCACTTTCCTTTTAACCTAAGTGACCTTAGACATTTTGGGTCAAAATTTTAATGAACACATGTACTGTAACATTTTACTAACTTTTCATTTTTCCCAATATTTTTCACTTCGTCAAACATTTTTTCAATACTTTATGATTTTCACTTTCCTTTGAACGTTCGTGACCTTAGACATTTTCGGTCAAAATTTTAATGAATACATATACTGTGACATTTTACTAACTTTTCACTTTGTCAATCATTTTTTCAATTTTTTATGATTTTCACTTTACTTTGAACGTAAGTGACCTTGGATATATTTGGTCGAAATTTTCATGGACACATGTACTGTGACATTTTACAAACTTTTCACTTTTCCTAATATTTTTCACTTTGTCAAACATTTTTTCAATACTTTATGATTTTCATATTTTTTCCGATATTAGTGACCTTAGACATTTTCGGTCAAAATTTTAATGAATACATATACTGTGACATTTTACTAGCTTTTCACTTTTCCTAATATTTTTCACTTTGTCAATCATTTTTTCAATACTTTATGATTTTCACTTTCTTTTGAACGTAAATGACCTTAGACATTTTTGGTCAAAATTTTAATGAACACATGTAATGTGACATTTTACTAACTTTTCACTTTTCCTAAACTTTTCCCTTTGGTCAATCATTTTTTCAATACTATATGATTTTCACATTTTTTTGAACGTTAGTGACCTTTGACATTTTTGGTCAAAATTTTCATGAATACATATACTTTGACATTTTACAAACTTTTCATTTTTCCTAATATTTTTCACTTTGTCAAACATTTTTTCAATACTTGATGATTTTCACATTTCTTTGAACGTAAGTGACATTCGACATTTTTGGTCAAAATTTTCATTAATACATATACTTTGACATTTTACAAACTTTTCACTTATCCCAATATTTTTCACTTTGTCAACCATTTTTTCAATACTTTATGATTTTCACATTTTTTGAACGTTAGTGACCTTAGACATTTTTGGTCAAAATTTTCATGAATACATATACTTTGACATTTTACAAACTTTTCATTTTTCCTAATATTTTTCACTTTGTCAATCATTTTTTCGATACTTTATGATTTTCACTTTTTTTTTAACGTAAGTGACCCTAGACATTTTCGGTCAAAATTTTCATGAATACATATACTTTGACATTTTCCTAATATTTATCACTTTGTCAATCATTTTTTCAATATTTTATGATTTTCACATTACTTTGAACGTAAGTGATCTTGGACATTTTTGGTCAAAATTTTCATGGACACATGTACTGTGACATTTTATAAACTTTTCACTTTTCCTAATATTTTTCACTTTGTCAACCATTTTTTTAATACTTTATGATTTTCATATTTTTTCCGATATTTGTTAACTCAGACATTTTTGGTCAAAATTTTCGTGAATACACGTACTTTGACACTTTACTAACTTTTCACTTTTCCCAATATTTTTCACTTTGTCAACCATTTTTTCAATACTTTATGATTTTCACATTTTTTGAACGTTAGTGACCTTAGACATTTTCGGTAAAAATTTTCATGAATACTTATACTTTGACATTTTACTAACTTTTCACTTTTCCTAATGTTTTTCACTTTGTCAATCATTTTTTCAATACTTTATTATTTTCACTTTCTTTTGAACGTAATTGACCTCAGACATTTTTGGTCAAAATTTCATGAACACATGTACTGTGACATTTTACTAACTTTTCACTTTTCGTAATATTTTTCACTTTTTCAATCATTTTTTCAATACTTTATGATTTTCACTTTCCTTTGAACCGAAATGACCTTAGACATTTTGGGTCAAAATTTCATGAACACATGTACTGTGACATTTTACTTACTTTTCACTTTTCGTAATATTTTTCACTTTGTCAACCATTTTTTCAATACTTTATGATTTTCACATTCTTTGAACGTTAGTGACCTTAGACATTTTCGGTCAAAATTTTGCTGAATAAATATACTTTGACAGTTTACAAACTTTTCATTTTTCCTAATATTTTTCACTTTGTCAATCATTTTGTCAATACTTTATGATTTTCACTTTACTTTGAACGTAAATGACCTTGGACATTTTTGGTCAAAATTTTCATGAACACATGTACTGTGACATTTTAAAAACTTTTCACTTTTCCCAATATTTTTCACTTTGTCCACCATTTTTTCAATACTTTATGATTTTCACATTTTTTGAACGTCAGTGACCTCAGACATTTTTGGTCCAAAGTTCATGAACACATGTACTGTGACATTTTACTAACTTTTCATTTTTCCCAATATTTTTCACTTCGTCAACCATTTTTTCAATACTATATGATTTTCACATTTTTTGAATGTTCGTGACCTTAGACATTTTCGTCAAAATTTCATGAACACATGTACTGTGACATTTCACTAAATTTTTAGTTTTCGTAATATTTTTCACTTTGTCCACCATTTTTTAAATACTCTATGATTTTCACACTTTTTGAACGTTAGTGACCTTAGACATTTTTGGTCAAAATTTTCATGAACACATGTACTGTGACATTTTACTAACTTTTCATTTTTCCCAATATTTTTCACTTTGCCAACCATTTTTTCAATACTATAAGATTTTCATGTTTTTTGAACGTTCGTGACCTGTCGACATTTTCAGTCAAAATTTTCATGAATACATATACTGTGACATTTAACTAACTTTTCACTTTGTCAATAATTTTTTCAATATTTTATGATTTTCACTTTACTTTGAACGTAAGTGACCTTGGACATTTTTGGTCAAAATTTTCATGGACACATGTACTGTGACATTTTACAAACTTTTCACTTTTCCTAATATTTTTCACTTCGTCAACCATTTTATCAATACTTTATGATTTTCATATTTTTTCCGATATTTGTTAACTTAGACATTTTTGGTTAAAATTTTCGTGAATACATATACTGTGACATTTTACTAACTTTTCACTTTGTCAATCATTTTTTCAATATTTTATTATTTTCACTTTACTTTAAACGTTAGTGACCTTGGACATTTTTGGTCAAAATTTTCATGGACACATGTAATTTGACATTTTACAAACTTTTCACTTTTCGTAATATTTTTCACTTTGTCAATCATTTTTTCAATACTTTATGATTTTCACTTTCTTTTGAACGTAAGTGACCTTAGACATTTTTGGTCAAAATTTTCATGAACACATGTACTGTGACATTTTACTAACTTTTCATTTTTCCCAATATTTTTCACTTTGTCAACCATTTTTTCAATACTATATGATTTTCACATTTTTTGAACGTTCGTGACCTTAGACATTTTCGGTCAAAATTTCATGAACACATGTACTTTGACATTTCACTAACTTTTTACTTTTCATAATATTTTTCACTTTGTCCACCATTTTTTCAATACTTTATGATTTTCACATTTTTTGAACGTTTTCTGACCTTAGACAATTTCGCTCAAAATTTTAATGAATACATATACTGTGACATTTTACTAACTTTTCACTTTGTCAATCATTTTTTCAATATTTTATGATTTTCACTTTACTTTGAACGTAAGTGACCTTGGTCATTTTTGGTCAAAATTTTCATGGACACATGTGATTTGACATTTTACAAACTTTTCACTTTTCGTAATATTTTTCACTTTGTCAATCATTTTTTCAATACTTTATGATTTTCACTTTCTTTTGAACGTAAGTGACCTTATACATTTTTGGTCAAAATTTTCATGAACACATGTACTATGACATTTTACTAACTTTTCATTTTTCCCAATATTTTTCACTTTGTCAACCATTTTTTCAATACTATATGATTTTCACATTTTTCTGAACGTTAGTGACCTTTGACATTTTTGGTCAAAATTTTCATGAATACATATACTTTGACATTTTACAAACTTTTCATTTTTCCTAATATTTTTCACTTTGTCAAACATTTTTTCAATACTTGATGATTTTCACATTTCTTTGAACGTAAGTGACATTCGACATTTTTGGTCAAAATTTTCATTAATACATATACTTTGACATTTTACAAACTTTTCACTTATCCCAATATTTTTCACTTTGTTAACCATTTTTTCAATACTTTATGATTTTCACATTTTTTGAACGTTAGTGACCTTAGACATTTTTGGTCAAAATTTTCATGAATACATATACTTTGACATTTTACAAACTTTTCATTTTTCCTAATATTTTTCACTTTGTCAATCATTTTTTCGATACTTTATGATTTTCACTTTTTTTTTAACGTAAGTGACCCTAGACATTTTCGGTCAAAATTTTCATGAATACATATACTTTGACATTTTCCTAATATTTATCACTTTGTCAATCATTTTTTCAATATTTTATGATTTTCACATTACTTTGAACGTAAGTGATCTTGGACATTTTTGGTCAAAATTTTCATGGACACATGTACTGTGACATTTTATAAACTTTTCACTTTTCCCAATATTTTTCACTTTGTCAACCATTTTTTCAATACTTTATGATTTTCACATTTTTTGAACGTTAGTGACCTTAGACATTTTCGGTAAAAATTTTCATGAATACTTATACTTTGACATTTTACTAACTTTTCACTTTTCCTAATGTTTTTCACTTTGTCAATCATTTTTTCAATACTTTATTATTTTCACTTTCTTTTGAACGTAATTGACCTCAGACATTTTTGGTCAAAATTTCATGAACACATGTACTGTGACATTTTACTAACTTTTCACTTTTCGTAATATTTTTCACTTTTTCAATCATTTTTTCAATACTTTATGATTTTCACTTTCCTTTGAACCGAAATGACCTTAGACATTTTGGGTCAAAATTTCATGAACACATGTACTGTGACATTTTACTTACTTTTCACTTTTCGTAATATTTTTCACTTTGTCAACCATTTTTTCAATACTTTATGATTTTCACATTCTTTGAACGTTAGTGACCTTAGACATTTTCGGTCAAAATTTTGCTTAATAAATATACTTTGACAGTTTACAAACTTTTCATTTTTCCTAATATTTTTCACTTTGTCAATCATTTTGTCAATACTTTATGATTTTCACTTTCCTTTTAACCTAAGTGACCTTAGACATTTTGGGTCAAAATTTTAATGAACACATGTACTGTAACATTTTACTAACTTTTCATTTTTCCCAATATTTTTCACTTCGTCAAACATTTTTTCAATACTTTATGATTTTCACTTTACTTTGAACGTAAATGACCTTGGACATTTTTGGTCAAAATTTTCATGAACACATGTACTGTGACATTTTAAAAACTTTTCACTTTTCCCAATATTTTTCACTTTGTCCACCATTTTTTCAATACTTTATGATTTTCACATTTTTTGAACGTCAGTGACCTCAGACATTTTTGGTCCAAAGTTCATGAACACATGTACTGTGACATTTTACTAACTTTTCATTTTTCCCAATATTTTTCACTTCGTCAACCATTTTTTCAATACTATATGATTTTCACATTTTTTGAATGTTCGTGACCTTAGACATTTTCGTCAAAATTTCATGAACACATGTACTGTGACATTTCACTAAATTTTTAGTTTTCGTAATATTTTTCACTTTGTCCACCATTTTTTAAATACTCTATGATTTTCACACTTTTTGAACGTTAGTGACCTTAGACATTTTTGGTCAAAATTTTCATGAACACATGTACTGTGACATTTTACTAACTTTTCATTTTTCCCAATATTTTTCACTTTGCCAACCATTTTTTCAATACTATAAGATTTTCATGTTTTTTGAACGTTCGTGACCTGTCGACATTTTCGGTAAAAATTTTCATGAATACATATACTGTGACATTTTACTAACTTTTCACTTTGTCAATCATTTTTTCAATATTTTATTATTTTCACTTTACTTTAAACGTTAGTGACCTTGGACATTTTTGGTCAAAATTTTCATGGACACATGTAATTTGACATTTTACAAACTTTTCACTTTTCGTAATATTTTTCACTTTGTCAATCATTTTTTCAATACTTTATGATTTTCACTTTCTTTTGAACGTAAGTGACCTTAGACATTTTTGGTCAAAATTTTCATGAACACATGTACTGTGACATTTTACTAACTTTTCATTTTTCCCAATATTTTTCACTTTGTCAACCATTTTTTCAATACTATATGATTTTCACATTTTTTGAACGTTCGTGACCTTAGACATTTTCGGTCAAAATTTCATGAACACATGTACTTTGACATTTCACTAACTTTTTACTTTTCATAATATTTTTCACTTTGTCCACCATTTTTTCAATACTTTATGATTTTCACATTTTTTGAACGTTTTCTGACCTTAGACAATTTCGCTCAAAATTTTAATGAATACATATACTGTGACATTTTACTAACTTTTCACTTTGTCAATCATTTTTTCAATATTTTATGATTTTCACTTTACTTTGAACGTAAGTGACCTTGGTCATTTTTGGTCAAAATTTTCATGGACACATGTGATTTGACATTTTACAAACTTTTCACTTTTCGTAATATTTTTCACTTTGTCAATCATTTTTTCAATACTTTATGATTTTCACTTTCTTTTGAACGTAAGTGACCTTATACATTTTTGGTCAAAATTTTCATGAACACATGTACTATGACATTTTACTAACTTTTCATTTTTCCCAATATTTTTCACTTTGTCAACCATTTTTTCAATACTATATGATTTTCACATTTTTCTGAACGTTAGTGACCTTTGACATTTTTGGTCAAAATTTTCATGAATACATATACTTTGACATTTTACAAACTTTTCATTTTTCCTAATATTTTTCACTTTGTCAAACATTTTTTCAATACTTGATGATTTTCACATTTCTTTGAACGTAAGTGACATTCGACATTTTTGGTCAAAATTTTCATTAATACATATACTTTGACATTTTACAAACTTTTCACTTATCCCAATATTTTTCACTTTGTTAACCATTTTTTCAATACTTTATGATTTTCACATTTTTTGAACGTTAGTGACCTTAGACATTTTTGGTCAAAATTTTCATGAATACATATACTTTGACATTTTACAAACTTTTCATTTTTCCTAATATTTTTCACTTTGTCAATCATTTTTTCGATACTTTATGATTTTCACTTTTTTTTTAACGTAAGTGACCCTAGACATTTTCGGTCAAAATTTTCATGAATACATATACTTTGACATTTTCCTAATATTTATCACTTTGTCAATCATTTTTTCAATATTTTATGATTTTCACATTACTTTGAACGTAAGTGATCTTGGACATTTTTGGTCAAAATTTTCATGGACACATGTACTGTGACATTTTATAAACTTTTCACTTTTCCCAATATTTTTCACTTTGTCAACCATTTTTTCAATACTTTATGATTTTCACATTTTTTGAACGTTAGTGACCTTAGACATTTTCGGTAAAAATTTTCATGAATACTTATACTTTGACATTTTACTAACTTTTCACTTTTCCTAATGTTTTTCACTTTGTCAATCATTTTTTCAATACTTTATTATTTTCACTTTCTTTTGAACGTAATTGACCTCAGACATTTTTGGTCAAAATTTCATGAACACATGTACTGTGACATTTTACTAACTTTTCACTTTTCGTAATATTTTTCACTTTTTCAATCATTTTTTCAATACTTTATGATTTTCACTTTCCTTTGAACCGAAATGACCTTAGACATTTTGGGTCAAAATTTCATGAACACATGTACTGTGACATTTTACTTACTTTTCACTTTTCGTAATATTTTTCACTTTGTCAACCATTTTTTCAATACTTTATGATTTTCACATTCTTTGAACGTTAGTGACCTTAGACATTTTCGGTCAAAATTTTGCTTAATAAATATACTTTGACAGTTTACAAACTTTTCATTTTTCCTAATATTTTTCACTTTGTCAATCATTTTGTCAATACTTTATGATTTTCACTTTCCTTTTAACCTAAGTGACCTTAGACATTTTGGGTCAAAATTTTAATGAACACATGTACTGTAACATTTTACTAACTTTTCATTTTTCCCAATATTTTTCACTTCGTCAAACATTTTTTCAATACTTTATGATTTTCACTTTACTTTGAACGTAAATGACCTTGGACATTTTTGGTCAAAATTTTCATGAACACATGTACTGTGACATTTTAAAAACTTTTCACTTTTCCCAATATTTTTCACTTTGTCCACCATTTTTTCAATACTTTATGATTTTCACATTTTTTGAACGTCAGTGACCTCAGACATTTTTGGTCCAAAGTTCATGAACACATGTACTGTGACATTTTACTAACTTTTCATTTTTCCCAATATTTTTCACTTCGTCAACCATTTTTTCAATACTATATGATTTTCACATTTTTTGAATGTTCGTGACCTTAGACATTTTCGTCAAAATTTCATGAACACATGTACTGTGACATTTCACTAAATTTTTAGTTTTCGTAATATTTTTCACTTTGTCCACCATTTTTTAAATACTCTATGATTTTCACACTTTTTGAACGTTAGTGACCTTAGACATTTTTGGTCAAAATTTTCATGAACACATGTACTGTGACATTTTACTAACTTTTCATTTTTCCCAATATTTTTCACTTTGCCAACCATTTTTTCAATACTATAAGATTTTCATGTTTTTTGAACGTTCGTGACCTGTCGACATTTTCGGTAAAAATTTTCATGAATACATATACTGTGACATTTTACTAACTTTTCACTTTGTCAATCATTTTTTCAATATTTTATTATTTTCACTTTACTTTAAACGTTAGTGACCTTGGACATTTTTGGTCAAAATTTTCATGGACACATGTAATTTGACATTTTACAAACTTTTCACTTTTCGTAATATTTTTCACTTTGTCAATCATTTTTTCAATACTTTATGATTTTCACTTTCTTTTGAACGTAAGTGACCTTAGACATTTTTGGTCAAAATTTTCATGAACACATGTACTGTGACATTTTACTAACTTTTCATTTTTCCCAATATTTTTCACTTTGTCAACCATTTTTTCAATACTATATGATTTTCACATTTTTTGAACGTTCGTGACCTTAGACATTTTCGGTCAAAATTTCATGAACACATGTACTTTGACATTTCACTAACTTTTTACTTTTCATAATATTTTTCACTTTGTCCACCATTTTTTCAATACTTTATGATTTTCACATTTTTTGAACGTTTTCTGACCTTAGACAATTTCGCTCAAAATTTTCATGAATACATATACTGTGACATTTTACTAACTTTTCACTTTGTCAATCATTTTTTCAATATTTTATGATTTTCACTTTACTTTGAACGTAAGTGACCTTGGTCATTTTTGGTCAAAATTTTCATGGACACATGTGATTTGACATTTTACAAACTTTTCACTTTTCGTAATATTTTTCACTTTGTCAATCATTTTTTCAATACTTTATGATTTTCACTTTCTTTTGAACGTAAGTGACCTTATACATTTTTGGTCAAAATTTTCATGAACACATGTACTATGACATTTTACTAACTTTTCATTTTTCCCAATATTTTTCACTTTGTCAACCATTTTTTCAATACTATATGATTTTCACATTTTTTGAACGTTCGTGACCTTAGACATTTTCGGTCAAAATTTTCATGAATACATATACTTTGACATTTTCCTAATATTTTTCACTTTGTCAATCATTTTTTCAATACTTTATGATTTTCACTTTACTTTGAACGTAAGTGATCTTGGACATTTTTGGTCAAAATTTTCATGGACACATATACTGTGACATTTTACTAACTTTTCATTTTTCCCAATATTTTTCACTTTGTCAACCATTTTTTCAATACTATATGATTTTCACATTTTTTGAACATTCGTGACCTTAGACATTTTCGGTCAAAATTTCATGAACACATGTACTGTGACATTTCACTAACTTTTTACTTTTCATAATATTTTTCACTTTGTCCACCATTTTTTCAATACTTTATGATTTTCACATTTTTTGAACGTTTTCTGACCTTAGACAATTTCGCTCAAAATTTTCATGAATACATATACTGTGACATTTTACTAACTTTTCACTTTGTCAATCATTTTTTCAATATTTTATGATTTTCACTTTACTTTGAACGTAAGTGACCTTGGTCATTTTTGGTCAAAATTTTCATGGACACATGTAATTTGACATTTTACAAACTTTTCACTTTTCGTAATATTTTTCACTTTGTCAATCATTTTTTCAATACTTTATGATTTTCACTTTCTTTTGAACGTAAGTGACCTTAGACATTTTTGGTCAAAAATTTCATGAACACATGTACTGTGACATTTCACTAACTTTTTACTTTTCGTAATATTTTTCACTTTGTCCACCATTTTTTCAATACTTTATGATTTTCACATTTTTTGAACGTCAGTGACCTCAGACATTTTCGGTAAAAATTTTCATGAATACATATACTGTGACATTTTACTAACTTTTCACTTTTCCCAATATTTTTCACTTTGTAAACCATTTTTTCAATACTATATGATTTTCACATTTTTTGAACGTTCGTGACCTTTGACATTTTCGGTCAAAATTTTCATGAATACATATGCTGTGACATTTTACTAACTTTTCACTTTGTCAATCATTTTTTCAATATTTTATGATTTTCACTTTACTTTGAACGTAAGTGACCTTGGTCATTTTTGGTCAAAATTTTCATGGACACATGTAATTTGACATTTTACAAACTTTTCACTTTTCGTAATATTTTTCACTATGTCAATCATTTTTTCAATACTTTATGATTTTCACTTTCTTTTGAACGTAAGTGACCTTATACATTTTTGGTCAAAATTTTCATGAACAAATGTACTGTGACATTTTACTAACTTTTCATTTTTCCCAATATTTTTCACTTTGTCAACCATTTTTTCAATACTACATGATTTTCACATTTTTTGAACGTTCGTGACCTTAGACATTTTCGGTCAAAATTTCATGAACACATGTACTGTGACATTTCACTAACTTTTTATTTTTCATAATATTTTTCACTTTGTCCACCATTTTTTCAATACTTGATGATTTTCACATTTCTTTGAACGTAAGTGACATTCGACATTTTTGGTCAAAATTTTCATTAATACATATACTTTGACATTTTACAAACTTTTCATTTTTCCTAATATTTTTCACTTTGTCAATCATTTTTTCGATACTTTATGATTTTCAGTTTTTTTTGAACGTAAGTGACCTTAGACATTTTTGGACAAAATTTTCATGAACATATTTACTGTGACATTTTACTAACTTTTCCCAATATTTTTCACTTTTTCAACCATTTTTTCAATACTTTATGATTTTCACATTTTTTGAACGTTAGTGAAAAGTCAACCATTTTTTCAATACTATATGATTTTCACATTTTTTGAACGTTCGTGACCTCATACTTTTTTGGCCAAAATTTTCATGAACACATGTACTGTGACATTTTACTAACTTTTCATTTTTCCCAATATTTTTCACTTTGTCAACCATTTTTTTAATATTTTATGATTTTCACTTTACTTTGAACATAAGTGACCTTGGACATTTTTGGTCAAAATTTTCATGGACACATGTACTGTGACATTTTAAGAACTTTTCACTTTTCCTAATATTTTTCACTTTGTCAACCATTTTTTCAATACTTTATGATTTTCATATTTTTTCCGATATTTGTTAACTTAGACATTTTTGGTCAAAATTTTCATGAACACATGTACTATGACATTTTACTAACTTTTCATTTTTCCCAATATTTTTCACTTTGTCAACCATTTTTTCAATACTATATGATTTTCACATTTTTTGAACGTTCGTGACCTTAGACATTTTCGGTCAAAATTTTCATGAATACATATACTTTGACATTTTCCTAATATTTTTCACTTTGTCAATCATTTTTTCAATACTTTATGATTTTCACTTTACTTTGAACGTAAGTGATCTTGGACATTTTTGGTCAAAATTTTCATGGACACATATACTGTGACATTTTACTAACTTTTCATTTTTCCCAATATTTTTCACTTTGTCAACCATTTTTTCAATACTATATGATTTTCACATTTTTTGAACATTCGTGACCTTAGACATTTTCGGTCAAAATTTCATGAACACATGTACTGTGACATTTCACTAACTTTTTACTTTTCATAATATTTTTCACTTTGTCCACCATTTTTTCAATACTTTATGATTTTCACATTTTTGAACGTTTTCTGACCTTAGACAATTTCGCTCAAAATTTTCATGAATACATATACTGTGACATTTTACTAACTTTTCACTTTGTCAATCATTTTTTCAATATTTTATGATTTTCACTTTACTTTGAACGTAAGTGACCTTGGTCATTTTTGGTCAAAATTTTCATGGACACATGTAATTTGACATTTTACAAACTTTTCACTTTTCGTAATATTTTTCACTTTGTCAATCATTTTTTCAATACTTTATGATTTTCACTTTCTTTTGAACGTAAGTGACCTTAGACATTTTTGGTCAAAAATTTCATGAACACATGTACTGTGACATTTCACTAACTTTTTACTTTTCGTAATATTTTTCACTTTGTCCACCATTTTTTCAATACTTTATGATTTTCACATTTTTTGAACGTCAGTGACCTCAGACATTTTCGGTAAAAATTTTCATGAATACATATACTGTGACATTTTACTAACTTTTCACTTTTCCCAATATTTTTCACTTTGTAAACCATTTTTTCAATACTATATGATTTTCACATTTTTTGAACGTTCGTGACCTTTGACATTTTCGGTCAAAATTTTCATGAATACATATGCTGTGACATTTTACTAACTTTTCACTTTGTCAATCATTTTTTCAATATTTTATGATTTTCACTTTACTTTGAACGTAAGTGACCTTGGTCATTTTTGGTCAAAATTTTCATGGACACATGTAATTTGACATTTTACAAACTTTTCACTTTTCGTAATATTTTTCACTATGTCAATCATTTTTTCAATACTTTATGATTTTCACTTTCTTTTGAACGTAAGTGACCTTATACATTTTTGGTCAAAATTTTCATGAACAAATGTACTGTGACATTTTACTAACTTTTCATTTTTCCCAATATTTTTCACTTTGTCAACCATTTTTTCAATACTACATGATTTTCACATTTTTTGAACGTTCGTGACCTTAGACATTTTCGGTCAAAATTTCATGAACACATGTACTGTGACATTTCACTAACTTTTTATTTTTCATAATATTTTTCACTTTGTCCACCATTTTTTCAATACTTGATGATTTTCACATTTCTTTGAACGTAAGTGACATTCGACATTTTTGGTCAAAATTTTCATTAATACATATACTTTGACATTTTACAAACTTTTCATTTTTCCTAATATTTTTCACTTTGTCAATCATTTTTTCGATACTTTATGATTTTCAGTTTTTTTTGAACGTAAGTGACCTTAGACATTTTTGGACAAAATTTTCATGAACATATTTACTGTGACATTTTACTAACTTTTCCCAATATTTTTCACTTTTTCAACCATTTTTTCAATACTTTATGATTTTCACATTTTTTGAACGTTAGTGAAAAGTCAACCATTTTTTCAATACTATATGATTTTCACATTTTTTGAACGTTCGTGACCTCATACTTTTTTGGCCAAAATTTTCATGAACACATGTACTGTGACATTTTACTAACTTTTCATTTTTCCCAATATTTTTCACTTTGTCAACCATTTTTTTAATATTTTATGATTTTCACTTTACTTTGAACATAAGTGACCTTGGACATTTTTGGTCAAAATTTTCATGGACACATGTACTGTGACATTTTAAGAACTTTTCACTTTTCCTAATATTTTTCACTTTGTCAACCATTTTTTCAATACTTTATGATTTTCATATTTTTTCCGATATTTGTTAACTTAGACATTTTTGGTCAAAATTTTCATGAATACATATACTTTGACATTTTACAAACTTTTCATTTTTCCTAATATTTTTCACTTTGTCAATCATTTTTTCAAAACTTGATGATTTTCACTTTCTTTTGAACGTAAGTGACCTCATATTTTTTTGGCCAAAATTTTCATGAACACATGTACTGTGACATTTTACAAACTTTTCATTTTTCCTAATATTTTTCACTTTGTCAATCATGTTTTCAATACTTTATGATTTTCACATTTTTTTGAACGTTAGTGACCTTAGACATTTTTGGTCAAAATTTTCGTAAATACATGTACTATGATATTTTACAAACTTTTCACTTTTCCTAATATTTTTCACTTTGTCAACCATTTTTTCAATACTTAATGATTTTCATATTTTTTCCGATATTAGTTAAGTTCGACATTTTTGGTTAAAATTTTCGTGAGTACATATACTGTGACAATTTACTAATTTTTCACTTTTCCCAATATTTTTCACTTCATCAACCACTTTTTCAATACTTTATGATTTTCACAGTTTTTCCAATATAAGTCACCTTACACATTTTTTTTCAAAATTTTCATGAATATACATGTATTATCACATTTTGCCATTTTTTTAGCTTTTCCAATAGTTTTTACATTTTCAATATTTTTCCAAAATTCATGTTTTTTACATTTTATTCCAATATAAGTGAACTTAGACATTTTTGGTTGAAATTTTTATGAATACATGTTCTGTGACATTTTACTGACTTTTCATTTTGCCCAATATTTCTCAGTTTGTCAACAATTTTTTCAATACTTAAAGATTTTCACATTTTTTCCAATATTAGTGACCTTAGACATTTTTGGTCAAAATTTTCATGACTATACATATTTTTCACATTCTGCCAATCTTTAAACTTTTCCCAATATTTTAACTTTGTCTACAATTTTCGTCATACCTTTCAATTTTTTTTTCCAATTTGATGCCCTTTGACAATTTTTTTCAAAATTTTCATGAATATTTTCATGAATATACATGAATAAACTATAAAGTATGTCAAAAGTTCAAAAAATGTCAAAGGTCACTAACATTGGAAAAAATGTGAAAATCATAAAGTATTGCTCCCGACAGAGAGCTGCGTTCCTCCAATACAAACCTACTAGCAGTACCTATAGCTCGCTCTAAGCGATCTCAGGCAAAACTGTTCTCAGTTCTACTACCTCAGTGGTGGAACAAACTTCTGGAAGCAACAAGACTAGCATCATCTATCTCAACCTTCAAGATACAGGTAAAAACTCTTCTCTTTCAGGACTTTTTACTGCGCTGATGCCCCAGATCAGGTCAGGCAGCAAGTTAGGCTATACAGTTTGTGTCTGTGTGTGTGTGCGTGTGCGTGTGCGTGTGCGTGTGTGTGTGTGTGTGTTTGTGTGTGTGTACGTTTGTGTATGTCTTTGTCAAAAAAAAAAAAAAAAAAAAAATTACTAACCCAAGCTTACTGTTCTGTATATTTTCTGTACATCGTCTATTTGCAAGTGTATTTGCAGTCCCTATGTCCTCTATTGTAAGTCGCT
Source organism: Fistularia commersonii (assembly GCF_037954325.1). NCBI lineage: Eukaryota > Metazoa > Chordata > Actinopteri > Syngnathiformes > Fistulariidae > Fistularia > Fistularia commersonii. The sequence continues at coordinate 15,003,653 of NC_141307.1, forward strand.
TTGGATAAAAGCGTCTGCGTAATGTAATGTAATGTAATATTGAAAAAATTGTTGATAAAGTCAAAAATATTTGGAAAAGTGAAAAATTGGCAAAATATTACAATATAGATATCCATAATTTTTTTTTTTTTAAAAGTCGAATGTCAGTAAAATTGGAAACAAATGTGAAAACCATAAAGTTTGGAAAAAAATATTGAAAATGTAAAAAGTATTGGAAAACTAAAAAATTGGTAAACTGTGACAATATGGATATTCATAAATTAAAAAAAATGTCAAAAGTCATCAAATTGGAAAAAAAAAATGAAAATGACAAAAATTGTAGACACAGTGAAAAATAATGGGAAAAGTTTAAAAATTGGCAGAATGTGAAAAATAAATGTAGTTATGAAAATTTTGACAAAAATGTTAAAGGTCACTAACAATGTAAAAAATGTGAAAATCATAAAGTACTGAAAAAATTGTTGACAAAGTGAAAAATATTTGAAAAAGTAAAAAAAATGTCAACATTGGCATATTCATAAAAATTTTGACAAAAATGTCAAAGGCCAGCTTCTTCTTCTTCTTTCGGCTTTTCCCGGCAGGGGTCGCCACAGCGAGTCAACTTTCTCCATCTAACCCTATTCTCTGGATCCTCCTCTCTCACACCAACTACCTTCATATCCTCTCTCACTACGTCCATAAATTTTCTCTCTGGTCTTCCTCGAGACCTTTTGCCTAGCAACTCCAATTCCAGCGTCCGTCTACCAATATATTCTCCATCTGCCTCCTCTGCCCATGACCAAACCATCTCAGTCTGGCTTCTCCGATCTTCTCTCCAAAACATCTAACATGTGCTGTTCCTTTGATAGACTCATGTCTGATCCTCTCCATCCTGGTCCCTCCCAAAGAGAACCTCAACATCTTCATCTCTGCAAGCTCTAGTTCTGCCTGCTGTCTTTTGGTCATTGTAACAGTTTCTAGTGCAAACATCATCGCTGGTCTCACCACTGTCTTGCACACCTATCCTTTTATTCTGGCCGAAAGTCTTCTATCACATAGTACCCCTGACACTTTTCTCCACCCATTCCAACCTGCTTGGACCCGTCTCTTCACCTCTTTTTCACACTCTCCGTTGCTCTGGACTGTTGACCCTAAGTACCTGAAATCCTCCAGCTTCTTGAACTCCACTTCCTGTAGCATCACCGTTCCTCCCGAGTTCCTCTCATTCACACACATATATTCTGTCTTGCTGCGACTAACTTTCATTCCTCTCCTTTCCAGAGCATACTTCCACCTCTCTGGATTTTCCTCTACTTGTTGTCTGCTCTCACTACAGATCACAATGTCATCCGCAAACATCATGGTCCATGGGGATTCCTGTCTAACCTCATCTGTCATCACCATTGCGAACAAGAAGGGGCTCAGAGCTGAGCCCATGATGGAGTCCCACCTCCACCTTGAACTTCTCAGTTACCCCTACAGCACACCGTACCAGTGTCTCACAGCTAGCATACATGTCCTGCACCAGTCTAACATACTTCTCTGCCACTCCAGACTTCCTCATACAATACCAGAGCTAATACAAAGCTACAATACAATCGGTTCTGCAAATGAACTCTGTTTGAGAAAGAAAAGAGGATGGATTTTGTCTACAAATGATCCTAAATAATACTGCAGGTTTATCAGGTTATTATTGGCGTTTTTCATGTCTCGCAGCTGTTTGCTAGAAAGGCATTTATTGTGGCTACTGTCCGTTTGTGTGGCCAAGGGACCGGACTTTTGTTGTCCCGGTGTGTTCAGGAACTGATCAAGCAAGAATGGTTTATTCAAAGTCAGGAAATACACTTAGGAGATATCCCGGGCTAGAATGAATGTCACCCCGAGAGGATGGTTCACCCTCTGCACACCCTCTGAGACACGTCCAGCGGATGTGCAGGTGAGTAGGTTCTGGCCCCGAGCCGAGGAGGCGCCGTCATTTTATACCATCGCCTCAACGCTCAAGTTTATTTCCAAATAAGGACTTGTTTTACACACTCATGGAATTTGGGCACTTGGGGTGCCGGGCCGCGTCCCGGATAAAGCCGCGGGGTTCGCCATCGATTACGCTTTGGGGGTGTCAATGGAAGAGAACACAGTTGGGCATCCCTTTGTCGTCACGTGATGCTCTCGTGGGCGAATTTTAACACTACATGAGTTATCTATCTGCAATGCACCCCTCTTTATACTGCATTAGATGTTTGTTTTTTTTTATAGCCATATACTAATTATTGGGGGGTGGATTGATTCGGAGCACTACTGAAGGCCTCGGTGTAAAATGCACGGCCCGCCACTGAGAATCCGCCTGAATCCGGTCACCATCAGGGGTACAGAAGTGGACATTGTGGACACCTACAAATACCTGGGTGTCCACTTGGACAATAAACTGGACTGTAAACACCAACGCCATCTTCAAGAAGGGTTAGGGTTAGGGTGCTCTGGCACAGCAATTTCCTTCGGGATAAATAAAGTTGTTCTCATCATCTCATCTCTCTCATATATATATATATATATATATATATATATATATACTTTTTTTTATTTTTTGACGTAACTATTACACTGCTGTGAAAAAGGAATTTCCCCTATGGAGATGGATACTTGATTGGTAATTCCAAGCAGCTGAGAGCGTTTAGTAAATGCTAACTGGTTGCGGTCTGCTATTGGTCCCTGCCAGGGCGCTGGCCGTGACGCAACTTCCGGATGACGTCAGAACTCTGGAGAGCCAGCTGAGCGCTGCACGTCTCTTGACGGGAGAATTGCTTTTGTGAGGGGAGGCACAATTTCGTCTTGTCTTTCAGATCCAACGCGTTTGGAGCGCGCTTTTGGTCTTGTGTTTTGCTTTTTTTTTTCTTCTCCATTTTTCTGTGATATAATTCTGCTTAGTGATGGGACGATGAAACCTCAAGGAGTGTGTTGACACACTAGACCAGGGGTCGGCAACCCGTGCGGCTCTTCCATCTTTACACTGCGGCTCCGAGTGGCTTGGTAAAATATATCATAAATATTTTATTGAAGAATATGTCATTCGTGTTAATTCCATTATTGTGATCTTAAAATATTAAATAAAATTATATTGTTTTTCGCCGCTCAAAATAACGTCACACCGGCGGAAGCCGGTAGACCCGCCAGCCGGTAAAGTCCCGATTTGCAGATGCTGTGCGCAGGAGTTCAGGAGCAGAAGTCCTATGAACCAGGTAAAATAAATATTAAGATATGTTGCAAATATTTATTTTTTGTTTACTGACAGTGTTTTTTTTTGCCCCCGATTTATTTTTAAAATTCAGGTCAAGGCTCCGCTCAACGCTCTGAAAGCCCAAAGCTCAAAATGACTTCATTACATAAATAAAATTTAATTTTCTCCGTAATACTTTGTGATTTTCAGAAGCAGCACACTTGTTTATACAAAGTATAGAGCGCGATTTCAGTGAAAGAAACCTAAAGATTGGACTAGTCAATGAAATCTTTGTGAGTGAAGCTCCAGCTGTATTTCCGGCTTTAGTTTCATCGGGGAGAAGACTTGTTTCAGGTGTGGAAGTTAAAATCAGGCTTTTTGTTTCAAGCTCGCTTACGTGCTGAAAGTCGCAAAACGGTGAGTTTTGAACTTAAGAGCGGGAATTGTGTGAACTCAGCAAATGTCTACCATCTGTGCTTGTCTTTTTGTCCCTGTCCATAAAAGGGTATCGACAGTTCCCGCTGAGATTTCCAGCTTTGTTACACCCCCGACTGTTTGGGCTTAGAATGCTCTTGCCACGTTCCGACACTGGATGTGCAAAGTTGGAGCCTCTCTGACCTTGAACTTTGCCAAATGAGTTCGGTAAAGCCACCGTCGCTTGGGTAAGAGTGTCTGTTTTTGAAGGAACAAATAAATGGATGTCTACACTTGACTCACACACTCTAGCTTCTTTTCTGCAGCTGAGGATTTGCAAGAAGAATCCCTGGAATCACCATGAGGCAGAATGGCGTGCCTCACTTGGGCGCTCTTTGCAGCTGTTTTATGATCGCTCAGCACAAGAAACTAATTCCCAACATGCAGTGGTTGCCAAAAACACTGTACATTCCAAATTAATAGTGCTTAAACATTTTAATAGTGACATAGAATTAAATGAAATCACTGATAAGTATAACCCTTTAATTCCTTTTTTTCCATTTTAGATTTTTCTCCAAGATTGCCAAGTGAGCCATAGCCTCGACTGCCTCCAAGGACTACACGTCACTGGTGTGTGTATACATACTACATGTATATACATATGTGTGTGTGTGTGTATATGTAGGTATGCAAGGAAAAAGGAAAAGCCCAAAGGATGGAGATGTTTCCATATACATAAAGTGTGGGTGCACTTCTTGCTCATCTTCATAACAAACAGGACACGTATGTATGTATGTATACACATGACCATCTCAGCCACCACGCCTGAGGAGACACCAACCTGTGGAAGAGCAAAAGGCCGTCTGACTGCGACTCAACATTTCCTTTGCAGTGTTCACAAGTCAACTGTTAACTGAAATAAAGTGAGACTGAATATAAAACAAAATGTGTTTTCTTTATAGAATGAGTCATGACTTGTGAGGGATACTCATGTTCAAGACAAACATCCAAAGTAATCACTGGAACTGAAATAAGTTCATCACTTTATTTTACAACACTAGTAAGAGCTCAGGTCAGGACACACATATGCACATATACACTGCTCGGAAAAAAAAGGGAACACTCAAATAACATGTCATAGATCAGAATGAAAGAACTATTGCTATGAAATGAATTTAACTGAATTTGAAGAATTCCTCTTCCCTCAGCCGCAGGGAATCTTCAAATCTTTGTACTTAAGACCTTCAAACACTTGATAGCCTTAACCTTGACACTTTATATTTCATTGTATTTCTTATTCTCCCTCCTTCCTACTATTATCTATTACTGTTATGTTTTTGCTTGAAACTCTGGCACAACAATTTCCTTCGGTATAAATAAAGTTGTTCTCATCTCAAATACTTTATTCTTTACATAGTTCAAAGTGCTGAGAACAAAGTCACACCACGATATCGTATATGTCAAATATAACATCCGCACAAATCACAGTCGGGCGGCTCAGTGGCGCAGCGGTTAGAGCTGTCGCCTCACAGCAAAGCAACCCGGGTTCAAGCCCCACATCAACCACTGTGTGTGGTTGCCTCTGTGTGGAGTTGGCATGTTCTCCCCGTGTCCGCGTGGGTTCTCTCCTTCCTCCCACTGGCCAAAAGCATGCATTTAAGTTCATCGGCAACTCTAAAGTCTCCCTACGCATGAATGTTGTGTGACTGGCCCTGCTACAATGCAGGGCGGCCCTATAGGCTGAGAGATGGGCGCCAGCCACCCCGAGCCACCCGCCCAGGCGGGACGCTCACGTGTGACTGTGGCCCCGATACAAAAGGAAACATTTACTTTTTACAACTAAAATACACATCACACACGCAACAAAAATACCAAAAACAAACTTTATTCAACATTTTACATACATTACATTACATTTCAATCATTTCATCATTGAAATTATCTTTAAACTTCAGACACCAAACACGAAAAACAACATATTTTACTTGCAATCCTACCCTCAGTAACCCTGAGTAATGCTTGCTACTCTATCACTCTCAACTTTGACATACATATTGCTGGGAAAAAAAAAAAAAAAAAAAAAAAACAATAACCCACAACCCTCCAGACACACCAACAAAATGACTAACTTCACACCGTCACACCAACATTTACATAAACTGTCTCTTTCACAGCTCCGATTGATGAGAAACAATGATTTCCCACCACTCAATGCCAAGTGCTGGGGAGATAAACTTGCCCACTTTACCATTTCAAACTTTACCGCACTTTCGGTCCTCCTTCAATCCATCCATAAATATCCTCTTCCAAACCCTACATTGCTCTGCACTGTTGACAAGCGTACTTAGAATCCTTCTCACTGTCATTCACACACACATGTATTCTGTCTTTTGACAGCAAACCTTCACACTTCTGCTTGTTCCCTGGTCCCACTACACATCACAACCTAATCTGGGATTGTGTTGTCAAAATGCACACTCACATGCAAATACCTTGGAAACGTTTTGGCTACACACTGCTCCACAACGTCACTTCAGCACTTGCAGCATTTACATTCAATTGTCATCGATCCTTTTAGAATTGAACGTCAACAAGTCTGTCCTGAACTGACCACAGATAGCGAAGAAGCTCGATGCTAATGCTACTAGCCTCTCATCTGCTGTCCGCCGACGTCTCACCTTTGAAAGAAACAAAATTACGGTTACAAATTTCACTACCTCTCTCTGAGAGTTTGCTTTGTGTATCCGTTCATCGAACTGTAGCAATTTCATCAGGAAACACGTTGAAACGTGTTCGTCTCACGCGGGCGTTCCGTTCCACTGCTACTGCTAGCTCGCTCGGCTCCACTTCCGGTCCACGCGCTGGCCGCGCCCCTTATTTATAGGCTCGGTCGGAATAAATGCGTCATTTCCCGTGCCGAATTATTTGGACAAATGTTTGTTTGTATGTTTAAATTCCAAAGTGAAATGGAAAAAGTAGACATTGAATTGAGCTCATTCATTGTGACGAGGCAAATGTTCTGCTCAGTCAATTATTTTGAACAATTAAACGAAGGTTTAACTCATGGACACGTTTTGCAAATAGTATTATAGGAACCAACAAAATGGGATAACTTAGCAGCCACAGTCATAGTTGAGGATAAAGAACTTTCTTTTACTTCATAGACAGTGAGGAAATATGTATGTAGCTATGACTGAACCAGGAGTTATGACGGTCCTACATGAACGGTAAGAGTCAGACTGCCTGCCTGTCGGAACGAATGAACCACAAAAAGCATTTTCTCCTGTCTGATCAATAACAATGCGTTGTTCAGATTAACACTTAAACCCTGTTTGATGGTTTTAAAATGAAAACACAATATATGGAAAGACTGACCGGATTTCAATACATGTATGTAGGTATTCATGTGTGTATATATGTCTGTGTGTGTATACATGTATGATAATATATATATGTAGGTATTCATGTGTGTATATATGTCTGTGTGTGTATACATGTATGATAATATATATATGTAGGTATATATGTGTCTATATATGTAAGAATGTTTCTTTAAATACACTGCTCAAAAAAATAAAGGGAACACTTAAAAAAACACATCCTAGATCTAAATGAATGAAATAGTCTTCTGAAATACTTTGCTCTTTACACAGTTGAATGTGCTGACAACAAAATCACACAAAAATGATCAATGGAAATCAATTGTATCAACCATGGAGGTCTGGATTAGGAATCACACTCAAAATTAAAGTGTAAAAACAAACTCCAGGCTGATCCAACTTTGATGTAATGTCCTTAAAACAAGTCCAAATGAATCTGTGTTGCCTCCTGAGTGGACACTATGATTTCACACAAGTGTGATTGACTTGGAGTTACATTGTGTTGTTCAAGTGTTCCCTTTATTTTTTTGAGCAGTATATGTACGTATATATACACAAACATGTACGTACGTGCTCCTCTTTTTCAGACTCATCTTCTGCTGGCGGGGAAGAAACCCGTGGTGTCGGCTTGGGCCGCAAACTCCTCCTCCTTCCTCGTTCGACCAACGGTTCCCTGCATCTTGTTGTAAATGGGCAGTACTTTTACCAATAGATGACGCTACTGCTCTATCATCATGCCACTTCTGCTCGGACGTGTCCAGTGAAGAACGGACATTCTGCGAGGATATGCCTTTAACCTTTAATGAAAATTGTGACAAAAATGTCAAAGTTCACTAACATTGGAAAAATGATGAAAATCCTAAAGTATTGAAAAAATTGTTGTTAACAAAGTGAAAAATATTGGGAATAGTGAAAAATTGGAAAAATGTCAAAATATGTATGTTCATAAAAATTTCTACAAAAAATATCAAAGTAAGTAAATTTGGAAAAAATGTGAAAACCATAATGTATTGAAATAATTGTTGACAAAGTGAAAAACATTCCGAAAAGTTAAATATTGGCAAAATGTGACAATATAGATATTCATGAACATTTTGACAAAAAATGTCAAACATCATTAACATTGGGAAATAAGTGAAAATTGCAAAGTATGATGTAAATTGTTGATAAAGTGAAAAATGTTTGGAAAATTGAAAATTGGAAAAAATTCAATAATACTTATATTCATGAAAATTTTGACAAAAAATGTCAAAGGTCAGTAAAATTGGAAAAAAAAAGTGAAAACCATAAAGTATTGAAAATATTGTTGACAAAGTGAAAAATATCGGGAAAAGTGAAACATTGGTAAAATATTACCATAGAGATATTCATGAACATTTTGACAAAATATACCAAAAGTCAGTTAATTGGAAGAAATGTGAAAATGATCAAGTATGGTTGTTTCTTCAGAAGTGGGTGAGTAACACACCTTCCAGATTTTGTTGGAAATCGAATGTATAATCCCGCTGCACCGAGGACGAGTCGTGACGACACCACGCAGACGGAGAGAGAACAAGGAGTTGATACGCTGCTGATTTTTCAGCTTTTCCCACTTGCAAAGCATGTAGAGGTCTAATTTTTATCACGGGTACTCCTTTAACCGTGAGTGACGGAATCCAAAAGAAAAATCCAGAAAAAGACATTGTATGATTCGAAGTAATTCATTTGCATTTTATTGCAAGACACCAGAAAAACAAAAGTTAATATTTGTTCCAGAGAGCTTTATTGGCAATGACAGAGATCATAAGTTTCCTGTAGTTCTTGAGCAGGTTTGCACACACTGCAGCAGGGATTCTGGCCCATTCCTCCATCCAGACCTTCTCCAGATCCTTCAGGTTTCGGGGCAGTCGCTGGGCAATATGGACTTTCAGCTCCTGATGTCCTTTCACAGCTCTCTGGTCTTGGCCATTGTGGAGAGGTTAGAATTTGTTTGATTGAGTGTGTCCAGGTGTGCTCTATACAGGTAACGAGTTCAAGCTGGTGCCGTGAAGCCAGGTCATGAGTGGAGAACAGGAGGGCCTCTCAAAGAAGAACTCATAGATCTATGAGAGCCACAATTCTCACTGGCTGGTAGGTGATCAAATACTTATTTCATGCAGTAAAATGCAGAGCTTCTTCTTTCGGCTTTTCCCTTCAGGTGTCGCCACAGCGAGTCGGCTTTCTCCATCTAACCCTATTCTCTGGATCCTCCTCTCTCACACCAACTACCTTCATATCCTCTCTCACTACGTCCATAAATCTTCTCTTTGGTCTTCCTCCAGACCTCTTGCCTGGCAGCTCCAATTCCAGCATCCGTCAGAATCAGAATCAGAATCATTTATTAATGGCCACACAACAGCGTTGGTGGAATTAGTTTTGGGTACAGCGCATAATGCTCACATCTCTCCTGTGTCAGTTCCATTGTCAACAATACATACAGAAAATCATGATCAGCAGACACGATACATCAAGACATTGATTGATTCAGAGTCCGTATAGCGATTGGGAAAAAGCTGTTTTTGAATCTGACAGATTTGGTTGTGAGACCTGTAGCGCGTCCCGGAGGGCATGAGTGTGAACAGGTGACGTGCAGGGTGTGTGTGGTCTGAAGTGAGTTTGACTGAACGTTGTGTGATGCGTCTTTGATACAGAGTGTGTGTGGAAGGGAGAGTGTGAGCCATGATTCTAGATGATTTATTGATGATGCGTGAGCGACTATCCAAGTTACCATACCAGACCATTATTGATGAGGTCAGGATACTTTCAATTATGGCTGTGTAGAGCTGGCGGAGGGTATTGTGTCTCACATTGGATTTTTTTTAGTTGTCTGAGGAAAAAACTGTCTTTTGTTGGCTTTTTTGTAAACTTCCTCTGAGTGCTGTTTGAATCTTAGTGTATTATTGATGTGTGTCCCAAGAAATTTGAATGAGTGTGTGATGGCTGTAGGATCAGAGTTGATGGAGATGGGTGTTTTGGGTGGGCGAGCGGGAGAAATCAATGATCGGTTCTTTTGTTTTTGATGCGTTTAGCTGCAGGTTGTTGTTCTGGCACCAGGTGACTGCCTGGGTGACCTGCTCTCCATAGTGTTTCTCATTATTTTCAGTGACGAGTCCAATTATTGTGGCGTCGTCTGCATATTTGAGGATGGATACTGAACTGTGTGAGGATGTGAGCGTGTTTGCGTACAAAGAAAACAACCAGAGTACAAACAAATAAAATCATATTGAAATCTACTGGGATAAAATCCCTTCTACAACAATAATGGTAGTGAAATGTGTTGTGTTTGTATCAGTTCGGACACATCGACTGCTTACTTTGAGGTTTTCACTGTGAATTTGATACAAGAGCTGCAAACAGTTGTGTCCACAAGAAAGTTAATGTTCCTTGGTCTTTTATTCTGTGAAAAACTTGAAAAGGGTTATTTGGTTATTACTTACTTCATAAATAGTGTTATTTATTTCATGAATAATGTTATTTGTTTTCTGATTTTTTTTTTTTTTTTCTCCCTGTCAAGATCCCAGAAAGGGTTAATTTTGGCTATGTGTGGCTTTCTGGAAAACAATAAATGTTTACGTTTCGACACCTCTGCGATCGTCACACTTTTTGTTACAAACAGGCCCGGCCCCCCGTCAGAGAAGGGAAAAGTTATTTGGCCCTCGCAGGAAAAAGTTTGGTCTAGAGGAAGACCAAAGAGAACATTGATGAACATAGCGCGAAGATATGAAGGTAGTTGGTGTGTGAGAGGAGGATGCAGTCGATTCCCTGTGGCGACTCCTGAAGGGAAAAGCCCAGAGGGGGGAGAAGAAGAAGAATGTAGATATCTATCCATATGTATGTGTATATGCATATGTTTGTGTGTATGTATATATATATATATATATATATAAATAAACACAAACACACAGATGTATGTGTTTATATATGTATGTAAATATGTATACATGTGAATTTATGTATGTGTATATACATTTGTATATGTGAGTATGTCAATATGTATGTGTGTATGCATGCACGTATGTGTGCATGAATGCATGCGTGCATGGAGGCGTGTATGAATGTGTGCATGTTCGTATGCAAGTCTGCATGCATCAATGCATGAGTGCAAAAGTGCATGCATATGTGTGCGCATGCGTGTGTGCGCTTGTGCGTGCGTTTTTGTGTGAGTGCATGCGTGCAGACACACATTCACTCATGCAGGCATGTTTGCATGAAATATGTGTTTATAATTATGCGTGTGTGTGTGGGGGGGGTGTATTTATGTGATGTTTTAATATGTATGTATTTATATAGGTGTGTATGCAAATGTGTTTGTATACATTTGTGTGTGTCAATGTATGTACGTATGAATGTAAGTGTGTTTGCATACATGTATCGATGAATGTGAGTTTAGAGAAGTATATACATGTATGTCTGTATATATATGTATGTGTTCACAGATGTATGTATGTATGTATGTATGTGCTCATACATGTATGTATGGGAACTGTGCACTGACTAAGGGAGCAGTTGAAGATGTTAGTGAATATTGGGCCTCGCTGGTGTGCACAATGATTCAGGACTACCGAACTGCATGTTTTGTTTTGTCTTTCCTTATTGCAGCCCTAAGTTGGTATTTGGCTGCCCTGTGTTGCCCCATGTCTCCCTCAGTGAAGGCACCGCATGTTTTCCTGCGTAATGCCTGAATGTCCTTTGTAAACCACGGCTTGTTATTGCCATGGATTTTCGCAGGTTTGATGGGAATGCACGTCCCGACGCAGAAGTTGATGTATGACATCACTGTGTCTGTCAGCTCGTCCAAACTGTCCGCAGCTGTGCGAAATACGTCCCAATCAGTCCATTCGAGGCAGCCTCTGAGCGTGTCGATAGCCGCTCTCGACCAGCACTGGACAACTTTGGATTGTACGCAGTGGGATTTAAGTTTTTGCCTGTATTTTGGGACGAGCAGCAGCGTGGCGTGGTCCGACCTGCCCAGCGGTGCCCTCGGAAAACACCGGTACGCATCGCTTATGGCAGGGGTGCCCAGTGCGTCGAACGCGATCGACCGGTCGATCGCATGGCATTGAAAAAATAAGGATGATGATTTTCCGGACTTCCTCATTTCCACTGTATTATACACCAACAAGCATTATGTGCATAAATGCTCAACATGAAAGAGATAATGGATGTGGCAACAAAGATCGCCTGTTCTATTCGGGCCAGATCTGTTCAAAGACGGCAGTTCCGTGCACAACTGGAGAAGGCTGAGTGCGACCACTCAGAGTCGCTGTTGCACACCGACGTGAGATGGCTAAGTCGGGGGAAATTCCTGCAAAGATTTCGAGAGCTGTTGCCGGAGATCGAGGAGTTTTTTTCCGTGAAGGTAATGCCGTGCAGATAATAGCCAACTAAATGAGCATCAGTGGCTGCTGGACTTGGCATTTTGAACCGATCTGACCAACAAGCTGAATGACCTTAATCTCGAGCTGCAAGGAAAGGAAAAAACTGTGATCAATATAACCAGCTCAGTTAATGCTTTCAAATGCAAAATGCAACATCTCTCCTCAAAGCTCCATGATTTGGCAAACTTCTGGAACCTCGCGGCAGAGCTGGAGACACAAGAGCAGTCATGTGCGCAGCAGGACCGTGCACGCTACATAAAGCAAATTGGCAGTTGTCCGTCAGAGTTCGACAGACACTTTCAAGACTTTGCTGTACTCGAGCCGGTCGCTACATTCATGTGCTACCCTTGCCGGGAAGATGCTGAGGTTGTTTCACTGGCATCAAAAGTTGCAACCCTGTTTCACCTGAACTCCTCTGGAGTGGAGGACTAGATTCTGACACTTCAAGTCGACGTTCAGCTGAAGGCCAGAGCTCATGGACAATTCTGGAACTTACTCACAGAGGACAAGCACCCCAACATCAGAAAATGTGCTTCCTTCTTGACTGCATTATTTGGCTCCACTTATTTATGTGAGTCAGCTTTTTCCCACATGAAGATCATGAAGTCAAAGTACCGTTCCACCATGTCTGATGAGCATCTGGAAGTCTGCTTGAGGCCGGCTCTCAGCAGTTACTGTCAGGAGTCTGGATCCCTGGCTAATTCCATTCAGTGCAAGTCATCGGAGTAAGGTAATGACAAAAAAAATGTACAAAGTTGTATTGTGCAATATAGGTTGATGCAGTACTGCGAGGAACACCAGCATATACTGTACATATAAAAATGATTCTCAATATATTCATAAATAATGTGTTTTGCATTTTTAGTGGGCGGTAGATCATTTTGACCCCTGGCTTATGGGAACGTAGCAGTGCTCGAGGATGCTGGCGCCTCTGCTTGGACAGGTAACTTGCTGGATATAGTTTGGAAGCTCTTTCGACAGACTGGCATGGTTGAAGTCGCCTACCACAATGACAGCCGTGTCGGGATTGGAGTTCTCAACTGAGGAGATGTAGGTTGCTAGCTCTGTTGTGGCTACGTTAGCATTTGTCGATGGTGGGCTTTAAACACCAATCAGAACAACAGAAGCAAACTCCCTGGGAAGATAGTGTGGTCTGCATTTCACAGCATTGTATTCCAGATTAGGACTGCAGAAGCTGTTAAGCACTGCGGTGTTACTGCACCATCTGCCGTGGTGTCTACCAATATATTCTCTATCCCTCCTCTGTCCATGACCCAACTATCTCAGTCTGGCTTCTCTGACCTTCTCTCCAAAACATCAAACATGTGCTGTTCCTCTGATAGACTCATTCCTGATCCTCTCCATCCTGGTCACTCCCAAAGGGAACCTCAACATCTTCATCTCTGCAAGCTCTAGTTCTGCCTGCTGTCTTTTGGGCATTGTAGCAGTTTCTAGTCCATACATCATCGCTGGTCTCACCACTGTCTTGTACACCTTTCCCTTTATTCTGGCTGAAAGTCTTCTATCACATAGTACCCCTGACACTTTTCTCCACCCATTCCAACCTGCTTGGACCCGTCTCTTCACCTCTTTTCTCTTCTACCTGTCTCCCTGATAACACTAGCTGTAGTTGTCCAATCACCTGGAAGCTGAGCCTGACCACCCAGACCCTTTCTCAACTCCTCCCTGAAAACCATGCAACACTCCTCCCTTTTCAGCTTCCACCACTTTGTCCTCTGCTCTGCCTTTGTCCTCTTCATCTCTCTTTCAGGTTACCTCGTCTATACAAGATGTAGTCTACCTGCGTGCTCCTACCTCCGCTCTTATAAGTTACCCTATGTTCCTGTTTTTTCTGGAAAAAGGTGTTCACTACAGCCATTTCCATCGTTTTTGCAAATTCTACCACCATCTGTCCCTCTGCATTCCTATCCTGGATACCAAATCTCCCAATCACTTCTTCAAAAAAAAAGGTATTTGGTCCTCGCAGGACAAAGTTTGGTCTAGAGGAAGACCAAAGAGAATATTTACGAACATAGTGCAAAGATATGAAGGTAGTTGGTGTGAGAAAGGAGGATGCAGAGAATCCTTGTCTTTGATAGAGAAGGTAGATTCCCTGTGGCGACTCCTGAAAGGAAAAGCCCAAATAAAATATTGAAAGGAAATATCCCAATATTTTTCTATAAGTCAACCATTTTTTCAATACTTTATGATTTTCACATTTTTTTGAACGAAAGTGACCTTAGACATTTTTGGTCAAAATTTCATGAACACATGTACTGTGACATTTTACTATCTTTTCACTTTTTCCAATATTTTTCACTTTGTCAACCATTTTTTCAATACTTTATGATTTTCAAATTTTTTTGAACGTTAGTGACATTAGACATTTTCGGTCAAAATTTTCATGAATAAATATACTGTGACATTTTACTAACTTTTCACTTTTCCTAATATTTTTCACTTGGTCAACCATTTTTTCAATACTTTATGATTTTCACATTTTTTTGAACGTTAGTGACCTTAGACATTTTCGGTCAAAATTTTCATGAACACATGTACCGTGACATGTTACAAACTTTTCACTTTCCCTAATATATTACACTTTGTCAACCATTTTTTCAATACTTTATGATTTTCATATTTTTTCCGATATTAGTGAACTTAGACATTTTTGGTTAAAATTTTCGTGAATACATGTACTGTGACATTTTACTAACTTTTCACTTTTCCTAATATTTTTCACTTTGTCAATCATTTTTTCAATACTTTTTGATTTTCACATTTTTTCAAACGTTAGTGACCTTTGACATTTTTGGTAAAAATTTTCATGAATACATGTACTGTGACATTTTACTCACTTTTCACTTTTCCCAATATTTTTCACTTTGTCAGCAATTTTTTCAATATTTAAAGATTTTCATTTTTTTCCAATATTAGTGACCTTAGACGTTTTTGGTCAAAATTTTCATGAATAAATTTAATGTGACATTTTACTAACTTTTCAATTTCCCAATATTTTTCACTTTGTCAACCATTTTTTCAATACATCATGATTTTAGTATTTTTTCATATTTTTTCCTAACCCTAACTTTGACATTTTTGGTTAAAATTTTCGTGAATACACGTACTGTTGACACTTAACTAACTTTTCACTTTTCCCAATATTTTTCACTTTGTCAACCATTTTTTCAATTATTTTTGATTTTCACATTTTTCGAACATTAGTGAACTTAGATATTTTTGATTAAAATTTTTGTGAATGCATGTACTGTAACATTTTACTCACTTTTCACTTTTCCCAATATTCTTCACTTTGTCAGCAATTTTTTCAATACTTAAAGATTTTCATATTTTTTCCAATATTAGTGACCTTAGAAATTTTTGGTCAAAATTTTTGTGAATACATGTACTGTGACATTTTACTAACTTTTCACTTTTCCCAATATTTTTTACTTTGTCAGAATTTTTTTCAATACTTAAAGATTTTCATATTTTTTTCGATATTAGTGAACTTTGACATTATTGGTTAAAATTTTCGTGAATACATGTACTGTGATATTTTACTAACTTTTCACTTTTCCCAATATTTTTCACTTTGTCAACCAATTTTTCAATACTTTATGATTTTCACAGTTTTTTGAACTTTAATTAACTTTGACATTTTTGGTCAAAATTTTCATGAATACATTTAATGTGACATTTTACCCACTTTTCACTTTTCCCAATATTTTTTACTTTGTCAACCGTTTTTTCAATACTTTATGATTTTCAATTTCTTTTGAACATAAGTGACCTTAGACGTTTTTGGTCAAAATTTCATGAACACATGTACTGTGACATTTTACTAACTTTTCACTTATCCCAATATTTTTCACTTTGTCAACATTTTTTCAATACTTTATGATTTTCACATTTTTTCAATACTTTTTGATTTTCACATTTTTTCAAACGTTAGTGACCTTTGACATTTTTGGTCAAAATTTTCATGAAGACATGTACTATGACATTTTACTAACTTTTCACTTTTCCCAATATTTTTCACTTTGTCAACAATTTTTTTATTACTTTATGATTTTCAGAGTTTTTTCGAACTTTAGTTAACTTTGACATTTTTGGTCAAAATTTTCATGAATACATGTACTGTGACATTTTACTAACTTTTCACTTTTCCCAATAATTTTCACTTTGTCAGCAATTTTTTCAATACTTAAAGATTTTAATATTTTTTCCAATATTAGTGACCTAAGATATTTTTGATCAAAATTTTCATGAATACATTTATTGTGACAGTTTACTAACTTTTCAATTTCCCAATATTTTTCACTATGTCAATCTTTTTTTCAATACTTTATGATTTTCACTTTCTTTTGAACTGAAGTGACCTTAGATATTTTTTGTCAAAATTTAATGAACACGTTTACTGTGACATTTTACTAACTTTTCACTTTTCCCAATATTTTTCACTTTGTCAACCATTTTTTCAATACTTTATGATTTTCATATTTTTTCCGATATTAGTGTACTTTGAAATTTTTGGTTAAAATTTTCGTGAAAAAAAGTACTGCGACACTTAACTAACTTTTCACTTATCCCAATATTTTTCAATTCGTCAACATTTTTTAAATACTTTTTGATTTTCAGAGTTTTTCGATCTTTAGTCACCTTTGACATTTTTGTTCAAAATTTTCATGAATACATGTACTGTGACATTTTACTAACTTTTCAATTTCCCAATAATTTTCACTTTGTCAACCATTTTTTCAATACTTTATGATTTTCACAGTTTTTCCAATATTAGTGATCTTACTTTTTTGGTCAAAATTTCATGAACACATGTACTGTGACATTATGCTAACTTTTCACTTTTCCAAATATTTTTTCCGATATTATTGAACTTAGACATTTTTGGTGAAAATTATCATGACTATATATATTTTTACCCATTTTGCCAATTTTTAAACTTTTTTCTATATTTTAAATTTTGTCAACAATTTTTTTCAATACTTTATGATTTTCACATTTTTTCCGATATTAGTGAACTTTGACATTTTTGGTTTAAATGTTCGTGAATACATGTACTGTGACATTTTACTAACTTTTCACTTTTCCTAATATTTTTCACTTTATCAATCATTTTTTCAATACTTTATGATTTTCAGAGTTTTTCGAAGTTTAGTCACCTTTGACATTTTTGGTCAAAATATCCTTAAATACATGTACTGTGACATTTTACTCACTTTTCACTTTTCCCAATATTTTTCACCTTGTCAGCAATTTTTTCAATACTTAAAGATTTTCATATTTTTTCCAATATTAGTGACCTTAGACATTTTTGGTCAAAATTTTCATGAATACATTTAATGTGACATTTTACTCACTTTTCACTTTTCCTAATATTTTTCACTTTGTTAACCGTTTTTTCAATACTTTATGATTTTCATATTTTTTCGGATATTAGTGAACTTAGACATTTTTGGTCAAAATTTTCATGAATACATGTACTGTGACATTTTACTCACTTCTCACTTTTCCTAATATTTTTCACTTTGTCAGCAATTTTTTCAATACTTAAAGATTTTCATATTTTTTCCAATATTAGTTACCTTAGACATTTTTGGTCAAAATTTTCATGAAAACATTTAATGTGACATTTTACTAACTTTTTAATTTCCCAATATTTTTCACTTTGTCAACCATTTTTTCAATACTTTATGATTTTTCATATTTTTTCCGATACTAGTGAACTTAGACATTTTTGGTTATAATTTTCGAGAATACATGTACTGTGACATTTTACTAACTTTTCACTTATCCCAATATTTTTCACTTTGTCAACATTTTTTCAATACTTTATGATTTTCACATTTTTTCAATACTTTTTGATTTTCACATTTTTTCAATACTTTTTGATTTTCACATTTTTGGTCAAAATTTTCATGAAGACATGTACTATGACATTTTACTAACTTTTCACTTTTCCCAATATTTTTCACTTTGTCAACAATTTTTTTATTACTTTATGATTTTCAGAGTTTTTTCGAACTTTAGTTAACTTTGACATTTTTGGTCAAAATTTTCATGAATACATGTACTGTGACATTTTACTAACTTTTCACTTTTCCCAATAATTTTCACTTTGTCAGCAATTTTTTCAATACTTAAAGATTTTAATATTTTTTCCAATATTAGTGACCTAAGATATTTTTGATCAAAATTTTCATGAATACCTTTAATTTGACATTTTACTAACTTTTCAATTTCCCAATATTTTTCACTTTGTCAACCATTTTTTCAATACTTTTTGATTTTCACATTTTTTCAAACATTAGTGACTTTTGACATTTTTGGTCAAAATTTTCATGAATACATGCACTGTGACATTTTACTAACTTTTCACTTTTCCCAATATTTTTCACTTTGTCAACAATTTTTTTAATACTTTACGATTTTTACATTTTTTCCAATATTAGTGACATTTGACATTTTTGGTGAAAATTTTCATGACTATACATATTTTTCACATTTTACTCACTTTTCACTTTTCCCAACATTAATCACTTTGTCAGCAATTTTTTCAAAACTTAAAGATTTTCATATTTTTTCCAATATTAGTGACCTTAGACATTTTTGGTCAAAATTTTCATTAATACATTTAATGTGACATTTTACTAACTTTTCACTTTTCCTAATATTTTTCACTTTTTCAGCAATTTTTTTAATACTTTATGATTTTCACAGTTTTTCGAACTTTAGTTAACTTTGACATTTTTGGTCAAAATTTTCATGAATACATGTACTGTGACATTTTACTCATTTTTCACTTTTACCAATATTTTTCACTTTGTCAGCAATTTTTTCAATACTTACAGATTTTAATATTTTTTCCAATATTAGTGACCTAAGATATTTTTGATCAAAATTTTCATGAATACATTTATTGTGACATTTTACTAACTTTTCAATTTCCCAATATTTTTCACTATGTCAATCATTTTTTCAATACTTTATGATTTTCACTTTCTTTTGAACTGAAGTGACCTTAGACATTTTTAGTCAAAATTTAATGAACACGTTTACTGTGACATTTTACTAACTTTTCACTTTTCCCAATATTTTCACTTTGTCAACCATTTTTTCAATACTTTATGATTTTCATATTTTTTCCGATATTAGTGTACTTTGAAATTTTTGGTTAAAATTTTCGTGAACAAATGTACTGCGACTCTTTACTAACTATTCACTTATCCCAATATTTTTCACTTCGTCAACATTTTTTAAATACTTTTTGATTTTCAGAGTTTTTCGATCTTTAGTCACCTTTGACATTTTTGTTCAAAATTTTTATGAATACACGTACTGTGACATTTTACTAACTTTTAACTTTTCCCAATATTTTTCACTTTGACAACCATTTTTTCAATACTTTATGATTTTCATATTTTTTCCGATATTAGTGTACTTTGACATTTTTGGTTAAAATTTTCGTGATCACATGTACTGTGACACTTTACTAACTTTTCACTTTTCCCAATATTTTTTCCGATATTAGTGAACTTAGACATTTTTGGTGAAAATTTTCATGAATACATGTACTGTGACATTTTACTAACTTTTCACTTTTCCCAATATTTTTCACTTTGTCAACCATGTTTTCAATACTTTATGATTTTCACATATTTTTGAATATTTGTGACCTTCGACATTTTTGGTTAAAATTTTCATGAATACACGTACTGTTACATTTTACTAACTTTTCATTATTTCCCAATATTTTTCACTTTGTCAACCATTTTTTCAATACTTTATGATTTAATTTTTTTTTTGATCGTTATTGACCTCAGACATTTTTGGTCGAAATTTCATGAACACATGTACTATAACATTTTTCTAACTTTTCACTTTTCCCAATTTTTCTCTTTCTCAACCATTTTTTCAATACTTTATGAGTTCAATACTTTTTCACAGTTTTTCCAATATTAGTGACCTTACACTTTTTTGGTCAAAATTTCATGAACACATGTACTGTGACATTATAATAACTTTTCACTTTTCCCAATATTTTTTCCGATATTATTGAACTTAGACATTTTTGGTGAAAATTTTCATGAATACATTTAATGTGACATTTTACTAACTTTTCACTTTTCCTAATATTTTTCACTTTGTTAACCGTTTTTTCAATACTTTATGATTTTCATATTTTTTCGGATATTAGTGAACTTAGACATTTTTGGTCAAAATTTTCATGAATACATGTACTGTGACATGTTACTCACTTCTCACTTTTCCTAATATTTTTCACTTTGTTAACCGTTTTTTCAATACTTTATGATTTTCATATTTTTTCGGATATTAGTGAACTTAGACATTTTTGGTTATAATTTTCGAGAATACATGTACTGTGACACTTTACTAACTTTTCGCTTGTCCCAATATTTTTCACTTTGTCAACATTTTTTCAATACTTTATGATTTTCACATTTTTTCAATACTTTTTGATTTTCACATTTTTTCAAACGTTAGTGACCTTTGACATTTTAGGTCAAAATTTTCATGAATAAATGTACTATGACATTTTACTAACTTTTCACTTCTCCCAATATTTTTCACTTTGTCAACAATTTTTTTATTACTTTATGATTTTCAGAGTTTTTTCGAACTTTAGTTAACTTTGACATTTTTGGTCAAAATTTTCATGAATACATGTACTGTGACATTTTACTAACTTTTCACTTTTCCCAATAATTTTCACTTTGTCAGCAATTTTTTCAATACTTAAAGATTTTAATATTTTTTCCAATAGTAGTGACCTAAGATATTTTTGATCAAAATTTTCATGAATACATTTATTGTGACAGTTTACTAACTTTTCAATTTCCCAATATTTTTCACTTTGTCAACCATTTTTTCAATACTTTTTGATTTTCACATTTTTTCAAACATTAGTGACTTTTGACATTTTTGGTCAAAATTTTCATGAATACATGCACTGTGACATTTTACTAACTTTTCACTTTTCCCAATATTTTTCACTTTGTCAACAATTTTTTTAATACTTTACGATTTTTACATTTTTTCCAATATTAGTGACATTTGACATTTTTGGTGAAAATTTTCATGACTATACATATTTTTCACATTTTTCCAACTTTTAAACTTTTTTTCTATATTTTTCAGTTTGTGAACAATTTTTTCAATACTTTATGATTTTCACATTATTTCCAATGTAAGTGACCTTTGACATTTTTGGTGAAAATTTTTCATGACTTTTTATTTTTTTCACATTTTGCCAATTTTTAAACTTTTCCCAATATTTATCACTACGTTAACAATTTTTTTAATACTTTATGATTTTCAGAGTTTTTCGAACTTTTGTTAACTTTGACATTTTTGGTCAAAATTTTCATGAATACACTGTGACATTTTACTCACTTTTCACTTTTCCCAACATTAATCACTTTGTCAGCAATTTTTTCAAAACTTAAAGATTTTCATATTTTTTCCAATATTAGTGACCTTAGACATTTTTGGTCAAAATTTTCATTAATACATTTAATGTGACATTTTACTAACTTTTCACTTTTCCTAATATTTTTCACTTTTTCAGCAATTTTTTTAATACTTTATGATTTTCACAGTTTTTCGAACTTTAGTTAACTTTGACATTTTTGGTCAAAATTTTCATGAATACATGTACTGTGACATTTTACTCATTTTTCACTTTTACCAATATTTTTCACTTTGTCAGCAATTTTTTCAATACTTACAGATTTTAATATTTTTTCCAATATTAGTGACCTAAGATATTTTTGATCAAAATTTTCATGAATACATTTATTGTGACATTTTACTAACTTTTCAATTTCCCAATATTTTTCACTATGTCAATCATTTTTTCAATACTTTATGATTTTCACTTTCTTTTGAACTGAAGTGACCTTAGACATTTTTAGTCAAAATTTAATGAACACGTTTACTGTGACATTTTACTAACTTTTCACTTTTCCCAATATTTTCACTTTGTCAACCATTTTTTCAATACTTTATGATTTTCATATTTTTTCCGATATTAGTGTACTTTGAAATTTTTGGTTAAAATTTTCGTGAACAAATGTACTGCGACTCTTTACTAACTATTCACTTATCCCAATATTTTTCACTTCGTCAACATTTTTTAAATACTTTTTGATTTTCAGAGTTTTTCGATCTTTAGTCACCTTTGACATTTTTGTTCAAAATTTTTATGAATACACGTACTGTGACATTTTACTAACTTTTAACTTTTCCCAATATTTTTCACTTTGACAACCATTTTTTCAATACTTTATGATTTTCATATTTTTTCCGATATTAGTGTACTTTGACATTTTTGGTTAAAATTTTCGTGATCACATGTACTGTGACACTTTACTAACTTTTCACTTTTCCCAATATTTTTTCCGATATTAGTGAACTTAGACATTTTTGGTGAAAATTTTCATGAATACATGTACTGTGACATTTTACTAACTTTTCACTTTTCCCAATATTTTTCACTTTGTCAACCATGTTTTCAATACTTTATGATTTTCACATATTTTTGAATATTTGTGACCTTCGACATTTTTGGTTAAAATTTTCATGAATACACGTACTGTTACATTTTACTAACTTTTCATTATTTCCCAATATTTTTCACTTTGTCAACCATTTTTTCAATACTTTATGATTTAATTTTTTTTTTGATCGTTATTGACCTCAGACATTTTTGGTCGAAATTTCATGAACACATGTACTATAACATTTTTCTAACTTTTCACTTTTCCCAATTTTTCTCTTTCTCAACCATTTTTTCAATACTTTATGAGTTCAATACTTTTTCACAGTTTTTCCAATATTAGTGACCTTACACTTTTTTGGTCAAAATTTCATGAACACATGTACTGTGACATTATAATAACTTTTCACTTTTCCCAATATTTTTTCCGATATTATTGAACTTAGACATTTTTGGTGAAAATTTTCATGAATACATTTAATGTGACATTTTACTAACTTTTCACTTTTCCTAATATTTTTCACTTTGTTAACCGTTTTTTCAATACTTTATGATTTTCATATTTTTTCGGATATTAGTGAACTTAGACATTTTTGGTCAAAATTTTCATGAATACATGTACTGTGACATGTTACTCACTTCTCACTTTTCCTAATATTTTTCACTTTGTTAACCGTTTTTTCAATACTTTATGATTTTCATATTTTTTCGGATATTAGTGAACTTAGACATTTTTGGTTATAATTTTCGAGAATACATGTACTGTGACACTTTACTAACTTTTCGCTTGTCCCAATATTTTTCACTTTGTCAACATTTTTTCAATACTTTATGATTTTCACATTTTTTCAATACTTTTTGATTTTCACATTTTTTCAAACGTTAGTGACCTTTGACATTTTAGGTCAAAATTTTCATGAATAAATGTACTATGACATTTTACTAACTTTTCACTTCTCCCAATATTTTTCACTTTGTCAACAATTTTTTTATTACTTTATTATTTTCAGAGTTTTTTCGAACTTTAGTTAACTTTGACATTTTTGGTCAAAATTTTCATGAATACATGTACTGTGACATTTTACTAACTTTTCACTTTTCCCAATAATTTTCACTTTGTCAGCAATTTTTTCAATACTTAAAGATTTTCATATTTTTTCCAATATTAGTGACCTAAGATATTTTTGATCAAAATTTTCATGAATACCTTTAATTTGACATTTTACTAACTTTTCAATTTCCCAATATTTTTCACTTTGTCAACCATTTTTTCAAAACTTTATGATTTTCCTATTTTTTTCCGATATTAGGGAAATTTGACATTTTTGGTTAAAATTTTCGTGATTACATGTACTGTGACACTTTACTAACTTTTCACTTTTCCCCAAATTTGATTTTGTCAACATTTTTTCAATACTTTTTGATTTTCACATTTTTTCAAACATTAGTGACTTTTGACATTTTTGGTCAAAATTTTCATGAATACATGCACTGTGACATTTTACTAACTTTTCACTTTTCCCAATATTTTTCACTTTGTCAACAATTTTTTAATACTTTACGATTTTTACATTTTTTCCAATATTAGTGACATTTGACATTTTTGGTGAAAATTTTCATGACTATACATATTTTTCACATTTTTCCAACTTTTAAACTTTTTTTCTATATTTTTCAGTTTGTGAACAATTTTTTCAATACTTTATGATTTTCACATTATTTCCAATGTAAGTGACCTTTGACATTTTTGGTGAAAATTTTTCATGACTTTTTATTTTTTTCACATTTTGCCAATTTTTAAACTTTTCCCAATATTTATCACTTCGTTAACAATTTTTTTTAATACTTTATGATTTTCAGAGTTTTTCGAAGTTTAGTCACCTTTGACATTTTTGGTCAAAATATCCTTAAATACATGTACTGTGACATTTTACTCACTTTTCACTTTTCCCAATATTTTTCACCTTGTCAGCAATTTTTTCAATACTTAAAGATTTTCATATTTTTTCCAATATTAGTGACCTTAGACATTTTTGGTCAAAATTTTCATGAATACATTTAATGTGACATTTTACTCACTTTTCACTTTTCCTAATATTTTTCACTTTGTTAACCGTTTTTTCAATACTTTATGATTTTCATATTTTTTCGGATATTAGTGAACTTAGACATTTTTGGTCAAAATTTTCATGAATACATGTACTGTGACATTTTACTCACTTCTCACTTTTCCTAATATTTTTCACTTTGTCAGCAATTTTTTCAATACTTAAAGATTTTCATATTTTTTCCAATATTAGTTACCTTAGACATTTTTGGTCAAAATTTTCATGAATACATTTAATGTGACATTTTACTAACTTTTTAATTTCCCAATATTTTTCACTTTGTCAACCATTTTTTCAATACTTTATGATTTTTCATATTTTTTCCGATACTAGTGAACTTAGACATTTTTGGTTATAATTTTCGAGAATACATGTACTGTGACATTTTACTAACTTTTCACTTATCCCAATATTTTTCACTTTGTCAACATTTTTTCAATACTTTATGATTTTCACATTTTTTCAATACTTTTTGATTTTCACATTTTTTCAAACGTTAGTGACCTTTGACATTTTTGGTCAAAATTTTCATGAAGACATGTACTATGACATTTTACTAACTTTTCACTTTTCCCAATATTTTTCACTTTGTCAACAATTTTTTTATTACTTTATGATTTTCAGAGTTTTTTCGAACTTTAGTTAACTTTGACATTTTTGGTCAAAATTTTCATGAATACATGTACTGTGACATTTTACTAACTTTTCACTTTTCCCAATAATTTTCACTTTGTCAGCAATTTTTTCAATACTTAAAGATTTTAATATTTTTTCCAATATTAGTGACCTAAGATATTTTTGATCAAAATTTTCATGAATACATTTATTGTGACAGTTTACTAACTTTTCAATTTCCCAATATTTTTCACTATGTCAATCTTTTTTTCAATACTTTATGATTTTCACTTTCTTTTGAACTGAAGTGACCTTAGATATTTTTTGTCAAAATTTAATGAACACGTTTACTGTGACATTTTACTAACTTTTCACTTTTCCCAATATTTTTCACTTTGTCAACCATTTTTTCAATACTTTATGATTTTCATATTTTTTCCGATATTAGTGTACTTTGAAATTTTTGGTTAAAATTTTCGTGAAAAAAAGTACTGCGACACTTAACTAACTTTTCACTTATCCCAATATTTTTCAATTCGTCAACATTTTTTAAATACTTTTTGATTTTCAGAGTTTTTCGATCTTTAGTCACCTTTGACATTTTTGTTCAAAATTTTCATGAATACATGTACTGTGACATTTTACTAACTTTTCAATTTCCCAATAATTTTCACTTTGTCAACCATTTTTTCAATACTTTATGATTTTCACAGTTTTTCCAATATTAGTGATCTTACTTTTTTGGTCAAAATTTCATGAACACATGTACTGTGACATTATGCTAACTTTTCACTTTTCCAAATATTTTTTCCGATATTATTGAACTTAGACATTTTTGGTGAAAATTATCATGACTATATATATTTTTACCCATTTTGCCAATTTTTAAACTTTTTTCTATATTTTAAATTTTGTCAACAATTTTTTTCAATACTTTATGATTTTCACATTTTTTCCGATATTAGTGAACTTTGACATTTTTGGTTTAAATGTTCGTGAATACATGTACTGTGACATTTTACTAACTTTTCACTTTTCCTAATATTTTTCACTTTATCAATCATTTTTTCAATACTTTATGATTTTCAGAGTTTTTCGAAGTTTAGTCACCTTTGACATTTTTGGTCAAAATATCCTTAAATACATGTACTGTGACATTTTACTCACTTTTCACTTTTCCCAATATTTTTCACCTTGTCAGCAATTTTTTCAATACTTAAAGATTTTCATATTTTTTCCAATATTAGTGACCTTAGACATTTTTGGTCAAAATTTTCATGAATACATTTAATGTGACATTTTACTCACTTTTCACTTTTCCTAATATTTTTCACTTTGTTAACCGTTTTTTCAATACTTTATGATTTTCATATTTTTTCGGATATTAGTGAACTTAGACATTTTTGGTCAAAATTTTCATGAATACATGTACTGTGACATTTTACTCACTTCTCACTTTTCCTAATATTTTTCACTTTGTCAGCAATTTTTTCAATACTTAAAGATTTTCATATTTTTTCCAATATTAGTTACCTTAGACATTTTTGGTCAAAATTTTCATGAAAACATTTAATGTGACATTTTACTAACTTTTTAATTTCCCAATATTTTTCACTTTGTCAACCATTTTTTCAATACTTTATGATTTTTCATATTTTTTCCGATACTAGTGAACTTAGACATTTTTGGTTATAATTTTCGAGAATACATGTACTGTGACATTTTACTAACTTTTCACTTATCCCAATATTTTTCACTTTGTCAACATTTTTTCAATACTTTATGATTTTCACATTTTTTCAATACTTTTTGATTTTCACATTTTTTCAAACGTTAGTGACCTTTGACATTTTTGGTCAAAATTTTCATGAAGACATGTACTATGACATTTTACTAACTTTTCACTTTTCCCAATATTTTTCACTTTGTCAACAATTTTTTTATTACTTTATGATTTTCAGAGTTTTTTCGAACTTTAGTTAACTTTGACATTTTTGGTCAAAATTTTCATGAATACATGTACTGTGACATTTTACTAACTTTTCACTTTTCCCAATAATTTTCACTTTGTCAGCAATTTTTTCAATACTTAAAGATTTTAATATTTTTTCCAATATTAGTGACCTAAGATATTTTTGATCAAAATTTTCATGAATACCTTTAATTTGACATTTTACTAACTTTTCAATTTCCCAATATTTTTCACTTTGTCAACCATTTTTTCAATACTTTTTGATTTTCACATTTTTTCAAACATTAGTGACTTTTGACATTTTTGGTCAAAATTTTCATGAATACATGCACTGTGACATTTTACTAACTTTTCACTTTTCCCAATATTTTTCACTTTGTCAACAATTTTTTAATACTTTACGATTTTTACATTTTTTCCAATATTAGTGACATTTGACATTTTTGGTGAAAATTTTCATGACTATACATATTTTTCACATTTTTCCAACTTTTAAACTTTTTTTCTATATTTTTCAGTTTGTGAACAAGTTTTTCAATACTTTATGATTTTCACATTATTTCCAATGTAAGTGACCTTTGACATTTTTGGTGAAAATTTTTCATGACTTTTTATTTTTTTCACATTTTGCCAATTTTTAAACTTTTCCCAATATTTATCACTTCGTTAACAATTTTTTTTAATACTTTATGATTTTCAGAGTTTTTCGAACTTTAGTTAAGTTTGACATTTTTGGTTAAAATTTTCATGAATGCATGTACTGTGACATTTTACTCACTTTTCACTTTTCCTAATATTTTTCACTTTGTCAATCATTTTTTCAATACTTTTTGATTTTCACATTTTTTCAAACGTTAGTGACTTTTGACATTTTTGGTCAAAATTTTCATGAATACATGTACTATGACATTTTACTAACTTTTCACTTTTCCCAATAATTTTCACTTTGTCAACAATTTTTTTAATAATTTATGATTTTCACATTATTTCCAATGTAAGTGACCTTTGACAATTTTTGTGAAAATTTTTCATGACTTTTCATTTTTTTCACATTTTGACAATTTTTAAACTTTTCTCAAAATTTTTCTCTTTGTCAACAATTTTTTCAATAATTTATGATTTTCAACTTGTTTTCATGCAAAACAGAAAAAACTCAAACAAGGAGATCTCAAATGCTTTTGGTTTTTTTCTTTGCTGAAACATCAAACGTCTCGGAGGAGCAGCTCCTCAAAGCCGTCAGCAGGAACGTCTGAGGAACCTAAATGGAACCGATGCTGACGTCCCATGTTTACTCTTTATCTATGGAGACCTGTGTCCGTGAGAAGACCAGTTGTTCCTTAGAAGATCTCAGAGTGATTTCTCTACGATGACCTGGATCCTAGGGAGAACACCCTGGAGAAACCTGGAGTATCAGAGTTTTTCTGAAGCTGAAACCAGGCTGACAAGCAGGAATCGAGATCGGAGCCTCAAGGGTTATTCAGTGGAAAAAAGACCTTGGTTGAGGAAGGAGTTTGTTCATCCACAAACTTGATTCTTCTGATGAATTCCATGTGTTTAATCCTTGGATCCGTGAACCTCTTAGTTTGAAGTCCACAGTCAGAAGGTTCTCCTCTGTCCGAGGACTTAATACGTCAAGCATTGAAATGCTGTCGCCTCGCAACCACAAAGAGTTTACAGTAATCGAGCCGCTTTGAGTTCAGCGATTCAGAAGAAGATGAGTTCCCAGCGGTCTCCCTTGAGGTCAAAGGTCACAGATCCTAAATGTGTGCTGTCACTCAAATGGTTGAATAGATATTTATTTTCTGTGTTTTATGAATAAAACTCATATATTATAAAGATGCCACTCCTGTATTTGTCCACCTACGACTTTGTTCCAAAGAACGAGGAGATGTGACCTCCGCTGTGCCTCCAAGGTTTGTCTCAGTCAGCAGCAGGTTCCTTGTCGATGTTCTCTGACTGATGCAGGAACAGGAACGTAGAGCAGAAGCTCCTTCAGCAGCAGCCTGCACTTTGCTTTCATTCAGCAGACATCTCTCTGTCCAGATCCTCACAGAGCCTGAAAGCTCTCTGAGGAGAAGCACGTTGTACATGAGCTGTGACATGAATCTGCCAACAATGGAGAGAAAAACCTGGAGCTCCTACAGGGTTTTCAGAAGAGGTGCAAAAAAAACAGACACATGTTGCCTAAGCAGCGCAGTCTTGTATGGGAAAGGCATATTGGAGTTGCCAGTTTTCTAACCAGCCAGAGGAGTTCAAAGGTACAAGGGTTAGATTGGAAATGTATGTCAGTTAAATGATCTGCTGGTAGGGAGTACAGCACCTGTAGTTAGAACAGAGAGCAATTGGAACCCAAAGGAGGCAGTGCAGCAATTACAGGCAGCACTTAGACATGGGCACATCATAGGTCAGGTACAGCATTGGCGTGGAGGCTTAGAGTTCAGTGTAGGACATCCAGTGTGGAACAAGGAATTGGTCATAGAAAAGAGGAAGATGGTAGTTGAGGAAGTACATGGACTAGAAGCGGCAGTAAGATGTACTAAGGCAGTGTCGCAGGCAAAGCAAGGACAGTGGGTGAACTGGGACAATGTTGAGAGGAGAAAGTTGAAGTGGAGAAAATTGTGAAGCATGGGGGGCCAATAGAATTAGGTTCATCATACACGCTACGTAGGATGTGCTACTATCTCCCCTGCATCTCAAATAGTTGTTTGAATGGGGATGCTGCCTGCCCATTGTGTTCTGGTCTATGCACACTTGGGCATATATTGTCAGGTATAAGTTCAGTCTTTCCCAGGCGTGGGGTGGTACACTTGGCATCATAACCAGAAACTAAAATATTTTGCAACAGCAGCTGAGGAAAAAATTCTGAAGAAATTTTGTTGTTACTGATAGGGAGGCTAGAACAATTAAATTTCTACATGAAGGAGAAAAGGTTAAACCGTTTATGTTCAGGCACAACTCAGGGCAGCTAAGTGTGGGCAGGGCTTGGGAGTTGATGGTGGACCTGAATAAGCATCTGGTTGTCCCAGCATACATAATTAGCACCCGGCTATGGACAGATATGTTACCCTGGTCTGTGGTGGAACAGAGTCTGTTTTATTGAACTTTAGCGTCCAGCGAGGTATGCTGAGATGGCAGCAGATGTAGAGCAGCAAGGTTGGAGGGCTTGGTGTGGCTTGTAAAGGCGGGCTGCTGTGGAGTCTGTCATTGGCCCACAAACTGAATTGGGCATTTAGGTCGGAGCCTGAAACTTGCAGTCAGCAACGTGTCTCTGGGAGCGAAGGAGCAAGTGAGTGGTTGTGGTAAAGGAGGAAGCATGGTAGCTGTTGAGGTAGCTAAGGTAGGGTTGTCATGCTCTCTTGAGGTTTTGTGGCCCTAACTGAACAAAACATTGATGAAGGAATGTGCTCACTTGAAAACCCAATAGCATGCTGCAGACTGTTGTTGGCTGGGGCAGGTCGCTGGTGATGGTATATTGTTTGTGGGGTTGTTAGCTTGCTGGTAGCTTGTCTTTTATTTGTTGTAGTTTTTGTTAGCTTCTTTACAATCTGAGTTGGGCTTTTAAATGAGTTGTGCCTTGGATTTTGGCACAAGTACAGTAACATCTTGTCCTGTCTATTAATGAACTGAAGTGATTCTTATGTATTTGAACAAGACCAAAGTTCTTGTCCGCATGCATCATAAATGTATTTGCTATTTGGGTGCAATTATCATCTTTTGACACAATTCAGATTTGGTTGGAGGGTGATGCACACATACGGGAACTCCTAATAGATCACAATAAAGGCAACCCAGAAGGCGATGTTCATGCTTGTAGGTAGTGGGTCTTATGGGGTTGTGGTTGTTGAAATTCTTAGATCATGTACAGCCTGGCTGCTGAGTGGAGTAAAATTTGGTCTCAGCATGTGAATGGATTTTGCCTTTATTGTTAGATCATACAACACTTATCACTGGACGTATACAGCTCAGGTCATTAAACATCTGTTAAAAGTATTTCTTGGAAAGAGAGCACTCCTAGCTTTTGAGTAAAGGCACTACTCTTTCATGTCTATGGCGGTCCTCAGTCATCCACGTCATGGTTATTCCTGGTCCTGGGCAACTGGGCTTCAATTTCTTCCCATGAAGATGTTTCACCTTCCAGGAAGCTAGTTCTGTTTGAGTGGACCTTGGGAACTTTTCTTTATAGAATGACCAGGGTTGGGGGCTGGTCTAGGTGGGGATGCCTTGTTCAGTTGTATTGGAAAGTTGTTTTCAGAAAGTAGGTTAGCTGGGGTTGTTGTGTTACATGGGGAGTTGTTAGGGGGAGAAAAAGTGAAACTTCTGGGGACTTGAGTCAAAATTTAAATCGATACAGCTCAGATTCAGATGTTGGGAGACCAAGAAGAGAAACTTGTCTGATCACTGACAAAGGATCAGGCGATAGCCACCGGGGCCAGGTTTTGGTGGATCTGCCTGGGTGATTAGGCAGGTGCACCCTCCAAATTTGGAGGGTGCACCTTCCAAATCACTCTGTAGAAGATTCATCCCTGAAACTTGGCCCCACTGAGCACCGCTTAAACCAATAAAAATGATCTAACGAGTTTCTCCCTGTCCCACACGACCTGAAAATCAGCTGTACCTGTTCAAATTGTAACTCAGACAATTCCCAGGATCGAAGTTGTGGTTAGGTCAGTCAGGTATGTATGAATAAATGTTCAAAAGTAGTTGATGTAAACCAGCTCTAATATATCTTGAGATAGATGTCTGATCGGTTCCTGGAATTCCAAAGCTCCAGGCTGATCCATAAATCTTTGCCATTGTGCTGGTGAAGCTGGGTGAACGTTGGCTAGTTTGTTTGGAGATCACAGAAGCGCCCTGGTCCGTTCAGCCTTACATGATGGTTCTCACGTGTCTGTCAGCAGATCTTGGCCACGGCATTGATTGCTTGCCGGCAACGGGTCAGCCAATCAGAGGGCGGAGGGGCGGAGCCTCCAGATGACTCCTTTTGTCCCAACCTGATCAGAGGATGCCAGTTCTTTGAAGTCAGAAAACAGCATGGAGGATCTAAGAGTCCCGGAGGATTTTCAGAGGAAAAGACTTTGTGGAGGCGGCAGAAGACCGAGGAAAGAGGGCAGAATTCGGAGCTGTCGGCCGCTGCCCGCGACTGCTGTATCAAGGTAAGGTGTGAGTTTTGTTTTTATGTCTAAATCTGTGTTGAAAGTAAGTCGGTCCGGACCGCCTCTGCGGACCGCCAAATAGCGGGAAGATGGGAGAGCGGCAGCCGACCGGA
The DNA here is from genome assembly GCF_037954325.1 of Fistularia commersonii. Lineage (NCBI taxonomy): Eukaryota > Metazoa > Chordata > Actinopteri > Syngnathiformes > Fistulariidae > Fistularia > Fistularia commersonii. The sequence continues at coordinate 15,036,531 of NC_141307.1, forward strand.
CAGACCTCATTCAGAGGCGGTTACGGATGCACCCTGGCGCGAAAAATAGATTTGCTTGCAGTATGCAGTCTCGAAAACAACTTTGGCTCGTTAGAATTCCCTTTTAACTCCTTCGTCCCTGCTGGACGGAGCCGTGGCCGGGCAGTTAGCTAGCCCTAACCGTACTGTTCCGCACAAATGCTGACTTTTGCTCTCCATGCAGTTTCAGCTACTCTTTCCCATTACATTGTTTGGCTCTTCAACTTTGTCCCTCTATAGTTAATGCAAATTTGTACATGTCCCTGATTAAAGATGCGCATCCTTAGAGTTCGTCTCAATTTCTCAGGCATCCTCCCACTCTCCAGCCTTTTTCAATGCCCTCCTCACTACACCTTTGCTAATCTCTGCTACTTCATGGTCCACATTAGCCCCCTCCTCTACCTTGTGTTGCTTCTCTCTGTCCTCCTCAGTCCACTCAGTGTCCCACTTCTTTGTTAACCTATTGTTTTGTGTGCTGTTATAGCTGCTCTTATTAGTTGCCCCGTGTTCCTGCCTATTGTGGAGGGAAAAGTATACTCAAAGCGGCCATTTCCATCCCTTTTTGCAAAGTCTAGCACAGGGTGGGGCAATTGTTTTGGCACTTCATTTCAAATTTAAAATCATTCATGGTCATATACAGTACATGTGTTGACCATTATTTTGTATGTAATCATCCATAAAAAATTAAACAATAGGAAAAAGTGAGGAGATTCTTAATTCAAGATTGATTGAAAATACTTTTTAAAATATCTGGCGGGCCAGATGAAAAAGAGAAACTGGCCGTAAAATGCCCAGATCTAGCTAATCTGTCCCTCTGTGTTCCTACAATGGATATGGGAAAATATAATCTGCCCCCTCACTTCTTCACCTCTTTTTATTATGCCAACATGTGCATTGAAGACTGCACCCCTCACTCAACTCTGGTTGTAAGTAGAATTGGGTGGTGGTTTGGCTCATGGTTTGTTTACATAGTAGGGTCAAGTATTAGTGTCTAAGTGTTAAATTGAGGTTAGGGCAAGGGGTTAGTGTTATGTTTCTCGATTTGAGAAATGTACCGTGTGTACAATAACGGTCAGTACGACAGTTCGAGCGGGTGGGTGATTTAATGGCAGAGCGTTTTCGAGAATCCCAATCCAGAATCCCATAACGGGTCGGTTGTTACAGCTTCTAGTTTACGTAGCATTGACGTAAAAGCATCAACATATTCCCACGGAATATTACATCCCCCTTCTTTTAAAAGAAAAAGATAAATCTTTGTGGTAAAGTACCTTTTGCTCGCTCTAAGCGATCTCAGGCAAAACTGTTCTCAGTTCTACTACCTCAGTGGTGGAACAAACTTCCGGTCAAAACAGAAACAGGTCAAAACTTTTCTCTTTCAGGACCTTTTACTGCGCTGATACCCCAGATCAGGTTCGACACCAAGTTAGGCTATGCAGTGTGTGTGTGTGTGTGTGTGTGTGTGTGTGTGTGTGTGTGTGTGTGTGTGTGTGTGTGTGTGTGTGTGTGCGTGTGTATGTCTTTGTCAAAAAAAAAAAAAACCTCACTAACCCAAGCTTACTGTTCTGTATATTTCCTGTGCATCGTGTACTTGCAAGTCTATTTGCTGTCCCTATGTCCTCTATTGTAAGTCGCTTTTGATAAAAGCGTCTGCCAAATGCAATGTAATGTAAATGTAATGTAAAGCAGACCAATGAACAGAATAGAGTATAGTAAATTTGACCTGTATATAACATTAAACGAATACCCATCTAAGGTGACTTTAGGTTTGACCTCACGGCCAGAACGAGTGCGGTAGTTAGTAGTTGGTGGTGACTTTCGAGTTCCAGTCAGTCCCTTCAGGTGCATGCTGAACTTCAAAGTGGTCACTAGTGTGAACGGTTTCTTTAGAGTTGATCAGGTGGCGATGATTTCTCCTGTACTGAACTCCGTCTGGTGTTTGGATGTGGTATGATCTGGCACTGTCTGCTGTACTAACAACAACAGCTGGTTTTCAACGTCCATTGTCCCGAAAACGAATCCTCTGCCCTTGGTGAAGAGTTGAGAGTGGCTTTGAGGATCTATCATAATACTTTTTCTGATAGCTTTGGAAAAAAAGCTCTGATGTGAGTAGCTTTGTGGCTTACCGGTTTTGGTTTTAGCTGATGATGGGTGCTTGGAAGAATTGAGTTAAAATTGTCAACTGGTGTATTGCGATACTCAAGTAGGTTCAAGTATGGATCCTTGTGATCAACTTTGGCCTTTTCCATAAGTGTCTTGGAGATGGGGACAGCTTTCTCTGCAAGACCATTGCTCCTAGGGTATTGTGGACTTGAAGTCACATGTTTGAACTCCCACATATTTGGAAATGACTCAAACTCCTTGCTTGTGTATTGTGGGCCATTGTCTGAGATCACACTTACAGGAATACGATGCCTTGCGAAGGATGCTTTGAGTTTGTGTATGACTGTTGATGAAGTAGTGCTGCACAGTTTGTCCAGCTTAAAGTATCTGCTGTAGCAATCAATGGTAACAATGTAGTTGTCGTTGTTCAAGGTGAAAAGATCAGTTCCAACTGTTTGCAATGGCCTGTTGGCGATTGTGTGGCTGATCATGGGCTCCTTGGTGTTTGCTGGTCTGTGCTCCAAACACACTGGGCATTTCGCAACCATGTCTTGGATTTGTATATTCATCCCTGGCCAAAACGATATGTCACAAGCTCTTTGCTTACACTTCTCTGTACCCTTGTGGCCTATGTGCATTTTGGATAACATTTCCAGGCGGAGTGACTCTGGCACGATTATCTTTTCCCCTTTGAAAAGAATGTTGTTCATCTGAGACAGTTCGTCATGATAGTTCCAGTATTGGTCAATAGGCTGAGGGCACTGTTTCTTCTCCTCAGGCCATCCATCCTGAATTGTCCTTTTCAGAAGTGTAAATTGAGGGTTCTTTTCAGTTTCTTCTTATAAAAGTTTCAGTTTTGTCACTGACGGGTAGGCTGTGGTACACTGTATGTACATGCAAATCTATACCTGGAGGCTGTCATCAGGGTCAGGCAGTGATTTCCTTGAGAGAGCATCTGCGAGAGGAATGTCTCTGCCTGGTGTGTGAATGGTACTGAAATTGTACCTTTGTAACTGGAGGATCATTCTTTGTAATCTTGGAGGAGCTGCAGTAAGAGGCTTGCAAAGAATGGATTCCAGTGGCTTGTGGTCGCTTTCAACAATGACATGACGTCCATACATATAGTGGTGAAAACGCTTGCATCCGAACAAGATGGCCTAAAGCTCTTTCTCCATCTGAGTGTAATTCACTTCACTGTCTGTGAGAGATCTGGATGCATAGCCGATGGGCTTACCCTCTTGTAGCAGAGTTGCACCTAGACCATACTTTGAGGCATCGACTTGTAGCCTAAGCTCTTTCTTGGATCATAGAAAAGAAGAACAGGGCCTGGCTCGCGTGTTATAAGGTCTTTCGTTTTCTTAAATGATTCGTTGTGCTGTGCATCCCAAACAAACTCACTGGACTCTCAACAGATGTCACAGAGGTGCATTAATGTCAGATAGCATGGGGGCAAACTTTGACTGGTAGTTGACCATGCCAAGAATGGTTTTGAGTTCACCTTTGTCCTTGGGTGGCTCCATGTCCCTGACAGCTACGATCTTTGCTGGATCCGGCTTGACTCCATCTTTTGTTATCAGGCGTCCACAGTAGCTGACGTCAGTGGCACAGATTTGACATTTTTCAGGGTTGAGCTTGACTCCCTGCTCTTTGGAATGCTGCAACATTGAACAAAGGTTTTTGTCCTGCTCCTCCTTGCTTTTACCGTAGATAAGAATGTCATCAATTATGGCTGTTACGCCCTCCAAACCTTCATATGTTTCATCCACTTTGTGCTGAAACTCATCTTGTGATGACTTGAGTCCAAAGGATAGGCGAAGAAATCTGTATCTGCCGAACAGTGTTAAAAGTTGTCAACTTTGAGGACTCGTCTGTTAGCTTTATCGCCCAATAACCAGATCGAGCATCCATTACGCTGAAATAGTAAGATCCTAGTGCTAGTTTGGATGTAACGTCCTCAAGTGTGGGCAGTGGAAAATGGGGGCGTTTGATCACTTTGTCAAGGTCTTTTGGATCTAAGCAAAGATCCAAAATCCTGGATCCTGGACCACCAGCTTGCGTCTCTGGGCTGGAAAGGCCTTGTTCCAGGCAAGTGTACTGGCCCCGAGCCCAAGTCCACTCCTCCCCTCCTGAATCCGGCCCACGATGTCCCTGTGTCTGAGGGCTGCCTTTGCCTGTTCAGTTGCAGCCAGCGGGGTCCACTTCCTCCCAGTTGCCAGGATGGGGGGGGCGCTTGGGCTACGAATGGGTTGCTTGAATCCAATAGCATCATCTCCAGTCTGACTTTGGCACACTTGTACTCCTCTGCCAGACTGGAAATGGGCAGATGTAGCATCTCTTTGCTGTAGAGCCCAATACTGCTGAAGCACCAGGGAAGACCAAGCCACTTCCTTGCATATGAGTTGACCAGTCTCTCCAACTTTGAGAGTGGAACCTCAAATGTTCTCCAGGCCGCTGGCAACCTCCTTCCTGAGCTGCTCTATTTGCTCTTTGTCCTTGAGGGAGGCATCAGACCAGCGGCCTAGGCTCTTCACGGGCTTCTCCGAAACCATTGGAATGGGTTCCTCGCCAATGTAGAAGCGGTGGTCTAACAGTTTCCCCTTCACAATGGAAATGCTTCTGGACTTGCTCGGCTTGATCTTCATGCGAGTCAGCTTGATGTTGTCTTGGAGCTTGCCTATTAGCCGTATTGTACAAGCCTTGGTTGTGGTGAGTGTTGTGAGGTCATCCATGTAGGCTCTGACTGGTGGCAGCCTCAGTCCGGGTCTTATTTGTCATCATTGTGTGTCACCGCATCGATGAACAAGTCCTCATCTTCTGAGCTTTTGTCTGGCTGTGTTTCCTCTTCCGTGTGCACTGCTCTTCTCTGCTTTGCACGACAGACTTTCGCAAAATGGTTCCATTTGTTACACAACTTGCACTGTTTGCCTTTTGCTGGACATACATCTCGTGCTGAGTGTGCTTGATTGCAGCTATATCCACATGAGTTGTGGAACTTTTTATCTCCGTCCGACTTGAATTTAACTGTGCCGCCATGACGTTGTGAGTCACGCTGCCTTTTGCGGTTGACTGTTTCTGCCTGCAAAGGTCTTCATTTGGCTCTGCTAGTTCGTGAGAACACACTTTGTCTAATGTCAAATCAGATCCGACACTGAGCAGTCTTTCTCACTCTGGGCGCCGATAACAACACAGTCCCTTATCAGTTCATCGCTGTCAGTAAAATTACAATCTTGTGCAAGTAGTCTGAGGTGCGTTACAAAATGTTCAAATGGTTCACTCTGTCCCGGCAATCTTTTGTAGAACTTGTAGCGTGGAAAGAAAATGTTTGTTTTTGGCATAACATATTCTCCATCTGGTCTGCAGGAACTTTGTGGGAGGCCATGAAGAAACGTAAAGAGGACCCTCATCGTCCAGGACATCGAGGACGTCATGCTGAGACAGGTGAGTAGTGGGATTAGTGTTCTTGGTGGTATGCTGATGTCCATGGTTGGGTCAGGGTTTAGGGTTAGGCGCTGTTAGCTGACTGCTGCGCTAGGGTGAGGCTAGGTTAGGGTTGAGGGTGAGGTTTAGGGGTTAGGCTAGGGTGTACCAGGGCTCTAGTATTATAACCCCTGGTACACCTAGAAGGGGCCTACACTGTCCGGGCTATACCCTTCTCTGCAAGAAGGATTACCCTGTTTTCGAGGGGACCTTCTGTGGGAATCTAATAACAAGGTAACCTTGTAAGAGGAAGCAAGGGAACGAGTACAGGGAGCGAGCGGTTACCGAGCCCGCTATCGATCCCCTGCCTCTGGTAGACCAGACTGCTGGTACTCCCAAAAGAAGGGTTAGCCCGGACTCTCTGGGTTTGACCCTTGTAGGCGGTGCTCGGAGGTTTACCCTGTTTTCGACGGAACCTTTCGCAGGAAGCCAGGAAGGGTTTGGGTTAGGGAAGTGCGCTGCGGGGGTGAGCAAATTCAGGGGTTTGAGAAATTTGGGGGTTTAGGGTTGTTTAGGGTTAAGGGTTAAGGTTAGGGTTAGGGGTTAGGGTTAGTTAGGGTTAGGGTTAGGGTTAGGGTTAGGGTTAGGGTTAGGGTCAGGGTCAGGGTTAGGGTCAGGGTCAGGGTCAGGGTCAGGGTCAGGGTCAGGGTCAGGGTCAGGGTTAGGGGTTAGGGTTAGGGTTAGGGTTAGGGTTAGGGTTAGTTAGGGTTAGGGTTAGGGTTAGGGTTAGGGTTAGGGTTAGGTTAGGGTTAGGGTTAGGGTTAGGGTTAGGGTTAGGGTTAGGTTAGGGTTAGGGTTAGGGTTAGGGTTAGGGTTAGTTAGGGTTAGGGTTAGGGTTAGGGTTAGGGTTAGGGTTAGGGTTAGGGTTAGGGTTAGGGTTAGGGTTAGGGTTAGGGTTAGGGTTAGGGTTAGGGTTAGGGTTAGGGTTAGGGTTAGGGTTAGGGTTAGGGTTAGGGTTAGGGTTAGGGTTAGGGTTAGGGTTAGGGTTAGGGTTAGGGTTAGGGTTAGGGTTAGGGTTAGGGTTAGGGTTAGGGTTAGGGTTAGGGTTAGGGTTAGGGTTAGGGTTAGGGTTAGGGTTAGGGTTAGGGTTAGGGTTAGGGTTAGGGTTAGGGTTAGGGTTAGGGTTAGGGTTAGGGTTAGGGTTAGGGTTAGGGTTAGGGTTAGGGTTAGGGTTAGGGTTAGGGTTAGGGTTAGGGTTAGGGTTAGGGTTAGGGTTAGGGTTAGGGTTAGGGTTAGGGTTAGGGTTAGGGTTAGGGTTAGGGTTAGGGTTAGGGTTAGGGTTAGGGTTAGGGTTAGGGTTAGGGTTAGGGTTAGGGTTAGGGTTAGGGTTAGGGTTAGGGTTAGGGTTAGGGTTAGGGTTAGGGTTAGGGTTAGGGTTAGGGTTAGGGTTAGGGTTAGGGTTAGGGTTAGGGTTAGGGTTAGGGTTAGGGTTAGGGTTAGGGTTAGGGTTAGGGTTAGGGTTAGGGTTAGGGTTAGGGTTAGGGTTAGGGTTAGGGTTAGGGTTAGGGTTAGGGTTAGGGTTAGGGTTAGGGTTAGGGTTAGGGTTAGGGTTAGGGTTAGGGTTAGGGTTAGGGTTAGGGTTAGGGTTAGGGTTAGGGTTAGGGTTAGGGTTAGGGTTAGGGTTAGGGTTAGGGTTAGGGTTAGGGTTAGGGTTAGGGTTAGGGTTAGGGTTAGGGTTAGGGTTAGGGTTAGGGTTAGGGTTAGGGTTAGGGTTAGGGTTAGGGTTAGGGTTAGGGTTAGGGTTAGGGTTAGGGTTAGGGTTAGGGTTAGGGTTAGGGTTAGGGTTAGGGTTAGGGTTAGGGTTAGGGTTAGGGTTAGGGTTAGGGTTAGGGTTAGGGTTAGGGTTAGGGTTAGGGTTAGGGTTAGGGTTAGGGTTAGGGTTAGGGTTAGGGTTAGGGTTAGGGTTAGGGTTAGGGTTAGGGTTAGGGTTAGGGTTAGGGTTAGGGTTAGGGTTAGGGTTAGGGTTAGGGTTAGGGTTAGGGTTAGGGTTAGGGTTAGGGTTAGGGTTAGGGTTAGGGTTAGGGTTAGGGTTAGGGTTAGGGTTAGGGTTAGGGTTAGGGTTAGGGTTAGGGTTAGGGTTAGGGTTAGGGTTAGGGTTAGGGTTAGGGTTAGGGTTAGGGTTAGGGTTAGGGTTAGGGTTAGGGTTAGGGTTAGGGTTAGGGTTAGGGTTAGGGTTAGGGTTAGGGTTAGGGTTAGGGTTAGGGTTAGGGTTAGGGTTAGGGTTAGGGTTAGGGTTAGGGTTAGGGTTAGGGTTAGGGTTAGGGTTAGGGTTAGGGTTAGGGTTAGGGTTAGGGTTAGGGTTAGGGTTAGGGTTAGGGTTAGGGTTAGGGTTAGGGTTAGGGTTAGGGTTAGGGTTAGGGTTAGGGTTAGGGTTAGGGTTAGGGTTAGGGTTAGGGTTAGGGTTAGGGTTAGGGTTAGGGTTAGGGTTAGGGTTAGGGTTAGGGTTAGGGTTAGGGTTAGGGTTAGGGTTAGGGTTAGGGTTAGGGTTAGGGTTAGGGTTAGGGTTAGGGTTAGGGTTAGGGTTAGGGTTAGGGTTAGGGTTAGGGTTAGGGTTAGGGTTAGGGTTAGGGTTAGGGTTAGGGTTAGGGTTAGGGTTAGGGTTAGGGTTAGGGTTAGGGTTAGGGTTAGGGTTAGGGTTAGGGTTAGGGTTAGGGTTAGGGTTAGGGTTAGGGTTAGGGTTAGGGTTAGGGTTAGGGTTAGGGTTAGGGTTAGGGTTAGGGTTAGGGTTAGGGTTAGGGTTAGGGTTAGGGTTAGGGTTAGGGTTAGGGTTAGGGTTAGGGTTAGGGTTAGGGTTAGGGTTAGGGTTAGGGTTAGGGTTAGGGTTAGGGTTAGGGTTAGGGTTAGGGTTAGGGTTAGGGTTAGGGTTAGGGTTAGGGTTAGGGTTAGGGTTAGGGTTAGGGTTAGGGTTAGGGTTAGGGTTAGGGTTAGGGTTAGGGTTAGGGTTAGGGTTAGGGTTAGGGTTAGGGTTAGGGTTAGGGTTAGGGTTAGGGTTAGGGTTAGGGTTAGGGTTAGGGTTAGGGTTAGGGTTAGGGTTAGGGTTAGGGTTAGGGTTAGGGTTAGGGTTAGGGTTAGGGTTAGGGTTAGGGTTAGGGTTAGGGTTAGGGTTAGGGTTAGGGTTAGGGTTAGGGTTAGGGTTAGGGTTAGGGTTAGGGTTAGGGTTAGGGTTAGGGTTAGGGTTAGGGTTAGGGTTAGGGTTAGGGTTAGGGTTAGGGTTAGGGTTAGGGTTAGGGTTAGGGTTAGGGTTAGGGTTAGGGTTAGGGTTAGGGTTAGGGTTAGGGTTAGGGTTAGGGTTAGGGTTAGGGTTAGGGTTAGGGTTAGGGTTAGGGTTAGGGTTAGGGTTAGGGTTAGGGTTAGGGTTAGGGTTAGGGTTAGGGTTAGGGTTAGGGTTAGGGTTAGGGTTAGGGTTAGGGTTAGGGTTAGGGTTAGGGTTAGGGTTAGGGTTAGGGTTAGGGTTAGGGTTAGGGTTAGGGTTAGGGTTAGGGTTAGGGTTAGGGTTAGGGTTAGGGTTAGGGTTAGGGTTAGGGTTAGGGTTAGGGTTAGGGTTAGGGTTAGGGTTAGGGTTAGGGTTAGGGTTAGGGTTAGGGTTAGGGTTAGGGTTAGGGTTAGGGTTAGGGTTAGGGTTAGGGTTAGGGTTAGGGTTAGGGTTAGGGTTAGGGTTAGGGTTAGGGTTAGGGTTAGGGTTAGGGTTAGGGTTAGGGTTAGGGTTAGGGTTAGGGTTAGGGTTAGGGTTAGGGTTAGGGTTAGGGTTAGGGTTAGGGTTAGGGTTAGGGTTAGGGTTAGGGTTAGGGTTAGGGTTAGGGTTAGGGTTAGGGTTAGGGTTAGGGTTAGGGTTAGGGTTAGGGTTAGGGTTAGGGTTAGGGTTAGGGTTAGGGTTAGGGTTAGGGTTAGGGTTAGGGTTAGGGTTAGGGTTAGGGTTAGGGTTAGGGTTAGGGTTAGGGTTAGGGTTAGGGTTAGGGTTAGGGTTAGGGTTAGGGTTAGGGTTAGGGTTAGGGTTAGGGTTAGGGTTAGGGTTAGGGTTAGGGTTAGGG